>NC_056739.1:763564510-763881692 GCF_019279795.1 Protopterus annectens | reverse complement strand
TACAAGTAAAAAAACAGATAAGACTATCAGTGCCGCATACCCATTCTTTGTCAACCAAAATTTCAACTTTTTAACCATAATATGAATAGGAAATACCTGAATGGATCTGTTTTCATAACAACGCGCACTCCATAAATTATAAAGACATGAAACCAGAAAAAAATCAGCCAGGTACACCACCCCGGTCCAGTGACACCCATAATCCCCATGCAAAATCTTCTGCATGGAAAGCGGAAACAATAATGGTGGAGCCCGGAAACAAGTCCTAATGCACGCCCAAAATGCAACCGCTCTTGGGCAGCATAGGAAAACATGTGATGCGTCCTCTGGGGCTGAACATCCCGGTCTATGACAAACTTTATCTGTAAGTACTCAAAATGGCAATGAAGCACGTACTGGTAAATTGTTTAAGGATGCTTTCCACAGAAGATCCGCCCACTGTGGATGTGCCTTATAACGACTCATCCTGCAACGAATGCCACGCAGCTGAGTCTGTGTGTATCCGTGATAGCCATCTACCCAAACAAAATTAGACATAATGGAAGAATACCACACAGTGCGTGGTGAAGTCACCGAAAGTGTTTCTATCCGGTAGCACATCACCACAATCTGCATATCTCTCAATTCCTGAGAGTCGATATCCCTCGATCGTTTCCCTCGCAATAACATGTCCCAAAAATGAAAGTTGGAGGCGTACGTCAATGCACCAACAAGTGAATCATCTCTATGATGCAAATGCGTCCAAAGAAAATGCAAAAGCTGGACATGCAAGAAAAGGACGGGATGATATAAGCCCATGCCGCCTGTCCGGGCCTTGGAGTAAATCACCCCTCGTTTTATAGGATTCAACAGTGCACCCCAAAAAAACTTGAAACATTGCCGGAGCGTGAATGCCATCCACGCAAGTGGAAAGAAATATACCATGAAAACGTACTGCAATTTTGGGAGAAAAAAGGTATTCAATAAATACACTCTTTTAGCATAAATCATGGGAAAAGACGCCCAAAATTGCACGCGTGCTAAAGCCGTCTGTAGTAAACTGTGACAATTGTCAGTCACGTAGCGAGGAGAACCATAAGGAACACCCAATACCTTAATTCCATCCGATCGAAAGGGAATCTCAAATCCTGACGGAAGGGCTTGAGAGGCCATTCGGAATCCAGCCGATTTGGAAAGATTAATAGAAAGACCGACTTCACCAAAAAGAGGTAACAAAACAGAGGAAAATTGTCTTTGAAAAACTCGCAAATCCTCTGCGACATAAATAATGTCGTCTGCATAAGAATATACCCTGGGAGTTAACACCCCCATGCAACTGAAAGAGTGTGGAGGCAGAGCCAGAGTGTTCCGAAATTGCCGGAAGACAGCACTGACCACCAAAGCGAGGAAAAAGGCACTGAGGGGACACCCCTGCCGAATGCCAGAATGCATGGGGACCGACTGACCCACCCAACCATTAATAACTGGATGTACAGTAGAAAAAAAATGTAGAGTTCGTATACATTTACGGAAGTGGTCTCCAAAACCATATAAACGTAGGATAGCATCCAAGGCCGAATGAGAGATGTTATCAAAGGCTTTGGTGATATCTGCCGTTACCAGGAGTGCGGAAGAGTGGGTACGCACATAACCAGTGAGCTGTTTTACTACATGTAATATTTCTGGCATAGGCCTTGCAGGAACTCCGTATATGCCTATTTCCAATAAGGATGGAAGCACGACCCTTAAGCGCATTTGTGACACCTTAGTGAACAATTTGTAATCGGTGTTACAAGGTGCTATTGGGCGCCAATTTCTTAAGGAGGCCCTATCCCCTTTCTTCCAAAGAAAATGAATTGCTGCCGGCAACGCAGCACCGTCCAGAAATCCGTGCGTCAACCATTCATTAAATAGCGCTAATAAGCGTTCTAGGCAAGCCGGAGGCAACAAAGTGTAGAATACATAAGGGATGCCATCCGGCCCCGGGGCAGATTCCTTACTGGCTAATTTAGTCAATGCATCCTGCAACTCACCCAATTGTGTCTCTGCTTCCATGAGCGCCCGCAATGCCTGTGCCATTGGGGGAAGTCGCCAATTCAACATAGAGAGACCTTTATCTCTAAATTGGGTTGTCAAATAGTCATTCACTACAGCTAACATATCTTTTTTTGTGTTAAATAACCGACCTTGAGAATCCTTTAAACAACGCATAGAAGCAGAGCGTCTTACCTTACTTTTACCAATGAAGGGGAGACAATATTCTGCCTTCCCGTGCAATGTACGTGCTAACCTTTGTAATTGACCTGTAACCCTGGTCATTGCTAAAGTAAACAGATCCTTCAAGCAAAACAAAGCATCATTATCATCAGAAGTGGATATGGCAACATAATTATTATATGCATGGAACGTATTGGCTTTTAGTCTGGCATGACAACGACGGGATAACCAGTGGTAACCCGTCATTGCCTTCCGTTTCAAATCCATCCACCAGTCTTGCATTCTAGGGTACAAGTCCAATAACGTGCAGTGATCCTGCCAGATGTCATCCATCACACATTTCCACAAATCCAGTTTTAACAGGGCCGGAGCCATGCGGAAAAAAACACGACCGGGAGATTGGCGAGAAACGGTACCAAAAGTGTATGTCAATGCTACATGGTCAGAAAAACTGACTAAAGTAGAATCCATGCCCTTACAGAGCATCCCAGGCGAATGCCAACAAAAGTCAATAGAGGTCCGAAGATCCCCTCTAACAAATGTGTACGGAGGAGATGGGGCCAACGTCAAAGAAGCAGCATTCATTACCTGATGACACAGCCGAACATCCCTTTTAGCGCTATTGGGACCTTCCAACAGGTGTGAATTGTAATCCCCGACCACAATAACTGGAAAAGAGGTCAACAAAAAGGGCGCCAGCAGCCTAAACATCCGACTGCATTCATCCAAGTTAAGAAAACCATATACCACTATCACTCTAACAAAGTGGTGCTGCACTTTAACATCCATGAGTAATAGCCGACCAGGTATGATGTGGACCACGTCCCTGGGCTGTATCTCAGAGGGATCGTATAACACCAGAAGACCAGAGTAAGCTTCTATTCCTTTCGACCATATGAAATGTTTGCCCCACATGTTCGTAACCTGTGACAAATGTTCCTCAGCAAGAAGCCCGGTATCCAAAAGACAAAACAGAGAGAACTGTAGAGTGAGAACCCAATCCAAAACCAGAAGCCTTTTCCGCAAAGAGAAAATAGAGTTGACGTTGCACGTCTTCAAGATTAAATCAGCCATGGTCATCAAGGGTAGTTCCCTTACCAGATTTCCTACCCCCTGAACGCGGCTTATGAGAGCCCCTACCCTTGTGTGCGCGGTCCTTCTTCCCCACCCGCTGCCACGATGGGCCATCACCGGCTACAGGGTCAGAACCATCCGATTCATCTTCTAACTCCACTCGAACTGGTAGAAGGTTTGCCTCAGCCTCATGTGGAAGAGGAGTGCTGATCGGCGACTGTGCTGAATCATGAAAGGGGATGCCCGCAGCTTCAGATTGTGAAATTTCTTTAAGAGCTTCATCATGGGGTATCAACGGTTCCTCCATGTCGTCCAAGATAATTGTATCACCAACCTGCTCGGGCATAGGATCCGGTTCAGGTAAAGGCACCACCGGTGGTTGCATAACAGACTCCACCAACGAGATACTCGGAGGGGCGGAGTCAGGAGATATATCTGTAGGAGGGGCAACATCTTGTTGAAGGGGTACATGTAAGATAGGTGCTGCATCGTCCACAACAACATCCTCTTCCAGTGCAACAGGGGACACAAAGGCGTCACAAGCCGACTGGTGGTGTGGGCCAGAGCACAATACACAGGAGTCCTTGCATTCCCTGGCGAAGTGATCCCGCTTCCCACATTTCAAACACTTCCTATCTGGGCAATCCGACACTACATGATCAAAATCTCCACAAAAATAGCATGTCTGGGGCTGTCCCGCATACCGCAGGACCCCCCTATGCCCCATAATAAAGCATATTCCCGGAATGTGCGCTGGTCCGTTTTCCGTCAAGGTGAAATCCACCCAAGCATGCCAACCAACATCCCATACACCTCCTGCCTCTTCATCAAAGGATTTCTCCACTGACAAGACCGCATCAACATGGCGTAGAAGATATCGTTTAATCTGGTCTGGGTCCACATGGATTGAACGGAAGTGTATTGAAACCTTTCAATGAAACTGCACGTTCACCTTCAACAAGCGATATTTAGCCACTGAATGAACATCACCCTTTGCCAAAAAGACAGACTGGAAGCGAAGCGCTAGCACTTGCGATTCAAAGAAGATTTCCCCAACGGATTCCTTCCCCCAATGCAGCACAGCACATATACTGGAGAGGGGAAAGCCCAACGGCTTCAACAAATCACGCCAAATATCCGGCCGACTAGTAGGCACCCCGGTAGCTGTTTGTACCTTCACTGATGGCTTGTGTACTATGCGGTACCTTTGAGGAGGGTTGGGAGTCTGAAGTGACTGCGCCGCAGCCCCGGCATAAGATATACCATGATCCCTGTGCTGTGAACCTTCACCAACCCCTTGATTGGTCTGAACATCCTCCGCGATCCGTTGCTCAGGTTCCAGGAGTCTCCTCTGCTTTGGTAACCGGCTTCTAATTGTATCTGTCAGATGGCTTCGATCACCTCCCCTCTTCAAAGAAGTATCTCGAGATCCTTCCATATTGGGATGATAGGAAGGAGAATGATTTGTTTGGGACTGCAGCCCTTCCTCCCATCTGACCATCCCTATATCTGTAAAGCTGTAAACTTGTTCAGTCCTGGAGAGACCAGTCTGTATGCCCATGATCTGTGTAGATCCTGGATCAAGTCCAATGCCAGAACTCCAAGATGGATATGCTGGCACTTCCTGCAACACAGCTGGGCGCAATCCATCAGTAGAGATATCAGATTGTATTTGCCTTTGCACAGTATTTTGTGCAGCAAAAGTATAGTCATTCCTGCCTGCTATGAAGTCCCTCTCATCTGTATTGGATGGGCTGGGTAGGTCAGTGTTAATGTGGATGCCCTGTTTAGGTGACAGGGTATGATCCTGTACTTGTACTGTCCCATCAGCGTAAATGTCCTTGGAAGGCTGGGTCCCACTTTCAATATTATGGCTCCCTGCAAAGCTTGTTACAGCCTCCTGTGTAGTCTGTAGCATTGCACCTGCCTGTCTCACAACTGGCAAGGTTAAAGCCGAAGTCGGTACAGTTGTCAAAGCACCCTGCTGTGCTGTAATAGCCTGCATCACCTTCCTGGCGTCAGGAAGAGGCCCACCCACAGTAGAAACAGTAGTCTGTCTGTGAACATGAACTACAGTAGAACTGGTATTTTTAGTTGTATGCCCCGTGCTGGAAGAGCTAGCAATAGCCGAAGAATGCAATTCCCTTGTTGAGGGCTGCCCTGCCTGCCCTGCAGCAGCCTGTGGCCTCTCAGCCCTTAAAACAAAAACAATAAATGGTTATACTGAAACTGGCAGTTAACCCAGAACCAGGATTGCCCTACACCTTTGTAGGGAGGATTGTAAACTACACACCTGCAGAGTTTCAGCCTCCTAGCTTTTTCCCTCTTGGAGAAAAACAACTTTCCACACGTATTTTTTCTCAATGCAGAAACATGCTTGAAATGCATAGGGAAAGCTAAAAACAATAAACGGTCATTTGGAAACTGGCAGTTAAGCCAGAACCAGGATTGCCCTACCCCTTTGTAGGGTGGATTGTACCCTACACACCTGCAGAGTTTCAGCCTCCTAGCTTTTCCCTCTTGGAGAAAAACAACTTTCCACAGGTATTTTTTCAATATGCAGAAACATGCTTGAAATGCATAGGGAAAGCTAAAAACAATAAATGGTCATTTGGAAACTGGCAGTTAAGCCAGAACCAGGATTGCCCTACCACTTTGTAGGGTGGATTGTACCCTACACACCTGCAGAGTTTCAGCCTCCTAGCTTTTTCCCTCTTGGAGAAAAACAACTTTCCACAGGTATTTTTTCTCTATGCAGAAACATGCTTGAAATGCATAGGGAAAGCTAAAAACAATAAATGGTCATACTCAAACTGCCAGTTAAGCCAGAACCAGGATTGCCCTATCCCTTTGTAGGGTGGATAATCCCCTACACACCTGCAGAGTTTCAGCCTCCTAGCTTTTTCCCTCTTGGAGAAAAACAACTTTCCACCGGAATTTTTTCTCTATGCAAAAACATGCTTGAAATGCATAGGGAAAGCTAAAAACAATAAACGGTTATACTGAAACTGGCAGTTAAGCCAGAACCAGGATTGCCCTACCCATTTGTAGGGTGGATTGTACCCTACACACCTGCAGAGTTTCAGGCTCCTAGCTTTTTCCCTCTTGGAGAAAAACAACTTTCCACAGGTATTTTTCTCTATGCAGAAATATGCTTGAAATGCAAAAAGAAAGCTAAAAATAATAAACGGTCATACTGAAACTGCCAGTTAAGCCAGAGCAAGGATTGCCCTACCCCTTTGTAGGGTGGATTGTACCCTACACACCTGCAGAGTTTCAGCCTCCTAGCTTTTTCCCTCTTGGAGAAAAACAACTTTCCACAGGTATTTTTCTCTATGCAGAAACATGCTTGAAATGCAAAAAGAAAGCTAAAACAATAAATGGTCATACTGAAACTGCCAGTTAAGCCAGAACCAGGATTGCCCTACCCTTTGTAGGGTGGATTGTACCCTACACACCTGCAGAGTTTCAGCCTCCCAGCTTTTTCCCTCTTGGAGAAAAACAACTGTCCAAAGGTATTTTTTCTATGCAGAAACATGCTTGAAATGCATAGGGAAAGCTAAAAACAATAAACGGTCATACTGAAGCTGGCAGTTAAGCCAGAACCAGGATTGCCCTACCCCTTTGTAGGGTGGATTGTACCCTACACACCTGCAGAGTTTCAGCCTCCTAGCTTTTTTCCTCTTGGAGAAAAACAACTTTCCACAGGTATTTTTTCTCTATGCAGAAACATGCTTGAAATGCATAGGGAAAGCTAAAAACAATAAATGGTCATACTGAAACTGGCAGTTAAGCCAGAACCAGGATTGCCCTACCCTTTGTAGGGTGGATTGTACCCTACACACCTGCAGAGTTTCAGCCTCCTAGCTTTTTCCCTCTTGGAGAAAAACAACTTTCCACAGGTATTTTTTCTCTATGCAGAAACATGCTTGAAATGCATAGGGAGTTAAATCCACTTTTATTGAAACAAAGAAATAAACATGTAATAACAAACTGGTACACTTCAATAATTCACATTAAATTTAACAAAACATTAAACACATCAAAACATTGTAATACAAGTATTTAAACACCTATATAAAGGAAAAGAGATGGTTAATTCACCAGTAAATCATAGTAGCCGTGTTTTGTGAGCCAGAACTGTATCTTGCGAAGCATGATATGTGTGGGATAAAAGGCAGAATGCCTATTTTCGTAACATCTAGCACACCAGAGGACATAAAGACAAGAAAACAGAAAAAAATCAGCCCGCTGAACCTTGTCATCCCAACGACAGCTATAATCCCCATACAAAACTTTGTCCATAGTAATGGGTCGCAAAGCAGGAACATCATAGAGTAGATGAAGCTGTGTCCAAAGGGAAACAGCCCGAGGACAGTGTAAAAAAACATGAGGGGCATCTTCTGGTACCGTACATCCCGGACAACGGCAGACCGTGTCCAAAGCTGCACGGAATGGGACCGCTGCGCGCAGCGGCAATCTATTCAAAGCTGCCCTCCAAAGTAAATCCGCCCATTGGGAAATATGTCTATAACGTTTGCGGCGGCACTGAATGCCATGCAGGCGGGAGCAGGGATACCCTCGAAAGCCATCAACCCAAAGGTAGGTAGACATTATAACTGAATACCAGGTCGTGCATGGGGATGATACTGACAACGTCAGGAGACGGTAGCGCATGGCCACCACCTGAATATCTTGAAGCTCTTGGGAAAACTCTCCCCTTGTCCGTTTACCCTTTAAAAGTTTGTCCCAAAAGGAGAAGTTCGCGGCATAAGTTAAAGCACCCACCAGGGAATCTACCTTGTTACTAAGATGGGTCCACAGATAATGTAAAAACTGGACATGCAAAAAAACCGTGGGATGATGTAAAGCTAAACCACCCTTGTGAGCAGGAGAGTAAACCACACCCCGCGGGATGGGATTCAACCTGGAGCACCAAAAGAAAACAAAACAATGACTTAGCACTAAGGACACCCAAGAAAGCGGGAAAAAATATACCAAAAACACATATTGCAACTTAGTGAGAAAAAAATTATTCAGAAGATAAACCCTTTTAATATATGTCATTGGGAAAGTCGCCCAAAACTTAAAACGAGCTAAAGCAGTCTTCAGCAAATTGGAACACCAGTCCGTAACAAATTGGTGTGTGCCAAAAGGGACACCTAAGATAACCACCCCTTTGGAATCAAAACAAAGACCATCATGAAGAGCAGGAGCAGAGGGAAGTTGGGTATACCCAATTGATTTATACAAGTTGATGGTAAGTCCAACCTGCAAAAACAACGGAAGCAATACAGATATAAATTGGCTCTGAAAAACAGTCAAATCTTCCGCAACATAAACAATATCGTCCGCATAAGAAAAAGTACGCGGCAGTAAAACCCCCATGCACCGGAAGGAATGAGGAGGCAAAGTTAAACGAAACCGGAACTGCCTAAAAACTGCACTAACCACCAAGACTAACAGAAAGGCACTGAGCGGGCAGCCCTGCCGAATGCCAGAGCGCATGGGAATAGAATCTCCCACCCAGCCATTTACTACCGGGCGAACTGTAGAATGAGAGTGCAAAGATCAGATGCAATTCCGAAAATGCACTCCAAACCCATAATGAGCTAAAAGCTCTTCCAAAGCATCATGGGAAACATTGTCAAAAGCCTTGGCTATATCAGCAGATATTAAAAGAGCAGAAGAATGATCATGAACATAACTGATGAGATGCTTGATGAGATGTAAGACATCAGGCATGGGCCGAGTAGGGATACCATACACCCCCCCCTTCTACAATACATGGCAAAATCTTTTTCAAACGCAATTGCAACACCTTCATAAAGAGCTTATAGTCCGTGTTGCATAATGCAATCGGTCTCCAATTAGTTAAAGAAGCTCTATCACCCTTCTTCCACAAAAAATGAATGGCAGATTGTAAGACCATGCCATCTTTAAACCCAAAAGTTAACCAATCATTGAATAAGCGAAGTAAAATAGTTAAACACGCCGGGGGTAAAGTAGAGTAAAAGGCATAAGGTATGCCATCTGGGCCCGGTGCAGTATACCTACCATCAAGCATCTTTAAGGCATCCTGCAATTCCCACATTTGAATTGCTGCCTCCATTTGTGCCCTCAGAGCTGGCGCCATAGATGGTATGTGCCAATGTAAGGGGGTATCACCTTTATCTCCATACTGCCTTAACAAATATTCATGCACTACTTGTAATAATCCAGCCTGTGTATTGTGCAACAAACCTTTAGAATCTCGTAAACATTGAATGGGTGTAAACCTTGCCCTTGCAGACTGTCGAATATAGGGGAGAGAATGAACCGCTTTCCCATTAACAGAACCAGCAAGCCTACTCAAATGACTTGACACTCTTAATAAAGACAGATTATACAGCTGTTGCAATTCTAACAAAGCCTGAGAAACATTTAAACAAGATACAGCAATATAAGAGTTATATGCATCAACAGTTCGGGTCTTCACACCCGCATGATAGTGGCGGGTCATCCACCGATAGCGTTTATTGAGTTTCAATTTAAAGTCCATCCACCAGTCTTGCAATGATGAATACAGATCCAATAAGGAACAATGATCTTGCCAAAATTCATCTAACACGCACTTCCAAAAATCCAATTTTAATAAATCTGGAGCCATGCGATAAAACCCTCGCCCCGGAGCAACCTTCGTCTTATGTTCAAAAACATATGTGAGGGCCACATGATCTGAAAAGGTAACCAATGAGGAGTCCATAGATGTACAGATCAGTCTGGGAGAATGCCAGCAAAAATCAATAGTCGACCTTAGATTTCCTCTGTGATATGTGAATGACGGGGACGGGGCCAGCTTCAAGGAAGCGGCAGACATAACTCGATAGCATTCTCAAACATCCTTTCTAGAGGTGGCGGAGCCGTCCAATAAATGAGAGTTAAAATCGCCAAATACAAGAAGTGGAAAGGACGTCTGCAAAAAGGGAGAAATCATACGAAACAAACGGCACCGTTCATCTACATCAGTAAAAGCATATATAACTACCACACGAAAGAATTGCTGCTGCACTTTAACATCCAACAGTAAAACGCGACCAGGAACCACATGAACTTGATCTCTAATTTGTACCTGCTGAGAATTATACAAGACTAGAATGCCAGAATGGAGATCTATGCCTTGCGAGTAAACATAATTCGGGCCCCACATATGAGAGACCTGTGTGAGATGTGCATCCGATAGTACACCAGTGTCCAACAAACACAATAAAGAAAACTGCAAAGTCCAAACCCAATCCATCACCAACAGTCTCTTCCGCAAAGAAAAGATAGAATTAACGTTGCAGCATACTACGGAAAAATCAGCCATGGTCATTGGTAGCTTCCCCTTTACCCGTTACCTGCAACATAGACCGAGACTTCCGTGATCCCATATCACGACGTGGACGGTCCTTTCTGGTGACCCTTTGCCATGAGGGCCCATCATCTATGGCATCATCCAGGCCATCTGAACCCTCTGCGCCCTCCATCGACACAGGAAGAAGAGCAACCTCTGCATCTTCAGGACATGGAGTAGAGTGCAATGGTGGAGCATCCAGAGAAAGGGTACTGACCTGGTGGCCTACAACTGCCGTGTCTTCTATGGTTTGGGGTCCTGGCAACTGCAACTGATCAGCAGGCGATGAGTCTTCCTGAGACGTTGCCACAGAAATCGCTGGATCCGGAGGCAAAGATTGCTCATCCAGGACCGACAGCGCTGCCTCCATCGGTGGCTGAGCATGAGGTAATGGAGTAGGAACACCGACAACGTCATCTGAAGAAGATTCCTGCACAAGATTAACTGGAGAGACCATGCCATCACACAGAGACCAGTGATGCGGGCCGGAGCATAAGGTGCAGACAGTACGGCATTCCCTGGCAAAATGATCACGACTGCCACATTTAGAGCACTTCTTATCAGGGCATTCTGAAACAACATGATCAAATTCTCCACAAAAGTAACATGTCTTTGGCTGCCCAGCATATCGCAAGACTCCCCTCTGTCCTGTGAGGAAACAAACCCCTGGAATGTGCTGGGGTCCGGAATCAGTCAAATGAAAATCCACCAAGGCCGTCCAGCCACAATCCCACATACCTCCAGCCGCGGCATCATAGGATTTCTCCAATGTAATAACCTTCTCCACATACCGTAGCAGGTGACGTTTAATATGCTCTGGATCCACTAAAACAGTACGGAAATGTATAGAAATTTTCCTTCGAAATTGGACATTGATACGCAGTATACGGTATTTGGCCACCGATGGAACGTCCCCTTTGGCCATAAAAGTGGTTTGAAACCGAAGTGCCATTCCTTGCGTCTCAAAAAATATATCTGCAAAAGGCTCCTTACCCCAATGAGAAACTGCACAGATACTGGAAAGCGGTATCCCCAATGGCTGAAAAAGGTCACGCCATATCTCCGCCCTGCTTGTTGGTGCACCTGAAATTGTCTGAACCTTAATTGAAGGTTTGTGAACCAATCGAGATCGCGCCGGAGGGGTGGGCTCTTGTAGCGTTGCCACGGTGGCCCCAGCATAGGTACGATTCACTTCGGACGGTGCCTGGGAATCAGCCGGCATGGCAGAGGCATCCTGCACCAAAGGCTCCCTTGATAAGACTTCCAGTCTCCTTACCTTCGGCAAACGCTGTATAACAACATCCTGCAGCTGTTGACCATTACCCCCTCTTTTCAAGGAGAGATCTCTGCTATTATTTGTGATGGGAGAAACAGGACACTCATAATCCGGCTGACCATCCCTCCTGCGAGGCAATCCTCTATCTTTAAAAGTGTAGACACGTTCCTTCACAGGTGTGTTTGATATCATCTGTGGTGCACGGGGAAAAGATCCCACAGTAGTGACAGGAGGAACATCCAGTTGCGCCCCCGTTAATCTGTCATCAGCCGAACCCTGATTGCCTTCCCCCTGTGCACTCCATACAGGGTAGGAAGTACGATCCTTGGATGCATTACAAGCAGAAGCATCAGACTGAAGATCTTTCTCCTGCACATCCTGTAACTTGCCAGACTCACCATGTAATGGATCCTCTGAGAGAGTTTGCCCCAATGCTACCTGCTGTGCTGACAAGGGTTGTCCCGTATCCCTCACAGCAGCTGCAATCCGGGGAGTAGCAGAAACGGTGTCCTCAACATTCCATAATGCTGCCTTGTCATATAAGTTCTTCTCTAGCTGCTTAAAATCAGGTACAATGGAAGAAATAGAGACCCCTTGCCTTAATGGTGCCTGTCACACTTGTGAGGGTTGTACCATAGCCCTGGTATCAGCTGCTGGCCTAAGGGCATCAGAAACATTGTCCTTTGCCTGTCGCTGAGCTCCTACAGAGTGTACTGACAAGTGCTGCTGCTTAAAAGCAGATCCTGTACTTTCCGACATTGTTGAGGAACTGCCAACAGCAAGTGTAGCCACAGTGCTATTGCGCTCTGTCCCTGAGGCCCTCCGACCCTCCTCCATGTGAAAATTTTCTTCGGAAGATGCAGCACTAACCCCCGAGGCTCCTTGCTGCAATAAAGAGGCCTGCTGCCCAGTTTGCGCTAAAAACGGCTGATCAGAGCCGTTAGTGTTCGTTGAATTAACAGAAACTCTTCTTTCAGCTGGGAAATCCCCTGTTGAAGCCTTACAACTGTTGCGACCATTAAAATCAACTGTTTCAGAGCCGTTAAGATCCCCTGAGGCTCCTGAGACCGTTGATGCAGCTTTAATTTGCGAGCTGATTTTAAAGCGCATTTTTGAGCTGTTTTTTTCTTTTTGTGGCATATTAGATAAGAAAGCAGCAGAAGTATCCCCTCGGTGAATGTTCCGATCAGCTAGATAAGGCTGCTGTGATTTTAAAGCACCTCCATCACCCAGTTGATGCCCTAACAAGGGCAGTTGCAAATTTATGTCGGTGGGGCAGGCCTGTTCCACCTCGTCTGCCCATGATAATAAAGAGGAAATTTGCTGATCCCGGTGTTGTTTAGAAAGTAGAAAGTGGCCATTAAACGATGCTTCCTCCTCTTGCATAGTGACATCTAACAATTTCTGCGTAGATATAGGGCTAAATCCTTGAGAATCCGTAGAAGAAGCAGCTGCTAAAGCAGCAGGATTGCTTTCTGCACCCTCCTCCATAGAGAAAGCTAAAAATAATAAACGGTCATTTGGAAACTGGCAGTTAAGCCAGAACCAGGATTGCCCTACCCTTGGTAGGGTGGATTGTACCCTACACACCTGCAGAGTTTCAGCCTCCTAGCTTTTTCCCTCTTGGAGAAAAACAACTTTCCACAGGAATTTTTTCTCTATGCAAAAACATGCTTGAAATGCATAGGGAAAGCTAAAAACAATAAACGGTTATACTGAACTGGCAGTTAAGCCAGAACCAGGATTGCCCTACCCCTTTGTAGGGTGGATTGTACCCTACACACCTGCAGAGTTTCAGCCTCCTAGCTTTTTCCCTCTTGGAAAAAAACAACTTTCCACAGGTATTTTTTCTCTATGCAGAAACATGCTTGAAATGCAAAAAGAAAGCTAAAAACAATAAACGGTCATACTGAAACTGCCAGTTAAGCCAGAACCAGGATTGCCCTACCCCTTTGTAGGGTGGATATTACCCTACACACCTGCAGAGTTTCAGCCTCCTAGCTTTTTCCCTCTTGGAGAAAAACAACTTTCCACAGGTATTTTTTCTCTATGCAAAAACATGCTTGAAATGCACAGGGAAAGCTAAAAACAATAAACGGTTATACTGAAACTGGCAGTTAAGCCAGAACCAGGATTGCCCTACCCCTTTGTAGGGTGGATTGTACCCTACACACCTGCAGAGTTTCAGCCTCCTAGCTTTTTCCCTCTTGGAGAAAAACAACTTTCCACAGGTATTTTTCTCTATGCAGAAACATGCTTGAAATGCATAGGGAAAACTAAAAACAATAAACGGTCATTTGGAAACTGGCAGTTAAGCCAGAACCAGGATTGCCCTACCCTTAGTAGGGTGGATTGTACCCTACACACCTGCAGAGTTTCAGCCTCCTAGCTTTTTCCCTCTTGGAGAAAAACAACTTTCCACAGGTATTTTTTCTCTATGCAGAAACATGCTTGAAATGCATAAGGAAAGCTAAAAACAATAAATGGTCATTTGGAAACTGGCAGTTAAGCCAGAACCAGGATTGCCCTACCCTTTGTAGGGTGGATTGTACACTACACACCTGCAGAGTTTCAGCCTCCTAGCTTTTTCCCTCTTGGAGAAAAACAACTTTCCACAGGTATTTTTTCTCTATGTAGAAACATGCTTGAAATGCATAGGGAAAGCTAAAAACAATAAATGGTCATACTGAAACTGGCAGTTAAGCCAGAACCAGGATTGCCCTACCCCTTTGTAGGGTGGATTGTACCCTACACACCTGCAGAATTTCAGCCTCCTAGCTTTTACCCTCTTGGAGAAAAACAACTTTCCACAGGTATTTTTTCCTTATGCAGAAACATGCTTGAAATGCAAAAAGAAAGCTAAAACCAATAAACGGTCATACTGACACTGGCAGTTAAGCCAGAACCAGGATTGCCCTACCCCTTTGTAGGGTGGATAATACCCTACACACCTGCAGAGTTTCAGCCTCCTAGCTTTTTCCCTCTTGGAGAAAAACAACTTTCCACAGGTATTTTTTTATCTATGCAAAAACATGCTTGAGATATATATATATATATATATATATATATATATATATATATATATATATATATATATTCCAAAGACATGCATCTGGAGTGTTTCTCCCCAGGCCTCCACTGAAAACAGGCTCTCTGGAACCTAGTCGGACATTCCCGGTCAACAAATGTTAAATAAATAAAATAAATAAATATATATATATATACATATATATATGATGTAATGAATAATAAATCAATGCCAAAAAGAAAATATAATGCAAGTCTATTGTAAGCAGTGCTAAGCATTGCACAGGCCAGCTTATTTGGTGTACACAATGTGTAGGCCAGCTACCTCAATGTGCCCAGTGGTATACCCCTTTAAACAATGCCAACCTTAGGTAAGCAGGTTTGCCCATAGTTTAGCCTTTTCAAAACTGGCCAATTATTTCAAAGTGTGGGAAATCAGACCTACTTCAACCCAACAGGTGGGAATACATCTCATAACTGCTTCCCCTTGCAGGCACAATGGCAGAAAGGAGAGAGGGTGTGCGCTCTGGGCACAGTGCTGGGGCATCCAGGAGTCCAGAGTCATGGCAGGACTCCTTGTCAAAGACCATGAGCAGAGACTGCTGCAGGGCCAGTACCAGGGTTCCCAATATAAGGTGGAAGCCTAGGACCATCTCACCCGTAACCTCACCAGTGCCACTGGCATACCTCAAATTGGTGAGCAGGGCAGGCATCACTATGCCAACCTGAAGCGGTATAAGGGGGATGTCTTGGAGCAGTGGATCCAAGAGGCTAGAATGGCAGGGGCTGTCCCAGCTGTGTGTAAGTATCACTCCACTATGTGTGTAATAATTGCCAGCTCATGTATATCATGGATAGGTATGGCTAAATGTTCCTCTTATGTCATTCACAGCTGCAAGTAAGCGGGCCACGAACCAGGAAGCCTATGGCTGTCACCTGGAGAGGTTGCGATAGGAGGCAGGTTAGTAATACTCTTGCATGTACTGTCATAGGAAATAAATCTAAAAGTATTAGTAAATTAATTGCCAGTATAAAACCTGTATTGTTTAAGGCAAGTACTGCATACACTGGAGAATATGGCACCAAGAGTCTCATATAGTTTGTATGTAAATACAAGCATAATAGCCTGACAATAAAGGTCTAACTGCTGGACTGCATGTGTATACTCTGGTATCATATGGTAATGTAGATTTGCAATCACTGTTGTATTAAGCACTGTTACCCACACTGTGCACCATAAATAGAATGTGCAGGAATGCCTGTATATGACTGGTGTAATCCCCAGAGGTCATTTAGTGCAACTGAGAGACACATAGACAGAAAACAGTGAAAATGCAGACAACAAAATCCAAATAAAACATGCAACTGAGACGTGAACTGTTGCATTTTAAGCACAGACAGCCATGGTTTGAATCCTGGCAGTGGTAGTAGTCTGCATACAGAATCATACCCCACAGCTGTACAGATATGTCCAGAATGTCCAGTAAAATGGCCCATATCAGTTGCCTGTCAACCTGCCCCCCTGTGAAATCAGTGGGATGATCCCAGATGTATAGGCAGCAAACAGAAAATACAACTGATTGACACACATCTATGAGAACAAAGCTGGCACACTAGCAACTCCCCAAAACCTTATGAGAGTAAGATGCCACGTATGTCCCATTTACACCCCCATGTTGTCAAGCTGTGGCCAGAGTATGTACAGTAACAGAGTGAGATGTATGTGCATAATAGTAATGTGGAATCTGGTACTGTGTGTGGCAACATTCAGGTAGTGCTAACAAACATTTCTTCCACAGGTTTGTCAGATACCAACACTGTGCCCAGAAATACAAGAATGATACCATGTACTGGTACTGTTTACTTTGGTATTGTATGGCATTGTGACTGATGCAGTTGCTTTGAATAATTAGGTGTTACTCATCACTGTTGCCCACACTGTCCTACAAAATCTAACTGTCTAGTAAATCCTGTATAAGTGTTGTAATACAAGGTCAGAATGCAAAACCACAGGAGAATTATAAGACAGAAAGCAGATAGGAGCTATACAGCAATATCTATAGAGCACACACAACTTTGATGGACAGTGTTTTAGTTGTAGCAGACACAGCCATGGTCTGAATCCTGGGAGTGGAAGTAGGCTGCATACAGAATCATACCCCACAACTGTACAGATAAGACCAGAATGTCCAGTATATGGGCCCATATCTGCTGCCTATCACCCTGTCCACCTGGGAAGTCAGTGGGATGATCCCCGATGTTTAGGCAGCAAACAGGGAATGCAACTGATTGTCACACATCTATGAGAACAAACCTGTCACTCTAGCAACTCCCGAAACTGTTATGAGAGTAATAAGCCAAGTATGTGCTATCTACACCCCATGTTGTCAAGCTGTGACCAGAGTGTGCACAGTAACAGAGTGAGATGTATGTGCATAATACTAATGTGTAATCTGGTACTTTGTGTGGCAACATTCGGGTAGTGCTAACAAACATTGCTCCTACAGGTATGTCGGATATGAACACTGTGCTGAGAAATAAAAAGCTTGACACACTGTACTGGTACTGTTTACTCTGGTATTGTATGGAATTGTGAGTGTTGCAGTTGCTCTGAATAATAAGGTATCACTGATCACTGTCACCCACACTGTGCTACATAATATATCTGTGTAGGAAAGCCTGTATAAGAGTGTGGTAAGTCACTAAAGGTTGAAGAGGGCAATAGTCTAAATATGTCCCAGTTCACCTGCATGTAGTCAGACATGGCCAGAGTCTGTGTGGAAAGAGATGGACAGCTATGTACACAACATCAACCTGGAATCTGGGAATATGTGTAGAAACAGTTACTTAGTGTTAACAAACATGTCCTCCACATGTATACGAGGTAAGAGGTGTATACTGCAGGTAAAACCAGTTCATGAATAAAGATGATGACAGCCATATCACTGTCCAAACTAAGGCAATAAGGTAGTCGAGTAACACTGAATTTAGATATAGGTTCATAGATCTAGATATAGGTTCATAGATTAGTACTAGGCTAACTTGCCCCTGCGAGCCATTTTAAGCCTAGCCAATTATCTCCTGTGAGACTCAAACCCTGTTCCTTGTGTTTGTAAGGCAAACACCTTAACCATTAGGTCACCCTCCCAACTTGTAAGGTACAGATAGCAGCACTGACTAGGAAAGTAATGTGAACTACAGGAATATACTAGTTGTTAATTGACATCCCCCCCACCATATCTCCAACAATAAACTAAATACCCACCTCAACTGGTATGTAATGACTTCACTGTTCTGTTGGGACATATGTGCTATTGGCTGATAATTATTTAAATCTGTTTCCATGCATGTGCTATGTTGAAATACTCCAACATTGATGGCATGGTGCCATCAATGTACCTGCATGCTGTTGTTATTACCACTGTGGTCCTATATATGCATGTGTTCCGTTTGATATGCAACTGTTCCATATCTTGTGTCTGGATTAATGAGAATATCTATGCATGCTGTTATACCTAACCCTGGAATGTGTTGGCTATTACTAACCCACATATGTTGATACACCATAAACTACATAGCACGTATAGGAATGCGGGTACCAGTGGAGCCACCTGTCCCATCTCAGCTGGCTGTGTCACCAGGCACCAACCTGGGGACCTTCTCGTCCATTGGTCCTGCACCACCTTCAGGTGGAACCACCTCAGGGGATGGGGCTCATCCCCCCGGTAGCGGGCATGGACAAGAAGGTGTCACCCAATGCCAGGTCTGGGTCATGATGTGTAGAGAGCTCAATCAGTAGTTTGGAGATCTTCTACAGCAGCTCGAGGGCCGCACAGAGAGGTCAACAGCTATAACACCACACACAGGTTTTCATACATGGGAAAGCTTTATTTGTGTACTATTACAGTTGTATATGTCATGTCATATAGCTGTTTAAACACTGATATCCATATAAACAGAGTAATGCAACTGTGAAACAGTTATACTAATACAATAGTCTGGAAAGGTTTACATATGTTGCTGTCCAGACCGAGGCCTTCAAGTAGTATAATAGTAAGGACAGACTGGGCCACAGGATACCAAACAATTAACAGTAAGTAAAGCAGATGTATAGTCCAGCAGCCTCTCTCTACACTCTGTACACAATCCCTAGGGGGCAAAGACCTCAGTTGACACAATGGGATGTATCTGTTACATAACAAGGCATAACTGACACCACCACAATCACACTGACAAACAGAACAGCCTGTATGGCAGGAGGCAGTAGGCCTGCATTTACCCAAGGTGGATTATATGCTAATGTACATCCAGATACCTTAAGGCAGCTTACCCCTGATCCCCCCACATGTTGTAACAGCCTAAGTTAGTTATGGTGCATCCCCTCCTAGACTCAATAATACAGGGCCATATACCACTGTTGCATAAATTGACCTCTGGAGTGCATAAGGGAACACATGTATTGTGTAGATGAAGCCCACACATATATGGACCCATCCCCAGAGTATGTGTGGGGGACACAACAGCAGTGGACCGATGGCAGGAATTGCAGCATGACATACTCACAGGCCACTGCATAACAACCCCTGACAACATGTCATATGTGCAAAGTATGGTATGTAGGTGGAGACAGAGGCTGCAACACAGGCCCATATGTGTAAAACTGTTGTCAGACACTAAGCAAGTCGCTGGTGTTACAGGATAGTCTGCTACATACCCTTAGTCAGGAATATAAAGTTAGAAACAAAAATGGATGCAGCCATGTACTGTTAGCACTCAACACACACACACTGCCAGTGATATATCTGACACAAGACCTGTGTGGTGGACAGACAAAACATAATAGGCACACCTCTGGCCATCAAGAGGATAGGCTCACCATTGACAGCTATGCAGACAGACTGCATTCCAAGTTAAACTAGAATGTACGCACAAACCCTGTAACACCAGTGCTATACAATGCATACAACACTACTCACACTGTCTGCAGTTCTGGAACCTCCTACAAATATGTAGCTGGCCTGAGTGTGCAGGTTCTCCTGTAAGAAATATTGCTACCTGCTGTCTGTAACACTAATGCCCACACACAGGAAGGATGTCCATTATACAGGAAAGGTAAAGGGACCATGCCCAAATGATGTAGGTATTTATAGTAGTTGGTTGCCATGACAGTGGTAATTGGAAGTACTACACAGCATGCTGCATGCAGGTAGCAAGTGGAGGACACTGACTGGTGCAGAAGCCATCACCTGATCATGTGCATCACCTACAAATTCCATGCTGCAATCTATGCAAAGCAGCTCATTCCATTTACTGGAGAGAGACTGAGAGTGAGAGAGAGAGAGAGAGAGAGAGAGAGAGAGAGAGAGAGAGAGAGAGAGTACATATAAGGCACAGAAAAAAAAAACATCCAGAAGAGTCTGCATTCTCATAACAGGTATGTGAAGTATATATATATGTAAGTGACCATAGTACTTGGTCCATAATAATGGGATAGATGGTGTGGAATGGTTTATATGTGCATTTAGGTGTTGTTGTAATGATGTTCAGCTGAAAAACTGCTTAGGACAATAGAGTCTGTCCCTGTGGGTAGTGGGCCATACCCGTCAACTGTGCAGACCAGCACTGACTGATAAGATGTAAGTCATCATAGTGTGTGCTGTGTAATGGGAAGTATGTATATTATGTGGCCAATAGCTGGTGGTGGAAGTAATGCCATTATGATGGACATGTGGAATCCACAGCCCACTCCTTGCAGGATACTCAGGTTAATCTGTATTGTAGCATGGAATGCCATCGGTTTGTAATAGGGTTACCTGCAATCTGGCCATACATATACCCCCCTAATGTCAGGCTGTGTCCATATGTGGCACCTGTCTGTGTTGTAACAAGGCAAACAGTGCAGCTGTGGAGGAAGGTGGTGTGAGATTGTGGACCTGATGTCTGAATGTACCCCACATATAGGTATGCATATGTGAATATATATATATATATATATATATATATATATATATATATATATACATATATATATATATATATATATATATATATATATATATTATATATATATATATATATATATATATATATATATATATATATCCCTACATGTATGTCGACAAATATTCAGATACCCATGTGAAATATATATGAACACATATATACATCACATATATCTACACATATATATAGATATATACCTATATGCACATGTCTACATATATACAAACACTCACACAAACATATATGTATGTAATTACATGTCCCCTATATTACTACCAAAGTGCTGCATGCTATGTGCGAGGAAACAGCACACATAGCAATAGACACAGATATCTACAGCTGTCAGTGTGTGCAACATGGATGGGTATGTCACACGTGAACTCCTTGTTGGGACCACATTTTCCTTGTTTGTGAAGTATGGAATGGGAATATGGGAAAGTATGGCAGGTATAATTGTGGAGGTGGTCAGGGTTGGTAGATATAGAGGACAGGCTATAGGGGTGGTATGTAACACATGTGGTGGGTAAACATCCTGGATGGTGTGTGTGGTCTGTGATGTGGACACCCCATGGACCCCAATATGGACACAATGGGAACAAGCCTGTCACCCACTGCTACTCACAACAGCAGTCCACATCCTGAAGGTGCCTGGCCTGGAGGCTGAGCAGGAGGAGCATGCTGGCCCTATGAATATGTACTGGGTGCCTCAGAGTGATGTAACACATCCCACATGTGTCTGTGGAGCCCGTTATGGAACAGACCCTGGACCTGATCTTAGGGAACAGGAACATGTCTGTGTGTGCCCCTGGGGGGTGGCAATGTCCCCTGAGTTGGTTCCACCTGACAGTATTGCTGGACCAGTACATTAGGAGGTCCCAGGGTGGGGCACATATGTGATGTGGCTGGGTAACATGGGCAGATGAGTTTTGAGAGGTGGTTCTGCTGGCCAATAGTACATATACATGCTATTGTGTCATTGTTATAGAACATATGTTAGTAGTAATAGTCTGCACAATCCCAGAACATGTCCAACAGCATGCATAGATAACCGCAATAGCACAGTATGTCAGATGTGCAGCACACACATAGCAAGCATACCATAGGCATATATGGAGCCATTGTGGCCCTAACAATGGCATGCAACTGAAAAGTCTGCAACAGGCTAGCAATGATAGTATCCACACAGGGAACATGGCTACAAACATGTTGCATAAAACGTGGTATAGTACAATATCTGCTCCACTGGTAGGTATGCTGTAGCCATACCTATTGAGTTGTGTGTATGGTTTGTTGTCGCTGATATGGTGGGGGGGTGACAGTGATGTGTATTAAGAACTGTGGTAACCTTGCTGCATGACTTGCTCACACAGTTGTGTCCATCTTTATGTCTTTTAGGCATGATGTCTCATGGAAGGCTGCCAGCCTACACAGCAGTAGAAAATAACATCCTGCTGGATGGACGCATTCATCACTATACAACCTTGTTTGGCTGGGCTGCCAATGATCAGCAGGAGCAGACCGTCCTGTGGAATGACCTAGTCTACAGGGTCAATGATGTCAGATTGCACAACCGCAGTTATGAGCAGGTCTGGCATCATTGTTCTGACCTGATTTTCCAATGTCCATTGGCATGCTGCTGCAGTCCAAGGGGATCACCTCACCACAGGGGGGGCCATGCCATCCATCCCCCGTCACATTTGGAGGAGCTCCTGGCCAGCCTTGTGGCACCTGCCTGTACAACCAGCCACCAACCGCCAGACTCCTTTGTGGAGGTGGGTGCCACCCACACACTGGCTGAGGAGCGTGCAGGTAAGGCCACAGGGCACATCCATAGACCACTGTTGTGTATACATCTGCATCGGTACAGGTAGGTCATGCATATCTGACATGTCATAGATGTATTTTGTTGCTGCATAGTAGTGATAAATAGATGTCCATATCTGGTAGTATTGTGGAAATGTACTGTTGATGTATTGTAATACTGCACCCATCCTGTAGCATTGCCACAGTTGTGGCCACTGATTTTGCATCTCTCAACCTCTTATGTAGGTCCCTTCAGGATACCATCAAGGCAGCAGCCTGTAGCTGGTGAGTATGGTTTATGTAGATGCTTGCCAATACACCGGGCAGGTAATGGCGATGGTATGTTCCATGCACACATCTAACACACCTACCCAGAATGCATACTGTACATGTACACGCATTGTTGCTGTAAAATGCACAGCATCACAGGGGTGACTATGATGGGGTATTGGAAGGGTATGTCAGACACCTGCATGATAACTAATATCCTGTCATTGTGGAATGTGTCCACAGGGAGTAACATAATGGTGGGAGACATGGCCTATTGTAGGGACATGTTTGGAAAAACACCCATGGACAGTGCAACATAGGTTCATAGGTGGGTACTAAGCTATCGGCCCAAGGGCATAGATAAGCCTAGCCAGCAAGGTTCCCTGGCTTACGCTACCCAAGAAAGTTATTTTCCTGTGCAACTGTCGATTAGAGACACAGAAGTGATCCCCGGGGTGTATTTCCTATTTCCCATTCACTCATCAAGATTTTTCTTGAAGAGTGCTAATGAAGAACTTTGCTTGACACAGATGGGTAGCATGTTCAAGAGTATGGGAGGTCTCTCAGACAGGAATCTATCCCTCCAGCATGTCCTGTTTATTGTGTTGACAAGGTTTAGGTCCCTAGAGCGTGTAGCTCGGTGGGATTGGGATTTCTTTAAGTGTAGCATGTCCAACAGCTCTGGGTTTGACATAGCTTTATACATTAGGCAGAGATCATCTTGGAGTAGGTGATATGCTATGGAGTAAAGCTGGAGTTTTTTGAGGTGGTCAGTGTAGGGCATTTGTTTGAGGCCAGTAATTCTCTTTCTGAGGTACTTTTGTGGCCTTTCCAGCTGCTGCAGATGTCTTGTGAGGTACATGCCAAAAGGGGCGTTGCACTCTATAATGGGTCTAATGAGTAGAGGGGAACAATGACCACTTTTTTCCTGGATGAGAACCCTTTTATGATGAGGTGTACCATGTAGAAAATCTTCCTGACTACTGTGGTGATGCGACTGTCAAAGGAGAGACTACTGTCCACCTGGGTCCCAAGGTCTCTTATCACACATTCGGTGTTAAGTAGATTGCTGCCTATGTGGTAGTTCATGGGTACAGAGTTTTTACTATAGGGGAT
This sequence comes from Protopterus annectens, assembly GCF_019279795.1. Lineage (NCBI taxonomy): Eukaryota > Metazoa > Chordata > Ceratodontiformes > Protopteridae > Protopterus > Protopterus annectens. Next base: position 763,857,552 of record NC_056739.1, on the reverse strand, counting down.
GACACACCACTTTTTGGCATTGACCTTGAGATCATGGCTCTGACACCAGGCATCTGTCTCAGCGAGGCCCTTCTGTAGGATGTCCACATCATTTGGGGACTTGACTATGGCTCGTAGTTTGCAGTCATCTGCAAACTTCATTAGCCAGAGGCCTTCTGTGTTAGCTGTACTTCAGAGAAGTAGATACCAAACAGGAGAGGTCCCAGGACAGAACCCTGTGATACTGCACTTGTCACTGCTTTGAGGTCAGATTTGGAGTCTGAAACTTTTACAGTGTGGGTTCTGCCAGTGAGCCAGTTGGCAGCCCATCTTGTGATGTAGGGACTTATACCTAGTTTAGTGAGTTTAGCTATAATTCCAGAATGGGGGATGGTGTCGAAAGCCTTGGCGAGGTCAAGATAGGCTGTGTGAACCACCTTACCCTCATCTACAGCTTTGGTGACTGCCTCAAAGAAGTTGATCAGGTTCAGGAGGCATGATCTGCCTTTCACAAATGTGAACTGGGTGGGATCCAGAGTTTGGAGGTTACCAATGTCTTTGTTTATGAATTCTATGATGACACATTCCATGGCCTTGCAGACTAGGCTCATCAGGCTAATAGGTCGATAGTTCCCGGGATCAGTGGTGGCTCCCCCCTTTGTGGAGTGGGATAACTGTTGCTGTGTGCCATTCAATGGACACAAAGCCTGATGCGAGGTTATGATTGAACATGGTGCTTAAGTGGGGAGCCAGTTAGTTCTGAAGTTTGTGTAAAATGCAGCCTGGGATGTTGTCTGGTCCCATAGACAGTGTGTTTTTGGCTTTAAAGAGTGCAGCTTTTACCTGCATACTTGTGATTACTGGGACTCTGCATTCTTCTGGTATAGAGATGGGATCTTTACGGGGTGAGAGGGGGGTAAAGTTAGCACTGAACCTATCTGCCAGGATGTTGGCAATATCAGTTGGTTCAGTAATTTTTGTGCCTTTGTGCTGTAACTCAGAGCAGATCTGGGTGTTGCCATCGAGATTCTTGACATAGCTATAGAATGCTTTGCGGTTGTCCTTAGAATTAGTGGCAATTTTGTTTTCATAGCTAGCTTTGGAGGATCTTATAAGGGATCTCAGCTTCTTACTGAGGCTGACCAGGGAGCTCCTCCACTCATGGAATTTTACTCTATTTTGCAACAGTTTCTTCCTTCTGTTGTACAGTTTATTTATGGCAGGGGACCACCAGATTGGCTTCCTTTTTTGGAGGATAGCGTCTTGGTTCTGTTTGGGATAGCACAATCCATGCACTCATGTAAGTACTTATAGAGTGCATTTGTGTAGGATTCAGCAGTTGTAACTGTATTGTCCATCTGCATGAGTGTCATGAAGTTCACCACTTCTGTCTTAAGAAGCATGAAGTTGGCTTTGGAAAATTTTTTTACTGTGGTTTCCTTAATGGGGGTTGGGAGCGTGATATGGATGTCAAGGGTGATTACCTTATGGTTGGATCGGACCAACGAGGAGTTGACTTCAGGTGTGGAACACCAGTCACTCATGTTGGTAATGACTAGGTCTAGGATATTGTTGCCCCTGGTGGGGGTGTGGATAAGTTGATCCAGGGCATTGGAGTGTATGAATTCCAGAAAGCGTTGAGCTAAGGAGTTGGTACACGAGTAGTTTTCCCAGTTAACGATGGGGTAGTTGAAGTCACCTATTATTAGGGTGTTTGGTTGAACCTTAATATTTTCCAGTACATCAAGAAAAGAGGAGTTGGAATCCTGGGGCATGGTGGGGGATCTGTAGCAAGCTACAATTTTGATTGCAGTTTTGCCCAGAGTTAGTTGCACTTGGATAACCTCGGATGCATTATGCTGAGCAACTAGCCTGGAGGTGTGGATATCTTTAAAGAATATGGACACACCTCTGCCTTTGGTGTTTTGGTCCAGGTTACATGGCCAAAAAGTGTGGTATGAGTTATAGCCTGGTAGTGCAGGGGTGCTCTCTGGAGCCTTGAACCAGGTCTCAGTCACAGCACAGATATCGATGTTCTTCATTTTAAGGAGTGTCTCGAGTGAGTGCATTTTGAGATTTAGACATCTAGCATTGAGTAGCATTACCCTCAGTTTTTGCTTGCCTGTTCCTGTTACAATGGTGAATTTGTTATTTGAACCTTGCCTAAAAAAGGCACTATAGGGGCAGCAAGAGCCTTAGCCAGTATCCAGAATCGCAGGGGTGACAGGTGCTGGCCATCTGTGACAAAGCATCGTGGTCTGTCGACCATGTCATCCCAAGCAGACAGATACTGGATCCCCTTAGAATGACACCAGAAGCTTAGCCAATTGTTGAAGTCAGTCATTTTGTCCTTGTACTGCGGTATCATTCAAGGTGATGGCAGAATGCTACTCAGGGCTAAGGTCATACCTGCCTGGGCTACAAGATCAGAGAGCTCTTCCATGTCCCTTTTTATGTAGATCAAGGAGGTACATCTCAGGTCATTCACATCAACATGGACAATGACAGAGTCATATTTGTACTTGTTGTGGAGTGACCTGTGTGCATGGGTTATGTGCCGGATCCTGGCACTCAACAGGCAGCTGACAGTAACCTTCACCTTGTTTAGCCTGGTGAGTGGGACATCAGAGTGCCTGAGTATAGAGTCACCTATGACTAGTGTGTTGGGTACGTTGTTTTGCCTTATTGTCTGTAGTTGAGTGGCACACTGAGTCTGTGGGCTATGTGTCATTTGGGTTGCGTTGGGGGATGGAGATTGCTTGCATTTCTGCTTTGGAGGTCTCTGTTGCTTAGACAGATTATTATTGAGAGCCTCAGCGAATGTTTTTGTGTTACTATGTGTGGATTTGGTGGTGTAGATTTAGTGAGACTATGTGATGAGTGTGGTGTGGTGTAAATGTTTACCTTCTCCTCATGACTGTCAAGTTCAGTCTTGGTTGGAGAGGGCTTTACCTCCAGTTTAGCTAGATACGTGCATCTCTCACAGGTTGTAGTGCTGGGTGGTAGGAGGAGAGGGTTGTATGTGTACATGAGGCAATTTATACATTGCCTTCAGATGCCCAGATTCATCAGATAGACAGGAGAGAACACTGGGATTTGACCCTTGGACATGCCTGAATAAAAAAACTATTTTCCTCTAGATAAGTGAGGAAAGTGAGTACAAGAGCTGTTTTTCTCTAAGCAAGTGATAAAAGTAAGTACAAAAACTGTTTTCCTCTAGTTTTCCTCCAGTGTATATACATGTAGGACAAAGGCAACTGCTGTAGAGATACACTATGGCATAAGGCATTACAGTGGTCCACATTATCAGCTGGGACTAGGCTGTAACATGTGGTGTTCAGTGTATGGGACACTGCAAAGTGACACACATGTGTAGGGCGTACTTGTCATGCATCTGCAAAAAGGCTGAAGGAGGGGGGAGGGGTGTCTGCATGACACGCCAGTGCACTGCAGCAGGGATCCTAAGGATGCTAAGAATGGCTGTATCTCCACATAGTCAGGTTCAGGACCTGTGGCAGCTGTAACCCAACCCCCACAGCAATAGTGATGGCAGTGTGTGAACACCAAGGGATGTGAACATGAGTAGACCTTGCAATCATGCAGAACAAGAATAGGGGGATATGTGTAGGGCAGACTGAACATACACTGGCAAATGCAGATGGCCCATGCTGGTATTCCCCTGCCAGGAGTAGTGACTGCAGTAGTACACACAAGAGGTGTGACAAACCATCATGATAAGGATGTGCACACATATGTCCACACAGTGTGTATGCATCACAGTCAGCATCCGCACACCTAACACATTCTGTAGATACTGCATGTGAAAGTAGAGGACATATGTCACATATCGGGCTCATGTACTGTTAAGATATGCAGTGATGTGGTCCCATGGCAGATCAAGGATGGGTGTGTCATATCAATAAGGGTGTGTACACCCCCCATAACCATGGCATGCTCTGATGGTTGTCAGTGTAAGAGTATTGGATTGGTCATACATGGTCTGCTAATGTTGAGAGCTGTGAATCAGACATCAGGCATTCACAAATTACATCTGTCCACATATCATCCCAGGTATGTGTTGCTGGAAAACATAGGGGCTGTGAGCATTAAAGCTGACATAACCGATACAGTAGTAAACATTCAGCAATGGGTTGTACAACTGTGAGGTATGGGGCACATTACATGGCAGGGTGTATAACAGGTGCAGAGTAATACCATGTTCATGAGTGCAGTGGTATCCAGGGGAAGGGGCTTCACCTAGTGACACAGCACATGCATCACACACATGTATACTGTTGCTAGCATGGATTGACTATAGCTGTACTGCATGCTATTGGGTACCATATCTTATGCATGTTGACAGAGGGGTAATAGAAGGACTGCATCTGTGTCCTGGTGGATAGTTAGTTTGCCTGTAGGGTCACTCTGGTGAAGTGGAGGGGAGGTTGATGTATGTAAGATGCTTGTGTGCATGTCTGTGGGTTTGTGTGGCTGGTCATGTATGGACATGTGTAATTGTGGGGTGTTCATACAGCAGTACCTCCCTCTGGGATCATGCAGTACATGTATATGGACTTCTACATTACACTCCAGGAATACTTGTCATGTGTGTAATCACAGGACCGCTGATAGTATAATATGGTCTGTAGCATAGAACAGGCATCGAGAGGGAAGGTAGACACCAGGTACACCCTTAATATCGCATTCAGCAGAGAGGCCACCTACAATCCACATATGCAGCACTACAGATGCATTGGGGAAGTACTATTCAACACCAGGGAGTGTATCCAAATATTACAGTTGTCACATGATAGGCTGATTGAGCAGCATATCTGGCATGTACTGAGCATTACATACACATAACACACCAGTGCGTGATATTATGGCTAGAACATAGTAGCCAACACATATAGGGGCCATGTTCATGATGTCCGGACATACACAGGGTGAACACCGAATGACAGCAGTGAGGCCATCTAAAACCACTACACATAGGTCAGGCAGGTAATGTAGTAACAGTTCTTGTGTTGTGACCTCTTGTGTAGGCATTTAGAGGACTGATCTGTTAATGAGTGGTATCAATGTGTGTATGTTAACAAGTGTGATGCAGGATGGGGTACACATATACGTGGGACTGTCTGTAAAGCTACAGACAGGTAGGTATTACAGAGGTGTGTGTATGTGGGTGTGTGTGTGTGTGTGTGTGTGTGTGTGTGTGTGTGTGTGTCTGTGTGTGTGTGTGTGTGTGTGTGTGTGTGTGTGTGTGTGTGTGTGTGTGTGTGTGTGTGTGTGTGTGTGTGTGTGTGTGTGTGTGTGTGTGTGTGTGTGTGTGTGTGTGTGTGTGTGTGTGTGTGTGTGTGTGTGTGTGTGTGTGTGTGTGTGTGTGTGTGTGTGTGTGTGTGTGTGTGTGTGTGTGTGTGTGTGTATGTGTGTGTGTCGTTTGTTTTCGCTCACAGGTGGCGAGGTGGGTCAGGGTCCCTCCTGCATGCAGTCTGATGTTGATGTCCATACAGACACAGAAGATGATGATAGTACTGTTGAGGCACAGGTGGGGTTGTCAGGGGCCGACACTGCACCATCATTTGACATCCCCCTTTTAGCCATTCCAACCCCGCACACAGTTTCAGTGCCTATACATAACCCATCACCAGTGGCCATAGCAAAGGGACAGCTGGCATTTGGTGGTAGTGCCAGGAAGGTGTGGTAACCATGCCTACTGTGTCTGGTCACAGCAGGCATAGCAGGATGTCCGGCAGGGCACCACATAGGCAGATGCCCCAGGGTGCTCATGGTAGGGCCACTTGACATCATGCTCCTGACAGATGCGACATAGCTTGTACCAGCAGGCGCATGTTTCAGGCAGTCATGGTGGTGCTGGCAGGTATGGAATGTTACACCAGACAGGGCCAGAGGCTGCAGAGGGCTGCTCTCACATCTGTAAGCGACAACATATATATACAAATCACTGAAGCTTCCACGATGCACAGCAAAAAATATTTATTTGATAAAACAAGCGCTTTCACGGACTCGACAAGTCCGCTTCATCAGGTTACAAATTTCTTAAAAAATGACCACATTTTATATAGTAAGGTATCCGCCCTAATTAACTACCATTTTGGCGGTTAAAAGTCTAATTAAACATTAATTAAACAATTAATACCATTTGGGCTGAATTCCATAAAAGGAAATCACTTCCTGTAAAAACATCTCTTACATCTTATGTTACCTTAAGTCCAAAATGTAAAGAAGACATTCAACTACATATATAAAATTTCCCTTCATTGCTTTGTAAGACAAATCATTATAAATACTAGCTCAAGGATATGTAAAAAGTGTTCAATCCAACTAGCATATAGTGTTTGCATAACATAATAATTTTATCTTTCTTAGGTTAAGAATATATATAATAGTTCAAACTGGATTCAATATAATTGTTCCATAAAATTATTCAGTCATATGTTAATTTAATATTCTGAATATCCCAATGATTCTAAGAGACTTTAGATGGTCATAAAGATAAAAATATATAAAAATAAATCCATAGGATGACATCTCATGTAATAGTATGGCTAAGCCACAATAATTAATCATAATTTAAAAAGTGTATTTAGTTATTTACACATTCATATGCATAAGACAAAAATCAAATTAAATATATATTTACACACTCCTAATAAATTCCTGCTTGTATATAAACTATTTAATAATTTTCTCTAAATCTAAATTAAAATATCTCTATAATAGTGCTGGTTTGATACTAAGTGCTGTATTCAGTCCTGGCTCTATGTGCCCTAAGTAATAAAATCCATTTCAGCTCGAAAAGTTCCAAAGTGCCTACTGTATTGCCTTCCCTTCTGTTATGATGGAGTATCTGTAGTACTTTAAATTTGAACATATGGGATGGAAATAACTGACAGTGCCTGGCTAAAGCATTGTTGATGTTCATCTTCCGTATATCATAAACATGATTGTAGGCTCGATCTCTGAGCCTCGTGTTGTCATGCCTATGTAGTAGGCATTGCAATTGTCGCATGTCGCCAAATAGATTATATTTTTGGTCTCACATGTGGCATAAAAATTGATAAAAACCTATAGCCAGTCTGTGTATTTTCATATGCCTGCTCATCACTAATGTAGCTACATATACTGCATTTCTTACATGGAAAAGTTCCTCCTAAAATTAGTTCTAATGTCCAAGGATGTTTGTAATACTTTCTCTTTGCATAATAATCTTTTTAAATTTGGACAGTTGCTATATCTGAAGATAGGGTATTCACCTACCACATTTTTCAAATCTTTATTCATATAGAGCAACTTCCAGTTTTTATTGATAATGTCTTTAATGTATCTTACATCATTCGTGAATTTGATGTCATATTGTATCTTGCCTATCCCAGGTTTATTATAATGTCCAGGATAGCCCCGTTTATGACTCACCTTGGGGTTCATAACATTATTATGTTGCATGCACGTTTGTACATATTCTGGATAACCCCTGTCCTTAAAACACTTAAATTGAAAATTTAGCAGCTGTTCTCTATCCTTGGCATCACTGCATATTTTGGTTATTCTAGCCATTTGATTTTTAACAATGTTTGGAAAAATATGGCGGGGGTGCATACTCTCATGATGTAAAATGCCATTTTTCCAACAAGGTTTTCTAAAAAGCGATGTAGTAAACCTATTCTCATTATTTTTCATTATTGTTATATCCAGGTAGTTAACCTTATTCAGTGAGGCTTCATGTGTAAAACTAAGGAATGAGGTAGTTGATTCCATATACTCAATGAAACTGAGCAGGGACTCCATACTGCCATTCCAAAAGAGTAAAATGTCATCCACAAACCTCCTGTAATAAATAACATTAGCTCTGAAATTTTCATTGTTCAAGATATGTGTTCTTTCCCATTCATATACTGCTATATTAGCGTATACATTTGCACAAGGGGTGCCATGGCTACCCCCATATTTGTTTATAGACCTTATCTTGGTACAAAAATATTATTATTGAGTATCAACTCTAATAAAGTACATATAATAAACTGTTCGTTTTGATCACCCATGCCATGGTCGTTCATACAGCTTCTAACAGCTTCTACTCCAAAGTCATTGGGTATGCTTGTAAATAGATTCCTTATATCTAAAGTGACCAATAGTGTCTCACAATTCACTTTCTCAACCCATTGTGAGTTTTCTAAATCTTCCAATAGTGTATATGAATTTTTAATATGGTTGGAATCTTATCTATCAACGGAGCCAGTTTAATTTGTACATACTGTGAGGCGTTCTCAGTTGCCCATGATTGACCAGAAACTATCGGTCGAACTGGTGGGGGGTGTACGCCTTTATGCATTTTGGGCAGTCCCTTAATGATGGGAATCAAGGGCTTCAATATCCAAAAATCATACAATTGTTTGTCTATACATCTTGACATCAGGAGGTCGAATGTATCTCTAACATTTCAATTATGGATATGATTTCAGCTCTATTGATCATTAAATAGGCAGTGTCATCACATAGCATCATATTCATTATGTCATTGTAAAATTCGAATCCATTAATACTACCCCACCCCCTTTATCAGCTGGTCTAAATACTACACTTTCATCATTACATAGTGAGTCTAAGCTACTTCTTTGTGATTCACTCATGTTATAAAATAACTTTTTGTGTCCTTTTCTTTATAATATGCATAGAGATCAAATTCACATGCACGTAAGAAACAGTCAATAGAGCTAGGTAGCGGTGGATTAAATGTGCTTTTCCTTTTAAGAGCAGTATTTTTTAACAATAAGGCATTATGTTCAGTATTACTTTCATCAGAAAATAAAAGTTTCAGGGCCAGTTTTCTAGTAAACTTTCGAGCATTATAAGAGTATCAGAAAGTTCACTGCCCGAAGGGATAAACGAAAGACCTTTGTTAAGTACAGTACATTCAGATTCAGTCAACTCACGAGATGAAACATTGAAGAATAAAACATTCAGTGTTTCTTCTTCCTGTTCTCCCAATTGTCTCCAGATATTTTGCGCTTCCCCTTCCCTGCTGGACGATCGATCGGGGCTCGCTGTTTGTAAGGAAGCGGGGAGTTTAAAATCGATGACATATTGGGAGCAATATTCAGAGTATGAGTGCCTTCTTTCGGTCTGGCTCCTGTTGTAACATTTTTCAAACCTTGCTGGTTGCAAGGCAGAGAGGAAGCAGGTGAAGCAGTATCCACTTCTGAAGAAAGCAAACCACTATTGGGTATTGTGTTGTCTGAGTTAGTGACATTGATGTTAGTGGTTACGCTACTCACTATATCATTATTCACTTGATTTGCTTCTCGAGTTACTACTGTCTCATTATATCTCGGCCAAATAAATATGTTGCCGACACGGAAGTCATTACAGTCTCTCTTTAGCTTTTTTAGTTTCACTTGTTCTAGCTTATTACTGTAGAAAGTCACTTGTGATAGCATGCTATTAAGTTTAGATAAGCAGTGTTCACTTTTATATTTAGTAACCATATGGTTATGCTCACCTTCAACTTTGTTAATTAATTCATTTTCCACCGGTTGAAAATAATCAATGAGTAGTCTCAAATATCTGTTGCCAAGATCTAGGTTAAGTTGTTGCCATCTTCGTAGGAGCTCGGGATGCTTCTCCATAGCTCGGCATGCAGAGCACACGCATGCCCCGCGGAATGACTTTAAAATGCAGGCACGCCTCCAGATGTTTTCTCTGCCAAAGGAGCCTATGAAGTTTGTAAAGATTGCTCTCCAAGCTCCTCAAATCTCCATAGAACTCTTGCATATTCTCATTGTGGGTATTCACCTCTAGTGGAACATTACCTTGATTATCAAAGTTCAATAAAGAATTATCACGTTGGTGGAATATAGCATTCCAATTCATGGCATCACTGGCAACTTTCGGTGTATAATCCAGTTCAATATTTAAGTTTTCCATCGCGTGATGATTAGCCAGGAAATAAAACAAGAGAAACCAAATTAGCAGCACCAGACCCAGCACGATCATCCAAAGCTTCAGCAAAAATAAAACGATCAGTATATATACAAATCACTGAAGCTTCCACGATGCACAGCAAAAAATATTTATTTGATAAAACAAGCGCTTTCACGGACTCGACAAGTCCGCTTCATCAGGTTACAAATTTCTTAAAAAGTGAGCACATTTTATATAGTAAGGTATCCGCCCTAATTAACTACCATTTTGGCGGTTAAAAGTCTAATTAAACATTAATTAAACAATTAATACCATTTGGGCTGAATTCCATAAAAGGAAATCACTTCCTGTAAAAACATCTCTTACATCTTATGTTACCTTAAGTCCAAAATGTAAAGAAGACATTCAACTACATATATAAAATTTCCCTTCATTGCTTTGTAAGACAAATCATTATAAATACTAGCTCAAGGATATGTAAAAAGTGTTCAATCCAACTAGCATATAGTGTTTGCATAACATAATAATTTTATCTTTCTTAGGTTAAGAATATATATAATAGTTCAAACTGGATTCAATATATTCCAACCCCGCACACAGTTTCAGTGCCTATACATAACCCATCACCAGTGGCCATAGCAAAGGGACAGCTGGCATTTGGTGGTAGTGCCAGGAAGGTGTGGTAACCATGCCTACTGTGTCTGGTCACAGCAGGCATAGCAGGATGTCCGGCAGGGCACCACATAGGCAGATGCCCCAGGGTGCTCATGGTAGGGCCACTTGACATCATGCTCCTGACAGATGCGACATAGCTTGTACCAGCAGGCGCATGTTTCAGGCAGTCATGGTGGTGCTGGCAGGTATGGAATGTTACACCAGACAGGGCCAGAGGCTGCAGAGGGCTGCTCTCACATCTGTAAGCGACAACATCCGTGAACTGTCTGGTGCTATCCGTGCTTATACCGATCTCATGGATAGACGGCGTGGTGAGATGATGGCCCTCATCGGCCATGGTGTGTCTGTGCTTGAACACATGGTGGAGGTGCGGCAATACCGCATGGATGTAGGCCAACCACACCAACAGCTGGCAGTCAATGTGGACATGCTAGGACACCAAAGAGCTCCCGTAGTGGCAGTACCAGCCCCGACAGTGTGGGGGTGCTGTCCACACCACACCGCAGTAGGCCATGTGCATGTGATCCTGGCCAGTCCCAGGAGGGGCCTGGTACCAGCGGACATTTGTCATCAGCAGGTGAGAGTACCACATCGAGACCTATACCTAGATGTGCCCATGGAACCCCTGGCAGCACAGTCCAGGTGTCCATGGCCAGAGGCAGTGAACTGTACAACCTGACAGGTATGGTCTGCAGCTGTCCATAAACACCTGTGTAGGGCAGCCACATGGCAGAACTGTGTGCATGCATACCCACACACTATGCAAACATACCTAGGGCAATGCCATACCTATACACACCACAGCACCATGCCCAGCTCACCACAGTACACCCCTCACCCACACACATGGTGTCAAATGTATGGCCCACCCTCGGCCTCTGGCAAACCAACTTCACACCCTGTATATATGATGATACCTGTGCCACATCCGTGTCATCCATACCATCAATGCAGGGACAGGCTAATATGGTTCTGATGCATGCAGTGACTGCACTACAGTGTACCACAGTACTGCGGTGTAACATGTAGTAAGGAGTGAAGTGTAATGGATATATGTCAAGTAGTGTAGCCATCCAGCAATGAAGCATTATAGCTGTCAGTAACACTGGTTGATTGTGGTCTCTATAATGTTATCCATTTGTATTGTAGGTGTACATGTGTCAGCACAAGGATGTCCTGTGCATATGATGATACCTGTGCCACATCCCTGTCATCCATGCCATCAATGCAGGGACAGGCTAATATGGTTCTGATGCACACGGTGATTGTACTTCAGTGTACCACAGTACTGCAATGTAACATGTTGTAAGGAGTGAAGTGTAATGCATATATGTCAGGTAGTGTAGCCATCCAGCAATGATGCATTATAGCTGTTAGTAACACTGGTTGATTGTGGTCCCTATAATGTTATTCATTTGTGTTGTAGGTGTACATGTGTCAGCATGAGGATAGTCTGCAGTCATATTCCACAATGGGATATGGCACTGTGGTGACACCATGGCTGTGACATATCAGGGTACAGTTGAACACATGTCACAGGTTACTAAAATGGTTATTGCCTGTGCCACATGAACAGGTGACCCACTGGGGTGTGTATACCCTGCAACCTGATGTAGACCCATCCACATACACACACTCTGTTACTTGGCAACACCAGGACTAGATTACATGTTACATGCAGAACATCCCCAGACATGTACAGTATGCTAATGGGGGATGTAATGGGTGTATATGGACAATACGTAGTGGGACATGCCTTTATATACACATTAACAGACATATAACATGCAGCCACACATCCAAGAGACCAGGGCCTATTGCTGCTAACTAACGACCATGTGTCAAATGTGTTACAGGTAGGCTTAACCATCAAAAGACCAAGAACGCATTAGCAAAACATATTTTGAGCTCCCCCGATCATTATTTTAAATTTTTGATTATTGATGGATTAAAAACCAATCCTAGAGGAGGACCTTATTCATTAAAGTTGCTTGAACTGGAATTAAAATGGCAAATCAAATTAAATGCAGGGAATTATCCTGGCTTAAACGAAGCTTCCTCAATAGGAGTGTTATTGAAATTAAAGAATTTGGTGAGATAGTAAGGGTCGATTAAATATTAAAATTTAAACTACTTTTTGAATTTATACTATGTAGTTTATAAATCAATTAGAAAATAAATTTACATTTAAAATTTAGAGTATTTTTTGATTTTTTGATTTTTTGAACTTTTGAATTTTTGAAATTTATTTGTTTAAGAATTAACTTATACATATACAATATCTATTGAATCCCTTGGGGTATTAATTTGCAATTTTTGAATTTGGTTATGTATATATACATGTCTTTGGGAAGTTTGATATGTTTAATAATTAATTATATAAGACAGGTATCTATATACCCAGTCACCACCATGAAGCTTTAATATTCATAATTCACAGCATTTAGTCTTATTTTTAAAAATGATAGGTGTTTGTACTTGTATTCATATAACACAGAATGTATCAATATCATTGAGTTTTTACACAATCGTCCGAAGTTCTCTGATAGACTTCATCATGTAACTTGTTTCAGGTCATAGTGCATCAATTCTTGTATTATTTACCAGTTGATAGGTATATCTTTTTGCTCATATACCTTTAAGAAGATGTTGAAGGTTTTTAAACTCTATTAATTTTAATTAATTTAATTATTGTTTTAATTTTTGTGCCTTTTCCTGTATAAAAAGGAAAGGCTTGTAGCATGTTTTTCATTCTGAGGAAGGCTGTCGTAGTGAGAGCCAAAAAGCGCTTCATTAAATCTGTTCATCTACCTGGTGTTCCTGTGTCGACTTTTGTGGATTTATCTTTTTGTGTTTTTGAACATGCAGAACATCCCCAGACATGTACAGTATGCTAATGGGGGATGTAATGGGTGCATATGGACAATACGTAGTGGGACATGCCTTTATATACACATTAACAGACATATAACATGCAGACACACATCCAAGAGACCAGGGCCTATTGCTGCTAACTAACGACCATGTGTCAAATGTGTTACAGGTAGGCTGTACACAGCACATGCATAACTGGCCTGGATTGTGGTATCAGTTACCTGTATGGTTGATGGTGACAGTGATAACTATAATGTGGTACATGGGATATATACCGGGTATACCTTGGTGTAATGACAATGGACACAGCACCCATATCCACCAGTGGATATTGTACTCCTTGAAACCCATTATGACACTCTGCCATACCCACCATCACACGTTGACCGCAACTGCGATACAACCCATAGTATACCCAACAGTGGTACTAGACTGATATGCATCTAATGCACATGCAACATGCGTAGTAGGGTGTTGCATTGTCATGCCTCACCTATGGGCAGCAGCAACACTATCTGTACTACTGTGTGGCAATGAGTATTGTAATAGGAGTATGTGGCTTCAGAATGCTGTGCCCTACAGATATACGGACATGCACACATAATCACACATGCCAGAACACAATAGGTATCCCATCCCTATCAACCCATTTGTACAACACTGTTGTGCTGGTACTGCAAGGCTCATGTAGCCGGTATGGGGAGGAGCTTAACAGTGTACATGTAATGTCCAATACAGCAGCAGCCACAACTGATTATGGCAATGGGTGTTGCATTGGTTGTGAAGGCCTTCATGGAATTTCCAAGTACAGGTGTGCTAACACACAGACACTGCTATACTCAGTCATGCACACGTACACATGTGTCAGTACAGGGGTGCATCACTGCAGGTGATCATGGCTGTGTACCTAGCTATTGTCCAAGGAGAGATGGGTTGTGTAGGGGTTGTGTGTACAGTGGTATCCTGCCACCTGCCAGGTGGCAGCAGGCATTCTATTGACAGACACTACTGCATCAGCCAATCCTCCAGGAGCTTTACTATGGAATTTATTGGAATTGTTGTACAATTTTGGAACTATTTATGTTCATTAAGTAGTACTCGGACATGGTTAAATTTAGATCTTAAATTTTCTTATCGCAGAGGTAAAAATATTCATAGATTCATAGATTCATAGATTTATTAGTTAAAAGTAAGTTTAGTTTACCATTGGATGTCATTCATCGAAATGTTGTTAAGCTAGGTACCCACCCTTGTGGGAAATGTAAGGCATGCAATTTTATTGTACCGTGCTTTTCATATATTAATAATATTAGATTTAATACCAAACATTCTTTCCATTGTAATTCAGTGGGTGTTATATATGCACTACAGTGCCCATGTAAAAAAGTTTATATTGGTGAATCTAAGAGAGCATTCAAAGTGAGGCTTTTGGAACACATCAGGGATATTGACAATGGAAGGGAAGAAAGCCCTGTAGCCATGCATTTTTTACAATTTCATGATGGGAATAGTAGGTACCTGCAGGGTACTGTTTTAGAACAAGTTTGTGTTCCTGAATATCAGAATGTTAAGTCATTTTTATTATATAAAGAAGCTGTATATATTTTAAAGTTTAAAACAATGTCTCCTTTTGGTTTAAATGAAGATTTTAATTGGAAAGTGCTGCTTAATTGATTGCCAATTATTATGAGTTAATTGTATGATTGGTATTTGTGCTTTAGTATATATTTGCTTGTGTTTTTTCATGATTCATTCTCCTTGAAGGCTTTGGCCGAGACGTCAGAGAGTTTTGCAATAAAACTTTTTCCCTGTGGATTTTGGCTGTTGTTTTCTTGCTTGTTTTCCTGGTTGTTACTTTGAAATCCTCCAGGTGCCTCCTGGACATGGCCACTGAGGTGATCAAGTTGACATGTATGCAACATGCATTACAAGACATGGTTAGTGTCTGTGATAGAGACCTGTACCCAAGCATGTTCTGTTGACTGTGATAGTGTAGTGGAGGTACCCATGGCATTTAGTGCATACAGGATGACATCTCCTATATATGCCAGTTCTTACACAGCTGGGCAGACATGTCAGTATCAATCAAGCTTAGGTTGCCTGTACATATCCCAGCTGGATACCTGTCATCTGCACATCTGTACAGGGACTGACAGTCATCAGCTTGGCAAGTAGTCATGCAGTAGGATGAGTGTGTTGACAGATAGACATTTGACAACAATTTGTATGCCATAACTACATGTCAGAAGCCCTCACTAAATGTGCTGTACAGACGGTAGTCTACAGTTACATTCCATATGTCTGATCATTGCCCATTAAGGGGTATATACTGTGACACAGCTCACACACCAGGGATACAACAGGGACTCCTCATAGTCCAGCTATATCTGCAGGTGCCTGTTGTCAGTACTACATTTAGCAGTCTGCTCTTGCCTGGGTAAGTACTGTCAACAGTAGTACTGCCATGATACACTACATGCCAGTGTGACAGCATGTA
This sequence comes from Protopterus annectens, assembly GCF_019279795.1. Lineage (NCBI taxonomy): Eukaryota > Metazoa > Chordata > Ceratodontiformes > Protopteridae > Protopterus > Protopterus annectens. The sequence continues at coordinate 763,841,585 of NC_056739.1, read as the reverse complement.
CTCTGGGCTGCTACCCTGTATGTAACACATTCACATGGATAACAGTGCTGTACAGGCCTCATATACATCTGTGTCCCAGACGTGACACTCACACCCCTTGCTACTGTAATGACAGCACATAGGTGCATGTATTGTACATGGCATTAAATACACTTATTACATATGTCATTACCCTGCTATGTTATCAGACTGGGTGGTGTGAACTGGTTACCATGGCTAAGCCATGCGCCATGAGTAGCAAGTATCAACATTGTTGCAATATAACAGCTGAGCTGATTTGCACACTGGTAAGTGAAGCCTACATTGTGCAAGTGCCCATATGTTTGCCCATAGCTTAGCACCACTTAGCGTCACGCAAACCCATGCAAATGTGCTTAAAGCTGCTCACAACTGTCTTAATCACTCTGTATCTGGCAGCCCTTGTTATGCCCAGCAACAAAATGAACAGCCCTTGAACCCAGGACCCTGTACACTAAAGTCACAGCACTTAACCACTACACCATGGCCACTATGAAGACAGCTGTTGTTTTACCAATATAGCTGTCAATACATATATTGAGTAGTACTGAACAATTGCCTTTACTTCCACAATTGTGTAGTACTTGTTATTAATATGACTGTTGCATCACATATGTTGTTTTATCATAATGTACACATAGCAGATACATACAGTGAGATACATCTAGTAGGGTATACACATCTGTGAGGTTTACATATAACAGGAATATGGATATATACATATAATAGATCGATGTCTACATGTACATACATATATATATATATATATATATATATATATATATATATATATATATATACATACATATACTCATACATATGTCTGTATACACATCTGTATAGTGCAATATATATATGGCCATATGTACAGGTCTGTGTATGTACATATATATGTATATATATATATATATATATATATATACACACACACACACACACATATATATATATATATATATATATATATATATATATATATATATATATATATATATATATATATATATATATATATATATATATATATATATATATATGTATATATATATATATATATATATATATATATATATATATATGTGTACAGATATTCCTATTTATGTGGGTATATATGTAGATATCTATGACTATATGTGCATACATATTTATTCTGATATACCGATTACTGTTGATATATATGTAGGTATCCATACGTGTATGTGCATATGTATCTCTATCTGTATATGTGTAGACATATATTGCTCTGTATATGTATATATCTGAGTATTTATATGTATATATATATATATATATATATATATATATATATATATATATATATATATATATATATACATATACATATCCATGTATATCGATATGTATATGTGTATATATCTATACAGATATATGGATAATTATATATACATATATGTTCACCATATGTCCTGAACATGGAGTGGAGCCCTACCTCAGCCTCAGTAGGTTCATAGGTAGGTACGAGCCTCTTAGTGCAAGGGGATGTCAGGTATGTATTGCAGATATATTTGTAGACTATTGCTACTGTAATAGGGATTGTCTTCACAGACATGGTGAGTGTGAAAGGTCACATCTGCTTTTAACATATGCGGCATTGGCTACTGACAGACATCCTAAGGACATCATAGTACAGTGCCACTGCTAGTACAGTAATGCTCCTGTGGACTACAGCAGAGATATGGCCAATATATCTGGACAGTCTGACATACTTTGGTCAGTCCAGAGGTATACACAGACCCCATAGTGCAAGACATGTGGACCAAGCCTGACAATGTGGATGTTAACAGCTTTGTAGATGGGTATATCACATAAATACTGGTATACATTTGGCCCCATAAGTTATGCATTCACACACCCCTGTCTGTCCTGACACATAATAACCACTGGTATAGAGGTGTCATGGCCACATACTACCCACTAGTTAGTGACATACATCTGTACAGCATCCCACTGCTTTGTCTGACATACATGACTGTTATGGTGGCATGGCAGCAGTACATCTGGCAAGTATCTGAACATGACATCTCAATGGGTAAGTACCCTTAGCTGCTAAGCATGTAACAAAGCACTGTGCAGGCTACAGGCAGACTGCCTCAGCACTTGCCTACATTTCCTTTGGTGGAGTACACATGTACCTGCATATATAGCAGGCTCTACAGGCATGTCACAGCACAGAGTAACAGACACCTGTGTGAAAGTGCATAAACACAACCATTGTGAACACAGCCACATATGGTAAGCTAGCGTAATATTACAGTATATGGACTACCTGATCAATACCATCCCCATATCCGCCACTCACACACTAACCCTACATCTACTGGGCAGCTACACTGTGTGGTCCAATGCCTGTCTGTGGTATGGGACATGTGTGTGTTTGGCCCTGCAAACATGTAAGCCGATAAGGTAACATACAGTGGAGCAGCATGTAACATCAGATAGAACAGGACCAAGAACAATGACATCTACCACAGTCTGTACACAGGCCAAGGTACATATTCACAATACACACACTGTCGACAATCACCATAAGTGCACAGACCCCAGTACTGTACACACAGCCACAGGATGACCAGGTTATGTACTCAAATATAACCCCTACTATACATAACATGTGTAGCAGTCTGATATTTCACTAGCTTGTTATCAGATATGATGTCAGTAAATATGGAGTACAGAACATATGCACCTCTTACTGCATGACATATGTACAAAGGCTGACATAGGCACAAACACAGTGCCAATATTGACATGTTGCTGTGATAACCTCATACATTTACTGTTGTAACAGGGTTTGTTGCAACATATGTCCTATGAGAGATATGAAATCAGTAACTCTCACGGCTGTCACCATTTACTGACTGCAATCCTCAAGCTACCTTCTGCAGTCCATAGACAGGTGCTCTGTGGGTAACACAAGAAACAAAAGGCACCACATACTGCCCATTCTGTAGATGACCCTATAGATGGGGGTTTCCTCATAAACATAGCACTGACATGACAGGTATTAAAACATGTAGGACAGCCATATCCACACACACCCTGTTAAACCAACATTACTCCAAATGCAGTATAGCAGCACTTACAGTCTGCAGTCAAGTCATGTGCATCCCCCTCCTGTGTGTTGGCCTGTTTCCACAGTGTATGTTGTTAGAGGTAAATCCCCAATCCATCTGTGATGCTGTTTGCCAAACAACAAATCTAGTTCCTGCTCACAGTGAATGAAAAAGCTTAACACCAACATGATGTTCCTAGATGTTGGAGTGTGCTTCTATGCAATTGACCACAGCTGTTCCACATGCAATCAGCTAGAGGAGGGCTGCAATTCATGCAGAGACCATCAGCTGATCACGAGCATCACTTACAATACACAAGCTGTTGCCTAAGCAAAGCAGGTGTAAGTCTCCACATCCACCAGAGAGGGAGAGACAGAGGCAGACAGAGGTAAAGATAAGTCAGGGAGGGGTGGGAGAGTAAAACTTAAGCATGTTTGTGTCACACACCTACCCATACAGGGTATCAAACTCCTGACTGACTATGTACTTATTGGATGTGCCACATAGGTTACATGTTGAGAAGCCCTCCAAACGTATATGTGATGGTGAGTGACATCTACAACAGTGACATGGTAGTTATACAGTGGCATACTTCAGTATGCCAATGGGGGTTGTAGTGAGTGTGAATGTAATCATAGGCATCAAACACCACACAAACAGACACAGGGTGCCAGTACTGACATGCATGGGTGCATTGCTTCATGGGTGTGTATTCGTCGACTGTGCCAGGCGGCTATACAAGGCTAGGTGATGGGTATACCTTGGCATCAGGCCACATGACAATAGTCTGCAGTGTGGATCAGGGGTATAGTATCTGGATTTGCCCACACAGGTAGGTGTTGTATTCACCATCCAGTCAACTGGATGACTATTGTGTGTGGCCATTGCTGTGCATTGCTTGCCATGTATACGTTCTTTAGTCCATGACAAGGACGGTGTCAGGGATGTGCACATGTCCCACATGCATGTACAGTGACATGTGGAGCTGTACCTGGGGTGTCTGGCCCATGTTGTGTGCACAGATTATCATCAGATGTGCCAGTCCTGGCCTTATATGGCAGGAACTGTTAATGGACAGCAGGTTGACCCTGCACCTACATTAATAGCATGATACAGATATTCCCCTGGTGTCAGTGGCATCTGTCCATGCAGGGCATGTGTTTCAGGCATGGTATGTCATTTGTGGGTCACATTTGATGGCACCACAGGTGTCAGGTGTCCAGTGGGGAACATAGAGAAAGTGCACTGTTTGCATGTACATGCCTATTGGACTGATGGACAGGATGCCATACCCTCTGTAGTCCACTGCAATCACACCATGGTTACTATCAGTTGGCAATATGCTGGCTACTACCATCATAGTGGTTGTTGCTTGGGCAAGTGTGTGTGTGTGTGTATGAGACATGGGTTGAGAGTGTCCTCTGGGTAATACAAGGGTTGCTAACTTTGTTCACCTGGTCTTGATGTCACATGTAAGGGTATGGATTTGCACCCCAGCCTCTCAGCTATTTCACATCTGTTATTCCTGTACAGTGGACATTGTGAAATATACTTAGAGCCACCATATAAGAAATTTGCAAAACCCACTCCACAATGAGTTTAGTTGTTACACACTCACATCCACCTCTCCACAGGATACGAATGACAAACACAGACACACACCTGCCATGTATTTGATTAGAACTCCTACCTAATTCATTTATTACACTACAGCACTACAGAGTTAGGACATGCCATGGAGATTGCTGGAGTACACCTTCCCCAAAGTTGTATTTCACAGTGAATGACATCAGCAGGATTGCTAGAGAAGGGCATTTGAATTGTAGTGTGTGTGACTAGCCTAAAAAGCATTGCTCCCTACACAGACACACACACACACACACACACACACACACACACACACACACACACACACACACACATGCACGCGCGCGCACAGTTGCCATGTCTGGGATTAGAACCCCTACCTAACTAGTTTATCACACTATAGCAGTACACAGTTATGGGACATGCCACGGAAGTTACTGGGCTACAGCTTTCTTTTCACAGTGGATGACATCAGCTGCCTTGCTAAAGTAGGGCATTCGAATTGTAGTGAATGTGACTAGCCTAAAAAGAATTGCTCTCTACACAGACAGAGACACACACACACACACACACACACACACACACACACACACACACACACACACACACACACACACACACACACGCACACACACACACACACACACACACAGTTGCCGTGTTTGGGATTAGAACTCCTCCCTAACTAGTTTATCACACTACAACAGTACGCAATTATAGGACATACCACAGAGATTACTGGGCTACACTTTTCCCAAAGGTGCATTTCAAAGTGGATGACCTCAGCAGGCTTGTCATAGTAGGGCTATGGGGAGGGCAGATTGTGTGCATGGGCCATACCCCATTCATCTAGAGGTTGACACACCACATGAGGGCACATGCAGGGTTATATTCCACAGGTATGTGTATACAGCTGCTAGACGACTACTTCCTTGTACAGTCATGTTGCACAGCTAGCACTTGCACCACATAGTCTGTAATGCTGACGGATACTGATGGCTAATGTCTACAGTGAGTAACATTTGCATCTCATGTGGTTGTAGCCATTTGGCTGTTTTCTGGGTGGGACAGGCCTCATAATGGATGGCTCCTTGTCACAGTCACTCTCTTCCACACATCTATGTATGTCTACTTTTAGCTTATTATAGTGTGTTGTCCTTGGATATATGTCTGTATTCCTGTCCACTGTGTGCGCAAAGCATGACTGGTGCATACTGAGAAGTGTATGTACTAACATCTGCAACTGCCAGGTATGTATGGTCCATTGTTGTTTGCACATATGGGCTTCATTTGTTTGTGTGTGTGAGCATGCCCAGCATACCCCATGTGTGCATCCATTAAAGGTAGTTTGTACTCCAGTGCAGACCTTTGTATTGTTCTCCTACAGGTAGCAAACTGTTTCTGCAGGGTATCTGTCGATCATTTGGAATATGGGAGCAAGCTGTGTAGGGGATAATGTGTACTGTAGGTGATTGTGTCTGTACTTCCTCAGCTACATGGTACTGCTGTCAGCAGAGTTATTCAGACATGTGTACTGTTATACACTGTGATGTTTTCTGTCCTCATGTACTTTCAGGTGAAAATTCCTGCTCACAGTGATGTCTTGGGGGACAAGACTGACTTCAGCCATGTCCAGTAGTGTGGGCAGATGCCTACATATTCATGGTTAGTTATGCCATTCTGGAGGGGGAGCTGCAGACACTTGCTGATGGGTCTGTGTGTCCAGTTCAGCACCTTGGCACAGTGATGGCAGAGGAGCCTATACTTGTACATCCATCGACATGACAGTATGGCCTTATTTTGCTTTGGCAATACCTCACAGCTGTACAGATTAGCACAGGTTACCCAGAGGCAGGGGCCATGCATCAGGGCATTACCCCTATTGTGGTGTACGGGCAGGTATGTAGCCACCCATTTATGTGTTTGCAGCCAGGGATAGTGTGTGCACACAGCTTTGTGTCAGACCTTGCACATTCCATGCTGCCCATGCTCCCACCCCCCCGTTATTCTATCCTCTTCCATACATTATGCATACATTTTCCTGATACTTTCCCTAAGGTTATCACCTCATCACAGCTGTGTGCTGGTGTTGGTCCACAGTCCATGCAGTGGGACATGGTGGACATGTTACTGTGGTTTGTCCACATGGCCTTGCATATGGCTTATGTGGAGTGTGTTATGTTGTTATTTGAGTGTCCATGACATAACATGCCTTGGCAGTATGTGTGAGAAACTGGCCTTTGGCAGAAGCCTGTGGATCATTAGGTGTTGATGCGGGCCAGATGTGGCAGGCCATTGCATTCTGTCAGTCCTACAGTCTCAGACCGCCATACAGTATATTCCCATGGGGTGACAGGGTAGATGTGCTATGTGTTCATGCCAATACCTTCTATCAGTCTTGATCAAGTGGTGTGGATGCTGGCAGGGTGCTACCTATGGCTAGGGACACACCTGCATGGGACACCTGCACTGCATGTTGCATTCTTTTGCTACCCATTCCCCACAGCAGGGATACGACCAGAGAGGTACCTGTGGGTGGTGCTTGCTTGAGCTGGGTGCATGTGTGCTATGGACACTTCTTGCATCTGACACACAGATATGCATGGGGCATTCTAGTTATGCTGGCATGTGCAGGTACATCAGCTGTTTCCCATTACATCAGTCCTACCTCCTTTGTGATCTGCAAGTGTTCGGGCAGACAACACTGTTATCCCATACTACAGGACCAGATAATGTGATGCATACCTGTATGTACAATTCCAAGGTTGTCTCCATTTCACAGTGACTCAATATGTACTGTATGTCTGGGGTGCTTTCACCCTGTGTACTGCTTGTACATCTAGCCCAACAACCATGCCATGTCAGTCTTTCAGGTGGTGACACATATTACCACCATACATTTACAATGGCTTACTGCTAGCATGTGTTATATTGGTGGGAATTGTCTTTGGCACTGCAGTTGTGAGGACTTATCCCTGTCATCAGCAGTAGTCTCAACATGTATACACTCTTACACAACATGAAACACACCAACCTAACACACACATACCTGCATGTTGTGCAAATGTTACAACCTATCCTGCTACCTTGGCCACCTCTGTGCATCTGTGCTCTACCGGTATTGCACCTACACATACATGTTACTACAATTCTACATAGGGTTGTGGGGGGCACACCTGACTGTTACTACGTGTGTACATCGGATGGGGGGGTGCACCAGACCATTACTACATTTCTAAATAGAACTCAAATAAAGAAGTAGTGAGAAGAAAGCAAAATATATTCCACCAAATGGACGCTTTATTAGTAAATCCATGCGTTTTTAGATTATATTAACCACGCTGTCATCGTGATATAGACCCATCAGATTAAACACAAGTTACATACCCAATACATACTTTTATACAATTTAAAAACTTCACAAATCAATACATACTTTTTTACAAAAATTTAAAACAACAAAACTCACTAACCATAATTAAATATTAACAAATCAGATTCTCACTGAAATCACTTTAATATCTCATTAATATGTATTACCTCTTAAAAACCATGAAACTCTTTTGATTTATATAAATACTTATTGGATTGTTAAAATGTTAAAATCTAAGTAAAATGTTGTCTATAGTTGTTGTTGTCTGTTTCATACATAACTAAAAGTTAAAAACATATTATTTTTGTTTAAAAAATGCATTAAACAAACATTATTTGTGATGAATGAGAATTCTTTAAACGCTATTTAGCACCATCTACTGGTCATTTGAAAAATAAAATCTTATAACTATATTCTTGCTGCCTTTAATTTTAACAGTGGCAAAATTGAAATGTACTCATTCAAGCCAGGGGGTCCTATTGGCTTCTAAGGCTACTTGCCACCATAATTCTTTGTAGCCTATGGTCTCTTCCCATTTCTAAATAGGTTTGGGGGGCACACCTGACTGTTTCTACATTCCTACACAGGACTGGGGGAGGGGGCACACATGTCTGTTTCTACATTTCTACACAGTGGTTGGGATGGGGTACACCTAACTGTTGCTACATTTCTACACAGGATTGGGGGGCACCCCTGACTGTTTATACATTTCTACATAGGATGGGGGGGGGCACACCTGACACTTGTACACATTTGCCATGACTGTACTGGTATGTCAGGTACTCCATTTCATTCTGTATTCTAAACTATCATGCTGACTAGAGGCATATCAGTGTACTACAGGTCTTAAATTTGGTTGACATACATATTAGTTTCTGACTTCCTGCCCTTCAGAACTAACATCCCACTGCCTGACCTGCTGTTGTCTGTCTGTTTAGGCCTGGGGGGAGGTTACCCATAGGCATCATTCAGAGGCCATAGTGCAGCCTTTGTTTGTGTTTGTCTACACCTGTTCTGCTGGCTGAGACTGTTGTTGGGTATGTGAACCTTCCTGACTGGCATGTGTGAGTCATATGGACACACATGTAGGCCAGCACATTTCCTGCAGTGGGTTTTGTCGCCCTGTGTAGTACTGGCTACTGTGGTGACACCAGTATTTGTTACAGATCTCATGGTGCCACTATAGGTGTCTACGATCTGCTGGCACACCATTCAGCCACCCAATTCCCTTGCATGCTCACATCCATACCATAGATACAGGTAACAACACATTCTACTCCATTAGGTAATTGGTAGGTTGAGCAATTTACCTTGTGGGTGTCCCAGTATCGAGGGTGGTGCTGCAGGGCTGCCTATGTTGGATGCACATAGCACATGGTTGAGCACAGGTAGTGTCATCTTTGGCATCCCTTTTACTGTATGTGCAAGGCAGAGAGAGGTGTCATTCCCTGGGTCCCTCCTGTGTAAGTGTATGTGCTATGCTTTGCCTCTTTGCCAAGGCCAGGGCATACTGGGTACACCTCCTTCTGCCTATTGGGGCAGGCTCAGGTTGTTCCTCCTCTGAGTCACCCTGTGCCTGTGCATGCCTTGGCAATGGTGGGGGGCTGTGTGGCCTTGCTTCGTGCTGTTCCTGCTGCAGCTGTTTCTGCAGGATCATATTGTGTAGCATGGCCCATATGATGACAATTTGGGTAAATGTAGCTGGTGAGTACTGCAGGGTTCACATGAATGTGTCTGGGCACTGGAACCATGACTTGAGCATCCTAAACACATGCTCTATTATAATTCTGGTCTGTGCGTGTGCCTCATTATGGAGTTCTTGTTCATGTGTGTATGCATTTCTGATGGGTGTCATCAGCCACGGCTCCAGTGCCTAACTAGCATCTCCCACTAGGTGACCATAAGGGATGTCCCCATTGGCAAATCTCTGGTATAGCTGCGTCAGATGCCAGATGTGACAATTGTGATAGCTTCTAGGGCAGCCAGCACACACATTCATTATTATGCCTTGGGCATTTCACATGACCTGGCAGTTTATGGAGGGGAAGCCCTTGTGGTTGATGTAGACCCTAGCACGCTCACCAGGTGGTGCTTTGAAGCATATGTGCATGCAGTCTATATACTTCAGGGTATTCTGCTCTTTGGTGGAACAGTTACATATTGCTGGCCAACACCTCACGGGTGTTGGGGAAATATATGTGCTCAATGGCATGTGCTGACATGGCAACCAGGAACTGGTGGAATACCCTGGATGCTGATGCCTGTGAGATCCTCATCATATCCACAGTTGGCCTTTGGAAGGTACCTGTAGCTAGTATTCTTAGGCCTACACATACCTTGCTATCCACTGGGATGGGTTCCCCTCTGTTAGTTCTGTGTGTCAGGCATGGCTGGCATAGCTCAACAATTTGCTGTAAGAGGTCCCTGTCCACCCTCTAGCACTCTACTATCTCGAGCACATGTGGCCCCTGGTAGGTTACCCTGGGTCTGTACACTCTTCTCCATCTCCTCACTGTGGGTTGGTTGACAGCATTCACATCCTCACCACCCTCAGCCTCTTCTACATGTTGTTGTATGATAGCTATTGCAGCCCCTGTCATTTTGTTGTTTTGTTTGCTAAAACATCCCTGCTTGTATACACCGGTGGTGTAGAGTATGGGAAAAAACAGAGGGAAAGGTGTTTGCATAGTTTATAGTAGTGTTCTGGGCTGGTCTGCTGCCTGTGTAATTGGCTGATTCTGATACATTTCACCTGCCAGCTACGCTAGTTCTCCTAGATTACCTTCCTACTGTTGTTTTCCATTCCCATTGCCTTCCTGTCTAAGCCCGGGGGTGCGCCGCACAAACACAGTGCTTAAATGTGCACAAAGCTGCTATTTTCTGGTTTACTTTTATTTTTTTCCTTTAAAACCCGGTGCGTGGTGTGCACACTCGCTTAGGCAATATAAAGAGTACTAAGCAACCTCAGACACACACCCTTGCTTAGCTGTGCTAAGCTAGGAGCAAACTTGAGCCACAGGGGTCCAATCCACTTACAGTATGCCTGACACACCCCCTATGATGTCAGCTAACTCCTAGGCTTGCATCAAGTTATTCCTGCTCTTACACTGTTTGGTGCTGACTAGCATGCAGAGGAAATCTGGGATTCACTATCATTCCCCTCATTTGCATAGGATTGCCTGCTAATGCATAGTTACATGTCCCACACTGAGCCTCCCCCCCTTAGCAACAACTATTCACTGGCTATGTTGTCTTCTTCCTGCCAATGAGTATAATGGCAAAATAGTGATTTTGGTTAGAATGCTTATTTTAGGATTTTTTTCTTATTATCCTCCCCCCCGATCCCATTTGCGCGCCACTGCCCTATGCTTAAACAGCCAAGATCGGCTAAAAAAAATAAAAGATTTTTTTTTTTTTGCAAGTGTTTTCCATGCCAATGGCCTTATGGTTGGCCATTGGCATACTTTATACATGATATCCATCCTTTATTTGCAGCTGTCATGGCTCAGTTTTGTAATTTGCAGAAATGTACCTCGTTACTGGCGGAGTACATTTCTGCAGATTACACTAGTCCTGCATAGCTGGTTTCCAGCTTCCTGGATTGTAGATTCACCTCATTTGCATGGATTTCTCCTGCAAATGGGGTAATTCGCATACAGGGGTTGAGTCCGTGCAGGACTAGTGCAGGAGCACTTGTGTATGCCCCTACAGGTTATTCCTGGATCGCATGGCAGACATATTGCCTGCTGGAGCTCCTGCACTAATCCTGCATGCTGTGCAGGGCTTGCAGAATCCACAGGCATGTCTAGGTAACTGCACAGGCATCTACATTCTAGAATGTGAGCAGGGCTTGGATGAAGTGACATTTTTTATTTAGGTTCCTGGCATTCAGCAGTAACACCTTGGGGTTCTGTTGAATTGATTTTGCTATGTCAGTAGACTTGCAATTTAGCATAGCCTAAAAGAGACACTACCGGAGTGTATAGAGTTTTAGGCAGTATTCGAAATCCTAGAGGCAACGAGTGCAGACCATGCTTGGCAAAACAACTTGGCTTGTTAACCATGTCCTCTCAGGCTCACAAATATTGGATGCCCTTAGAATGACTCCAGAAAGATAGACAATTGTTATAGTCAATCATCTTTTATTCATACTGTGGCAGCATCCTCACTAATGGTAACATGCTGCTTAATGCTAGGCTCATACCAGCCTGAGACACAGCCTCTCTGTTTATAGATTCCACCTATATGGACTATGATGGAATCATACTGGCTCCTGTGGTGTAATGAGTTAAGTGTGTGCGTGATGTGGCAGATCCTGGCTCCAGATTAGCAATTAGCCATTATCTTCTCCTTGTTTAATAATTTAACAATTCTAAAACAAGCAAAAAGAAATAAAGAAACATGCAGGATAAAACAAGTCTGATATAAATGCAACATATGTAGTAAGGAAGTCAAATTTGACGAGAAATTAACTGGAGTAAAGCTACACTTGTGTATACTGTGGAGCTGTGAGTGTATCATCTCATGACGCCATGTAATCCAGTAAATACCTAAGAATTTACTGATAGCAGTTCAGCAGTGCTCGGGTTTCTGGTTTCTGTAGTATGCAGGAAGATGGTAGCAGGAATTAGAGATTACACTGCAATGTATTTTCCATGGAAGCAGTAAAGGAACAGAGAAGCATAGCGGAAGATCTTTTATTGTACGAGTGATGGGATGTAACAGAAAACATATAATCAAGGAGTACTTAAAGAGACTAACCTTCAGTGGGTCTATATTAGAAGATCTAATGTTTAGGTGATCGAACACCTAAACATCGATCTTCTAATATCAAATCTGAAAACAGTGAACGTCCCAGGGAAACACGTCCTTTGGCCACTAAAACAAAACAAAACTTTACATCCAAAGTAAATGGGGGGCTTTGCCCCCAACACCCCCTGACATGGGAACTGTGTCCCCCACACCCCCCTAACTAAATATACCAACTCTGAGATCGCTCTACAGTATAGGAAATGGCAAAATCCAGTGAACAGTCAAGGGAAATCTTTCCCTGCGTTAAATCAGCTCAATGTTTAGGAGTTCGATCACCTAAACATTCAATATTCTAATATAGACCCATATTCAGTATATACCATGATGTTGGATTTCTAATTAAGGCTAACTACTGTATGCTACACAGTGTAGTGGTAAGAAGCTAGCAGGGCTACAGTATTTATGGTTAGGAGATGATGAAGACATGGAATCAGAGTGGTTCTGGGGTGCAGGACCAGAGCCAGGACTTACAAAGATGGAATCTGACAGTCCATTTTAGCAGCATAGTGTTGGACAGTTATCCCATACATCAGAGTAGGGAGTTCTAGAACCTAGATAACTGTACAGAGTATAAGGAATTTCTATAGGTATTATGAGATATATGTGTTTGCCAAGCATTTATCTTTAGACTAGAGGGACCTCAAGTATGTACTACTCAAGGACTGAGTTAACAGCAAGGCATATCTCTGGATTATACTGAGAATATGCTAAGAAAAGGAGAGGAACTTTGGGGGTGTTTACCTATTTAGACTTATGAGATCTGTGTAATGATTCTTTGCTGGGAAGCTTGGCAGGATACTTGGCTATCTTCCTGCAATGTTGTTCAAGCTTTTTAGATGAGGGGATGGCAGATGCTAGTGAGAACTGGGGAGACATATGAGGCTAGGTTGAAGGCAGGTTCATGCCATGTTTTTTGGACTTACTTGACTACATAGGGTAGTTTATTATTTATATATTTATTTATTTGCATTTGTTTACTAGGTAATTGTCTGACTGGGCAAGAAGCCCGTTTTCAGCGGAGACCCGGGGAGAAAAGCTCCAGTACATACAATATGGTAATACATCATGAAAAAGATGATATCTTATTTATACAAAACATCTTACTATAGCTTTTAAGGAGTAAATGCATCATATACAGTAAAAAATAGGTTCGAAGGAAATAAAATGAATCATAGTACAAATAAATGTACAGAGCATGTTAGTGTACAGAGTAATGTTCTATGCAGGAGCCCTAATTTTTAGTGAGTCTTTTTAATGACAGTTTGGATATGCATGTAGAATTTAAAGTTGTTGTCTATGATTACTTGAAGTAGTTTAGCTTGTGGAACGTTTTCTATTCTGATGTTTTAGGCAGAGTAACTGTGAAAGTGTTACCTGTCAGGGGTTGCTTGGGGATGAAGAGCATTTTAAGCTTTATTAGGATTCATATCAGTTGCAACTATTGTAATAATTTCTCAGTGGAGGTACATGCCTGTAGAGTGATATCATGTAATTCAGACAGAGTACAAGCTGAGTTTAAGATTGTGGTGTTATCAGCATACTGCATCACTGTAGCAGAACCGGGGCCTGACTATAATTTACGAAAATGAAACAGAAGATATCCATTTGATGCGATGGAATCCTCTAGACTAAAAGAAAGTAAATCACTCTATAAAATACATTTCAGAGTTTTAACCAAAGTACACAAATATTTAATTTTCTTACTAATACAGTATATAAACCTAACACTGGGGAATGGGGGAGAGAAACGCTGAAATGGGCAGCAGTGAAAGGAATTTAAAAAGTGCAGACATGGAGAGGGATATGAGAGAGGACGGGGCAAGGTAGGAGTGGGTACATCCCCCTTCAATGATGTCTAGGACTAAGACCGTATGAATTTGGACCACTTGGACCACTTGTCACAACAAACTTTCCCATGTTGCTGCATTCCTCTCCCCAAGCCATAATGAATTATAACACCTCCCTTACCTCAGAGGCAGCTATGCTGAAGATGAAAGAAAGCTAAGAACTGAGGCCTCAAAAAGGCATAGTAAAGGAGGGATAGGTCACTCCTGGGGATGGAAACACTCATAAACCACTTACACATGTTTATCATTATAGCAAGTACATAACATTAGTATTTGACAGGTGTGGTCCATTTTAAATAACCTCCAAGACAGTATCCCAAGCTGTACCTGATGGATGGTCCCAAGCCAAAATACACATAAATACTATGGTTCCAAAAGAAAAATCAGGATGTGGAGTCCATATTTAATTTGTAGCCCTCTGTAAAGGTGCTCAAGGACAACAAAGCTCAAAATGCACATAGATCATCCACATGCAAAGGAAGGCCAAAAAGGCAGCCAAAACCCTACTGGAATAAGACTTTGAATAAACAGGCAACTGTTAAACAAAGGAAATATTGCAGAAGTGAATATATAGGCAGCCATCTAATCAAGACCCCTCTTGAAACTTTGTGGTCAGAAGTAAGTGAATTTAGGAAATGAGAATTTGAGAATGTTTCCTGGCAGGCTTAGTCCAAGACAGTGGGATAACTACTCCCCAATAGAGTTTAACAAAAGAAAAAGGCAAACAAATGACTTAAGGCGGAGTGCCATTGTCACCTTAGATATAAAAAAAAGTGATGTAGTTGCCATAACATTCCATCTGTGTTGTCCATTTTCATTCTTCCTCAGCTGTTGGGTTCGGCCGTTACTAGACCTTGTGGTAACCCAAAAGCTCTTGAGCTCCTCCCTTATCCATAATGCACAAACCCTAAGCTACCTCAGATCCTGTTTGCTGATTTATTACCAAAAAAGAAATGTTTAACATTCATAAATATAGGAGATGTAAAAACTCAAAATGCATGTGCTCAATATATGAGGAAACTTTATCTTCAGCTCAGTATAAAGGATAATGATGTCCCTCTAACAGCTCGTTCAACCATAAGTTTATGAACAGAAAGGATATGGATTGGTGGGCGGGAAGCTGAGGAAGAATGAAAATGGACAATACAGATGGAACATAATGGTAAGTACACCTAACTTCTTTATCTGATGGTGTCAATTTTCATTCTATCCTCAACTGTTGGAACAGAGTCCCCAGCTACCTAAAATCCCAGGTGGTCTCTAAGGAAGGATATTCATAAGTACAGTTAAACAAAATGATGCTCTACCCCTGGAGGCCAGATTCAATTTGTAATGAGTAATAAAAGTATCCCAAATAGCTGCTGCACATATGTCATCCACGGATACTCTGGATAGGAAAACTGAAGAAGTTGCCATGACCTAGTTGAATGATCTAGTACCGGTTGGGGTAAGGTAATACCCAATTTGTTATAAATAAATGAAATACAATCACTTAACCATCTGGCTAAAGTTACTTTAGCAACAGGTTTTTCCAGTTTCAATTCTGTAAAGGAAACAAACAATTGTTTGTTTTTCTGATGTCTCTTGTTCTATGCAGGTAACATCCAATAAATGTAACATATATTTGCCCTTGTTAGCAAAATTAGGAAAGAATACTAGCAAATTAATGAATTGACTGATGTTAGATTCTGACACCACCTTGGGAAGGAAGGAGGCATTAGTTCGTAGCATCACTCTGTCCTTGCGAAATATCAAGTATGGGGGTTTGAAGACAAGGCTTGAATCCCTGAAATTCATCTAGCAGAGGTAATGGCTACTAGAAAAACAATTTTCTAAGTAAGATACTTAAGGTCACATTTAGCTGCTGGTTAAAAGGGGGAATGTATTAGTGCCTGCAGTATTAGATTGAGATCCCATGGGGTAGTAGGGTCCTTAAAAAGAGGTCTGAAAAGGAGAGTGCCTTGCAAGAAAGCTCTGCACAACTTATGACAGGTTACTGAAGAACATTCAAATCCAATATGAAAGTTTGATATCACAGTTAATGGAACATTAATGGTTGAAGAACTAGCCCCGTCTTTAAAAAGTAGGACTAAAAACTTGAGTATGTTATGTATCAGTGCTGAAAAAACATGATTTTGTTGCACTCAGTAAAGAATTCTTTTTCATTTACTAGAACAGAATTTTTGTGTTGAAGGCTTATGGGAAGATAAAAGTATATGTTGGAAAGAGGAAGAGAAGATTGGTTGTCTGGCTATTAACTGAATTGGAGAAAACAGGCTATCAACCTGAGTTTTGATATGTCAGGATGGATCATGCCTGTCGGGTGAGGCAGGAAGTCTGGAGTTGGTTCCAGAATCCAAGGTTGGTGAATTAAATGAGGCCAAAGGAAAGGAAACCAAATCTGTTGAGACAAGTAAGGTGCAATGAGAATGACTTTGCTTTTCAGCATGGCAGCTTTCTGTAGAAATTTCAGAATTAATGAAATTGGTGTTTAGGCATAAAGTAGACTGAGGGGGCAATTATGAAGTAAAGCATCCCTTGGTGATTTCCCCCTTTGGGGGGATTGGGCCAAAGTAGCTGCTGCATTTGTTGTTTAGGGTAGAGTCAAAAAGATTTCAGAAGTCTGGCCCCATTGATGAAAAATCATTATCATTACGATTACGATCCTGTTGAGAGACCACTTGTGAGGTAGAAAAATGCACCTGCTCAGTTTGTCTGCTATCACATTGGACTTCCATGGAATGTGCATTGTTATGTGAAAGAGGTTGGGTGAGATTGCCAATTGTCACTGTCTGAGTACTTCTTGACACAAGGGGTAAGCTCTGGTCCCTCCTTGTTTGTTAATGTACCAAAGTTCTGACAAATTGCCCATTAGGGTTGGGAGGGTGGCCTAATGGTTAAGGTGTTTGCCTTACAAACACAAGGTGCAGGGTTTGAGTCTCACAAGGGATAATTAGCTAGGCTTAAAGTGGCTTGCAAGGGCAGTTAGCTTAGTATGAACCTATGAACCTATGAACAAGGACACTCTTCTCATTGGTTGGGAGGGTGGCCTAATGGTTAAGGTGTTTGCCTTACAAACACAAGTTGCAGGGTTTGAGTCTCACAAGAGATAATTGTCTAGGCTTAAAATGGCTCACAAGGGCAGTTAGCTTAGTACTAATTTATGAACCTATGAACCTATGAATTGTCCCTGAGGGGAGAGAAGCCTGGAAGGCCTGCAACACTAAAAACACTGATTTCATCTCTAGGGCATTGATATGCAAGTTGCCCTCTTCGGGGGACCTTGGACTATTTTCACCAGAAAATGCCCCCCACCCTAACTGGCAAGCATCTGTGGTCACTATGGTCTTGGGCTGAGGCTGAATGAATAGACGACCTTGTAGTACCTGAGCTGATTGAATCCACCACCTGAGATCTCTCTTGCATGTCTGAGTGGTTCGTATTTGAGTTGACATGGATTGGTAAAGTATCGAGCACTGAATTCTAGCATCCATTGGAGAATCCTCATAGAAAATCTGGCTAATGGTACTGGGGTTAATGCCACTGACATTGATCCTAGAGCTTGAAGGACCAAGCAGGCTGAAATCTTGCTACTACAGATTATCTTTCTGACCTGTGATCTGATAGTTTGTACTTTTGAGGGAGGAAGTGAAGTTATCATTGACTTTGTGTTGAAAACTGCTCCTACGAAGTCCAAATTATGAGTTGGCTGCATTTGAGACTTGTCATAGTTTATGATTATTCCCAGATGAGAATAAGTCTGGAGAACCAGAATTCTTGTCCTTATCAACTGATGCCTGGTCAGGGTGGTAATGTGCTATTTGTCTAGATATGGAAACACAGCAAAGTAGGGACCAGCACAATGGTAAACCTTCACTGTCACACCAATAAAAAACACAGAAAAATTCCATTGTAAGGAAACACTTGATAGCAGCTTCAGTACAACAAAACTTCTTTTATAAAACACAAAGCTTTTGGACATGCATCCTTCCTCAGTGTGAACAGACAGAACAAAACACTTCCTTTTCCTTTTATAATGAAGCTTAATTGCATCACATGACACAGCCAGCTATCAAAATGTTCTCTAAAGCTCAAGACATTTTAAGCAATACATAAAAAATACAACTCCTCAAACAGTTAATAAATATAAAAACATCCACATAGAACCAGTGTTGTACATGTTACTTATAAAAGTAAGTTACTATTACTAATTACTTTTCAGTAAAAGTAATATATTACTATTATTGCTTTTCTAAAAAAGTAATATATTACTATTACTAGTTACTAACTATAGTAACACGTTGCTTTTACATAACTATAATTTATCAATTATAATACTGAGATTTACTTACACAAATAAGCACATGCATATAATTGTATTATTAAATTGTATACACAATATTACAATGATGATGACTATCATTTAACAGTTGGAAAACTCCAACAGACTAGTCTTTTTAGCTGGATGGCACAGTGGTTAGCATTGTCACCTTATAGCAAGAGGTTCGCTGGTTATATTATTGGCTGGGGTACCTTCTGTGTGGAGTCTGCATGTCCTCACTGTGTTCGTGTGGGTTTCCTCCAGGAGCTCCAGTTTCCTCCCACATTCCCAAGACATGCTGCAGGTGGACTAGACATTCTAAATTGGCCCTAGGTGTGAGTGAGTGCATGTGTGTACATTCTGATGAAGGTCGGGTGTCAGGCTGGCAATTCAACACCATAAAACCCTACTGCCACTTGTTCTGCGGACTGGTGATCCACCGTGGTGACCCCTAATGGGAGCAGCTGAAAGGACAAGAAGAAGAAGAAGACTAGGCCTTATAGCTACATGGTCACAAATAATAATTAAACCAAAGCATACACAGTTAGCAGCACAAGACCTATTGGTCCATTGGTGTTTACTAGGCTAACAAGCACAAGGGCCTTTTTAAGTCTAGCCGTGCATCCCAAACATCTGGCAAGTTCTGATACCCTTGATAAGTGTAAGCAAGGGCTTGGGAGATGAAACATTTACATACTAGGGCCTGGGAGATAAACAATTTACAGGTTGCCTAGGTCCATTAGAGACATAGGTGCCAAACCAGGGATGAATTTCCTGGTACTCATCATGTTGTCCAAGTTGCACTTGAATTGTGTTAGGGAGGAACTCTGCTTCACATGGATGAGGAGCTTGTTCCAGAGACAGGGTGATCTCTGGTATACATACCTGTCTCTCCAGCAGGTCCTATTTATATCACAGGCAAGGTTTATGTCTTTAGAATGGGTAATTCTGGTGCTGTTTGTTTTGTGGATATGCAGGAGGTCCATCAGAGTGGGGTCTGACAATGCCCTGTATGTTTGGTAATAGATCTCCCCTCAAAAGCCTGTAGGAGATAGAATACAGGTATAGCCCCTTGAGGCAGTCTGCATGGGACATTTTACTTAAGCCCTGTATTCTTTTAGTGAGAAACTTCTGTGGACATTCCAATTGTTGGATATGCTTGGTTAGGTACATACCAAAGGGGGCACTGTACTCAATGATAGGTCTAATTAATGCCAAATACAAGAACAATGCCTTCTTTGGATTTAGATGCCATACCTTTGTTTATAAGTTGTGCAACATAGAATGATTTCCTCACTACTGTAGACATATGATGGGCAAAGGCTAGACTACTATCTATGTGTGTTCCTTAGTCCCTGACTATTGGGTTAACTCTAAGGCGTGTGTTGTCAATATGACAGTTATCAGGGGTGGATGACTTCCTGAAGGATACTATTATACATTTCTTGGCATTTAGTTTTAGTCCATGTCTCTAACACCAGTTGTTTTTTTGTGTCAGACCCTTCTGGAGAACATTTGTATCAGTGGGGGGTTCAATAACAGCTCTTAATTTGCAATCATCTGCAAATTTAGCTAGCCAGAGACCACTGACATTACCCTTGACTTCAGAGAAGTAAATGCCAAAAAGGAGTGGTCCAAGGAATGATCCCTGAGGAGATCTACTTGTGACTGGCCTCTCTGTACAGGTAGACTCCCTAATTCTAACTTCTTGGGTCCTGTCTGTGAGCCAGTTGGCTATCCACTGGGTGACATACGAGTTTGTACCTAACCTCTTGAGTTTGTCAGCAATGCCTGAGTGGAGTATTGTGTCAAATGCTTTGGCCAGGTCAAGGTAGGCAGTGTGAACAATTTTGCCCTCATCCATTGCTTTGGTGACCTTCTCAAAAATGTCTACCAGGTTGAGTAGGCACGATCTGCCCTTGTTGAAACCAAACTAGGTTGGGTTCAGTGACTGGAGGTTTCCTATACCACTGTTGATCATTTCCAT
Source organism: Protopterus annectens (assembly GCF_019279795.1). Taxonomy (NCBI): domain Eukaryota; kingdom Metazoa; phylum Chordata; order Ceratodontiformes; family Protopteridae; genus Protopterus; species Protopterus annectens. The sequence goes on along the minus strand of NC_056739.1, from coordinate 763,820,566 downwards.
GATAATTCTTTCCATGGATTTACATATTAGACTAGTGAGTCTTATGGGTGTAGTTTCCAGGGTCTGTTGATGGCCCATGTTTGAGCAGAGGGATGACTGTTGCTGTTCTTCATTCATGAGGAATGAAGCCTGTTTGGAGGCTACAGTTAAATAGCAATTTCAGAGGCCCTGATAGGTCATGTTTCATGCGATTTAAAAGGCATCCTGAAATATTGTCTGGGCTTTACTGGAAAAGTTCACCAAGACTCTGACATAACTTGCTGTGAAGGAAAGGTTAGTTTGCTTTTGATTTCTTGCATTGTTGTCGTTGTGTTCTTAATTTGACCACATATCTCCTTCCCTCTTCCCTTTCACTGACTGTTGTGAGTAAGCACTCCCCTTCAGCTATTTATTTATTTATTTATTTGCAGTTTGTTTACTGGGAAAGTCCATTGGGCCTAGAATGAACCCGTTTTCAATGGAGGCCCGGAAAGAAAAGCTCCAAATACAATTGTCAATAAAATCACAGTATATTCAAATGCAGTTGTACAATGTAAATTAACAGAAAGTCAATATACAGTTTACAATAAAGATCAACAATAAGATAATTCTAAAATGATCTCATGATAAAGAGTCAAGAAGTTTGAAATTTAAACATTTATGATAGTGAAAAGCAAGGCAACAGCAAATTTGGATGAGGGAAAACTTGAGAGTATTGTTGTGGAGTATTCTTAGGTCATAGACAAATAACAACAGTAGTTGATAAAGCAAACATGAGCTATAGTATTGTTTCATAGGGTGGAGATAGGGAAATAATAGAAAATGTGTGTCAGGTGGGATGGGAACAGGAGCATTCCCAGCGGGAAGAGAAGTGAGAGTGGAGAAGGTTCTTAAAGGAGGAGAGATTATGGGTGGTATGAATGTGTGGGAGAAGGGAATTCCCTAGTCTTGCTAGTGAGAAAGATAATAGAAGTGTCCCTGCAGTTTGTGTGGGCTTGTGCACTTCCAGGAGGTTATGTTTGCTGGACCTAAGTGCTCTACTGGGCTGGTGTATTTGGAGGGTGGGTTGAAGGGGTAAGATAGCGATTGTGGCGATAAAGCATACCCGGTTTTTGATGAGTTTTCTTAATATTAGTTTGCAGGTGGATGTCAAATTTTAGTTGGTCATCAATGAGTACTCCTAGAGGTTTAGAGTGGGGAACTATTTCAAGTGCAGTTGAGTTTTGGCTTGTTATTGAGAAAGAGTTCTTATCAATTTTTGAAGATTTAGAAGGGGTATATAACATGATCTTAGTTTTTGAAGGGTTGAGAGCAAGGTGATTATTAAGCATCCAAGACTCAGTGCAGAAAAAAGCTTCTTGAGTCCGTTTCATGAGTGTAGGAAGGGTTTTGGTGGAACAGATATTTTTTATTTTATTTTTATTTATTTTACATTTGTTGACCGGGATAATCCGACTGGATTCATGTCCATTTTCAGCAGAGGCCCGGGGAGAAAAGCTCCAAGGTAAACAGATACAATGAAAACAATGAAGAAATTTTACAGATATGGTATTTACAAAGAATGCATAAGCAAACCTGAGTAGACAAGTTCACAGGTTAGAGTTACCCCTGGTTACAATCATGGGAAAATTAACAGTAGATTGATTAATCGATTATTCACATTCGTGATGAGAGTTAGCCAGGCTTGTTGCAGTGGCAAAGCCAGATTAGTGCCAGATGTTGTTTGAGCTTGGTTTTTAATTGGCCTAGGAAGGAGAGCAAAGTAATATCAGCTGGAAGTAAGTTCCAGGCTCTGGCAACAGAGTTCACAAAGAGGGAATCACCCGCTGCATTGTTAATTTTGATTGTCTTAATTAGTAGTTTATTCAAGGATTGAAGCAGTCTCAGATTGTTATAGGGGGTGATAATATTTTTAAGAGCTGGTGTATTATCTGGAATATGGAGGATTTTATTAGCCATAATCAAAGGTTGTACTGGATTAGACTGGGAAGTTGTAGCCACTCAAGTTGTTTAAGGTTGATGCAGTGGTGTGTTCTAAAAGGTAGGCCGGTGGCAAACCAGGCAATGTGATTGTAACAGGTTGATAGTCTATTAAGTACAGACTTGTTTAGATTAAAGAGAAGGGGGAAGCATATAGAAGTGTTGAAAGTATGTGGGAGCGAACTATAGCAATCTTAGCTGTAGGGGTTAAGAAGGCTTTTATTCTATACAGTGACCCAAGTTTTTTATTGATAGTCTTGATCGATTGATTTACATGTAGGTCAAATTTTAGATTATTATTAATAATGACACCTAGTAGTTTTGTAGAGGGGTCGGGGGAGATTATTGTGCCATCTTTTGCATTTATGGTGAAGGTAAAAGCAGCAGACCTTTGTGTTGGTGAGAATAGCAGCATTTTAGTGTTTATGGGATTTAGTAACAATTGACGTTCAGAGAGCCAGTTTTCTATAGTATTAAAGGTGGACTGGGTAGCAGACCTCAAGTCTGTAGAAGATGTAGCTGAGCAGATCAGGATGGAGTCATCAGCATATTGGATACAGCTGACATTTGGGATGACAGTATATAAGTCGTTAATAAAGATGGGAAACAGTAGGGGCCCCAATATGGAGCGTTGTGGTACTCCAGGGGTATTAGGTAATAGGTTAGAGAGCTTGTTCTGCCAGAGAACATCCTGCAGCCTCCAACTGAGGTCGGATTTAAACCATTGAAGGGCTTTAGATTCTAGGCAGAAAGTTTGCAGGGTGTTAATCAAAAGTTGGTGATCCACCATATCAAATGCCTTGGAAAGTTCCAAGAAGAGGGCTGAGGATATCTGATTATTGTTATGGTTATTATTTATGGTATTGGTAAAAGTTTTTGGTTGGGTTTACCTAGACTGGTAGGGGAGTTATGATTTGTGTAAATGCATGCAGGTTAATGTGGGTAGAAGGGGATTCTAAGGAACAGGTGCCCCAGTCTATATTAAAGTCTCCAAGTAGTAGGGTTTCTTGGGGGTAATGACATGATAGCCAGTGTAGGGTGTCTTCAAGTGTGGCTATATTATTACCCGGGGGAATATACATACATATGATGTTGATGCATTTACTTTTCTTAAGTTGCAATCTAGTGGCAAGAATTTCAGAGTTATTAATCTGAGGTGGTTGATTAACATCTATGGTCACATTCAACTCAGATTTGTATAGTATAGCTATCCTACTCCCCTTCCTGGAAACACGATCCAGCCTGAGTATGTTATACCCAGGGGGTAACACTTCATTGTCAGTAGTGTTAGGTTTTAACCAGATCTCAGATAGACAGAGAATCTCAGGGGAGTGGACAGCCAGGAGTGCATGCAGTTCATATACCTTGTTATAAGTACTCCTAATGTTGAGATGACAGGCCAGGAGACAGTTAGTTGGTCTACTGTTTATAGTTTTATGGCTTAGGTTACAGGTAGAGGGATGTATATATCAGAAGTGGATGGGCCTGGGTTGGGGTGAATGGCACTACCGAGTATAAGGCTAGGTCTATACTTAGTGATAAGCCTCAGGAGTTTGTTTAAAAGTTTGTAGTATTGCCTAGATCTACAGCTAATGTGCCAGGGGTTGGTATGCTGAAAGAGTGAACAAAATGTTGAGTTGGACCCATTGTTATTAGCATGGCTGAAGGTGGGATGTTTTACAGCTGGGGTTATAGTATGACCTTTTGGGTAATAATAACCAATAAGCAAATGGTTTTCATACAAGGTGAGTACATAAGTGACTAACAGAATGGGTAGTAAAGAGGAGTGTAACATTATGAGAGAAAGAATTGTGGAATCATTGGCATATCAGACCAGTTTAGCATTAGGGATGCACTGATGGAAGTCATTGATGAAGATGTTGAACAATAATGGGCCTAATACAGAGCCTTGTGGGACACCTGTGCTAGTATGATGGAGGGAAGAGGTGGGATCTTTCCATTTGACGGCTTGCTGGCAGTTTGCAAGGTAGCTGGAAAACCAATTGATGGAGGATGAGGAGAGATTTAGATAGGATAGCTTGGATAGGAGAAGTTTATGGGAAACTGTATCAAAGGCTTTGGATAAATCTAGGAGGGTTGATACAATGTTGTTGGAGTCATGAGCGTGGTTGATGGTTTCAAGGAAGGAAAGGAGGGCTGTAGTTGTGCTATGCCCTGGTCTAAAGCCATGTTGTGTTGGGGTACATAGTTGATTGTCTAGTAGAAAAGGTAGGAGTTGTAGCTGGATACATTTTTCAGGAATTTTAGAGATGGGGGATAGGATGGCATATTTAAATTTATTGGTCATCCCACTGTATTCCATATAGCCAGAAAACAAAAGTGCTCACCACCTTTAAATCTATCTTGGTCTTTCAAAATTAGTGGCTCTCCACTTAGACAGCTGAACCTTTAGTTACCCCCCTTTTCATATCTAACTGCTTAGTGCACACTGCAGTGTTTATAATGTTAACCAATTTTTTCAACTTACCTTTAGACATCTATTGCAAGGCCACCAGTTATTGAAGAGCCCACATTCTTCCTCTCAGTAGTCATTTTGGGATTAGTGCTTCTGTTTTCTCCTGGTGAGAGAAGGAGTGCAGTTGCATTATTTCCTGGAGACTGCTAAACACCGCAAAGCCTAATAACTGCTTCATAGGTGACAGCTTGGAATTTTTACTTATATTCTGCTCCTGGTGAGAGACGTAGCAGAGTATATTGATTCCTGACTGGTTCTGATTGGACAGTGAGTATCTGTGCTTAACATTCCTGACTGGTCTGGTTGCTATTCAAGGCATCTGCCAGGAAAAGGCTACAACTAGTCCAAAGACCCATGCATAATCTGGGTCAATGCTGTGGGTCACCAAACAGGTTGCGGCCTGCTTCTCATCTTGTGATTGGTGCTAACATTTTGCTTCCAGTGAGAGAAGAAGCAAAGGAGCATTGTATCCCAGCAGCATGAAGCTGTGGTGAGACCAGCACTAGTAGTAACCAGGCAGTAGCCATTCATGCGACTCCCCTCTTTTCATTATTCCTGACAAGCTAATTCTTTGTTTTCAGTAAGTACTGCGTGATTTGTTTCTAACTTCAGAATATCTGCCTAAATACTTCATGCTTAAATTTGCAGGGTCTATGTATTAGTTTCCACTACAGACAGTACAGACACAGACACACTGAGTGGCATTTTTCCTGTAAAATCATGATTGAAATTTCTCCAATACTAGTTACACACAGGCCAACTAGTTTGCAGTGACAAGCACTTTCCCCAAGTTGCAAACTGAATACTCCTGACATTGTTTTATGTTCTCACTCCATCTATCTAATCAATAAAAAAGGGTATGTTGCCATCGACAAGAACTTTCCCACTGTCTGCCATTACCAACTTAGTAGATATAATCATCCTGAGACAATGCAGAATTTGCCTCATGTTTACTGACAACCAGTTAATTCTCAAACAAACTTATATGGTATTTGAGAGATGTATTTACACAATGTCACTGGAGGCAAAGCTCTCAAATAAAAGTACTCCTAATGTCAATAAGGTTGTCAGTAGTACACACACTGCAACCATCACATACAATTCAAAGCAGACATATAGATCCACATATGCTGAGACACTTAAATGTAACCTTCCTAAACCACAAAGACCTCCTAGACGAAGTTCACATAACAAATACTCTCAGCAACCTCAAATGAAGTCTTTCAAAACAACACCCACATCAACACTTAGAGACACATCTCATGGAACCTCTTCTTCTAAGCCCATAAGGCAAGCCACCACACAATCCAACATTCTGGTCATTGAAGACTCAATCGTGAGACACATTGATGTCCCTCTCACCTGACTGAGTAAGGAGAAAGCCAAGGTCAGTTGCTTATCAGGGGCTCGGGTCCACCACATTATGCATGCGCTCAGGTCATTGAACCACAATTACCAATATGACTCAGTCATAGTCCATGTGGGAGTAAATGATCTGAGACGTACCTCCCTAGACTATATGAAGAGAGACATCATAGAGCTCTTGAAAATGTGTCTCAGGCTGGCATGAGTCTAGCATTGAGCAGCATTTTACCTTCCCCAAGGATGATGTCACAATACAAATAAAAGATGACTGACTTTAATAATTGGATGATTTTCTGGTGTCATTCTAAGGGGGTGCAATATTTATTAGCTTGGAAGGAGATGGTCAACAGACCACACTGCTTTGCCAGGGACAGTCTGTACCTCTCTCCTCTAGGCTTTTGAATATTAGCTAAAATGTTGTCTTCCCCCATAGTGCCGTTTTAGGCAATGCCAACCTGAAAGTACTTCCAACATAGCAAATCAAAACCAAGACAATCTAAAGGCACTACTGCTCAATGCTAGGAGTCTAAACAAAAAACTCCACTCCCTAGAAACTCTGTTCAGCCTAGAGAATACTGATGTGTGTGTGGCCACTGAGACATGATTTAAATCCACTGACAGCACACCAACGATGCAAGGTTATAATGCTTTCCACACATTTTGAGCAGCTACTACACAGGCAGGGACTAAAGATGGAGGTGTCTCTATTTACATCAAAAATAAATATACCTCAAGGCTGGTCAAACAGGACAATGCACTTCAGCTACTCCATGTTCAAATCACCATAGTCAAATTCCAGTACCACTTCCTTGCAAGTTATAGGTCCCTCTCTATGACCCAGGAAACCCATACCATGTGTTTAAACTTATTATAAACACTCACCATCTAACCCAATACTATATTCATGGGCAACTTTAATTACCCCACTATTAACTGGGAGTTCTATATGACACCAAATGTACAGACACAGAGATTCCTGGATTTTGTAAACACACACTACCTAAACCAGATAGTCAATACACCAACCAGGGGTGCAATCATACTGGATCTGCTCCTTGCTAATATAGGAGAGTGCTGCACACCCCCTACTGCAATGCCTTCCCTGGTAAGGTTAGACGACAGAATGGTCTCCTTTGAAGTAAAAATAAAACCTAGACCCCCAACTATACCTGGAATATTCAGGAACTACTCTAAGGCTAACCTTCTCCTATTAAGTGATAACTTGGCAAAATTTCAAGCATCCATAAACCCTGAGAATACTGCTGCCTATGCAGAACTGTTCACAGAAACCCTGTACAAGCATGTTAATAGCTACATAAAGGCAGCTGTACCGACCAAGCAGAAGTTCAGAGCTAACTCAAAAAACAAGCCACCCTGGTGGAATCACAAAGGCTATAGGCTGTATAACAGAAGGAAGAAAATCATGGCAAAAATTAGGAGGTGCAGCACCCAGCAGGATAAAAGCACTCTCATCAAACTAAACAAACTTCTCAGAGGACAAATAAAGTTTACCAAAGCCAAATTTGAGGTAAATTTGGCCTCCCAGGCCAAGAACAACCACAAGGCATTTTTATCTATGTCTGCTGCCTCAAAGGCAATACACAATTGTGTGCAGAGCTCATTGTAAGTGGAACCACCTATACTGAGCCAGAAGATATAGCAAGCCTACTGGCCGATAATTCAGCTCCAACGTTACCCCTCTCTCCCCCTCAACCTTCCCTCAGTAAACACCATCAAATATAACTCCACCTGCTATCACTAGGGAACAGATCCTTAATGCTCTCTCTAAGGCTAAGAACACATCAATGGGCTCAGACAGTATCCCAGGATGCCTTCTACCTGTCACATTTTGTCTATTTTCAGCAACTAAAAACTGAAACCCGAAAATAATTTTAAATAGAACATAAAAAAATTGTCAAGACAAAAGTTGGTTGAAGAGTCCTGCTTGGTGCAGTGGGTTGGGGCATCGAGTGTTAAACTAACGAGTTGTGAACTCAATTCCGATTGATGGCAATATGGAGAACCAATGGAGTTTATTAAACGGCAAAGTAAAGATTATCTCTGCAGGCTAGATCTGTCCCAGTGTTAGGGGTTGTTTTAGTGGGTGAGAGTCCCACAGTACCAGGGCAGGGCCAGAGTCTGGTTGTCATTAGCTTTCCCCTCCTTGCAGTGCTAAAAGAAATGAAGTAAATGTTGTTCCACACTAATTCTAATGATCTGTTATGAATACTATGTGCTATGAGTTCTGCAAATATTATGTCATCATTTTTTATCCAAATTGCCCCTTCAAAGTCTCTATTACCTAACTAGTTACTAGGTAGTGAATAAATACCTTGATTATAGCAAGCTCGGATGCTCATAAGCCTAACTCCTTATTATACAGCAGGAACTTCTTATTGTAACAATTGTCAATGTCTGTTATGTACTTCTCAGATGATAAAGATTCTAGTTGTCTACTGATGTACTATGTTCTTCATCTGTAACTATGTTTGTAATTGTTAATTGCTATGTTGATCAAATTGTTAATTGCTATGTAAATCCAATGTAACTACTGTCTGTATATTTTAACTGTGGAGCTTTTCTTTCCGGGCCTCCGCTGAAAATGGGCCTACGTCTAGTCGGACACTCCTGGTCAACAAATGTAAATAAATACAATAAATAAAATACCTCCAAATGTCTGATTACTATCCGTACTATCCAGGGCCTCCAGAAGTTTTCCATCGCTCTTTAGGGGGTGATATCACCCACATTGAGAACCACTGGTTTACGCAAAAGTGACTCACATTTAAGTTACTAGTTACTAAAAAAGTAATATATTACTATTACTTAGTTACTGTTTTGAAAAAGTAACTAGTTATATTACTAGTTACTAGAAATTGTAATATATTACAGTAATATATTACATATTGTAATATATTACTCCCATCATAGCATAGAATATATCTAAAAATACATTTAAACATACATAAGTTCATTTCCATAAAATCATCTGCTTTTTTTCAGAACAGGTTTTAGGCTGACAGCCATATTGATTCTACATTTAGCATTTTCTTGAAGCATTACTATCCACTTGTACTCATTCATTTCTAGGGAGGTCTTAGTAAATGATACCAGAGAAGGGGAACCACACTTGCCATGGCCAGAAAGGGTTAATGAGGATTATCTTGACCTTGCATCTAATTGCTTTCTGAACAAAACAATGAGTAAGAAGCTGTCCAGGATACCACAGATCAATTTAATAAACACACAATCCATTGCAATATTCCATGCTTTCACAAAAATGCTTTGTCAAATCTGCTTTCTGAACAAACTTTCTTATCAGAAGTAAAGAGGGAGTGGCACATAGAAGACCCGGAGGCCAACTGTGGACTAGAGTATCCCTTGGCTATTTGTCTCTGTGGAAAGATTATGGCAAAGTAACTGCTGTATTTTTAGCTCAGATACAAAACAAAGGATCACAGCATGGTTGGTCCAGTGGCTAAAAATCTGATTCACTACTGTTTGAGTGACCTCTTGTGAGTGTAGGATGGATCTGCTCAACTTGTGAACTAACACACTGGAAGTCAGGGGAATATGTGTTGCTATTAGAAAGTCATGGGAAAACATCACCCATTGTCACACTCTCATGGCCTCTCAGCACAGAGAAAATAAACAAGTTACACCCTGCTTGTTGATGTATTAGGCTACTGACATGCTGTCCATCTGGATGGAGATGACACCCCTACAGAGAGAGTCCTGAAAGGCCTCTAACACTTGGAGGGCAGCCTAAATCTCTAGGAAATTGATGTAGGATTGGCATCATTGTTTGACCATGAACCTTGAACTAACTTCCATTCAAATGCCCTAAGCCCCACTTCAGCAGGGAAGCATCTGCATTTACTATGGCCATGGGCATGTGGAGAAAAATGTCGACCAATGGAAAGTTGTGGAGGTCAACTACTATATGATGTTAGACTTGCACACTATTGTTAGGCACACTGGAACCACTGTATTCAATGTATCCATTGAAGAATTCTCATGTAGTACTTCACTAGAAGTATTGTTCTGAGTAAGCCATTAGTCCTAGCAATCAAAGGACAAGTTTTGCAGTTGGGAAGTGGTAATGAAGAAATTGCAAGGCTGTCTGTGATTGAGAAACTATATCCTGGATTCTGGTAGAGTAGCTATCTGTTTGCTTGTGTTGAAGTTGCATACGATGAACTCTGTTTTTTGTGTGGGTATCAATTTGCTTTTGGAGTGACTGACTGTGATCCCCAAATGTTGGAGAAACTGCAGCAAGAAATACCTTTGCTGGAGTAGAAGACCCTTGGTTGGTGAGGTGGGGTGCCAGTCATCTACATATGGGAACACCGAAAACCCCAGCACCCAGAGGGGAGTTGCAACAGCTACCATGCACTTGATGAACACACAGGGAGGTTTTGGTGGGACCAAAGGGCAGCACCCTAAAATGGAAATGATTGACTCCCTGTCTGAAATTGAAAAATCTCCTTGACTGTCTTGAAATCTTGATATGGTAGTAGGCATCAAGCACACCCAATCATCTTTCCTCAATGGATATAGAATGGACTGAACCATGATCATCCAAAACTTTGTCTGTTTAACAAATGGACTGAGATGAGTGAGGTCCAAAACTGGCCTTAGGTTCCCTGTCTTTTATTTTTTTTTTGGAACTAAAAAGAATATGGAATATATTTGAGATTCTAACTGGTTTGGGGAAACCTCTTGGATATTTCTTATTTCTAACAGCGTTTAGACTTATTCTGTTGTGGATTTCATCTGATTGGGTGGTGCTGTGGGACTCCTCTTCTCTAAAGGAGGGGAAACAAAGGGTATTACATAGCCTCTGGTGATTACCTGTAGCACCCAAATATCTGACATGATGGCCTGCCAGGCTTGATGATGCAGGAATATGTGCTCCCTGACTGTCTCCAGAGTGCAAAAATCAGGCAACCCTTCAGGAGCACTGAAAGGATTTTGTGGAAAAGGGGTTGTGAAACCCTTGATCCTGTGGTCAGCTTCTGCCTCTAGGGTGATGTCCATTGAAATGCACACTCACCCGCAGGCAGGATTTTTCTTTAAGAGTATCTAAGCTGAACCCTTGAAATTGTCTGAACAACATTTTCTTAACAACCTCTCTGATTCCTGGAGAATGTTCTCTAAGGGGTGGAAAAGTGGAGTCCAACCACAGAAAGGATCTTACCATCCTGTTGGCTACTGGTGAGAGTTTCCTTAACTTTTGGTACACAATGTGGAGCCATCAAGGGGTGCATTAAGGAAGAATGTCTTGAAGCCTTCTGCAAAGTCACATAATCATATCCTGCTATGTCAGAGGATGGTTATGCCAGTATCTGCTGCTCTAGCCATGACATCAGCTGCATTGGAAAGCAAAAACATGGATACGTTAGACATTGACTGTAAAGTAGACAACTGGGGCATCACTGTGTTCTGAATGCCTGATGGCAGGTTATCCGATAGGAACCTGGTGAGTTCCTTCATCAGGTCCCTTTATAAAGGCATCATGTAGACCAGGTAGTTCAGCTTTCTAAGTGTGAAAGTTGCTGAGGCATACATCCATTTCCCAAATCTGTCCAGCGCTCTAAATTCCCTATTAGGTGGATGAATAGATATGTACTCTCCTCAGAGATCTCTTTCTTAGTGGCTACCACTACACCCATGGCATCTACTGGATGACCCTTGTTCCAGTGTACTGTATCTTTAGGTTGATCCAAAATGGAACTACCAAGTCTATGAGTGCATCAGCAGGCAGTACCACCAGGAGTTAGAAGAGCCAGTTCCAAAAGCCTCAAGGAACATAGACTCTTTAGGGGAGGGCAGATCAGTAGGCCAACCCCCTCGCTGCTTCAATTCCAAAATGTCATTAAAGGTAACATCCCCAACAGGAGATCTTGAGGACTCATCCCCATCATCCAAGTCTGTGTCCTCTGTGACTGATTCTGGAAAAGAATCTAAATGCCTTCTCTTACATGTCTGTTTCCTAGGACCATGACTTGACTGGGCTTCTCGAGGCAGTTTGAAATCAGACAAAGAAATTTATGTGGTGAGCAGTCCCTAGGGTTAAAGGAAGCTGACTGTCCCTGTCAATGAAATATGATATACCAAAACTGAATAGAGAAGTAAAGCCAGGACACACTTCACACAAACTCCTGTCAGATGAAAGGATTTGTTATAGGCCTTTTATTAAGAAGACAGCTGTGAATAATTTCTTGTTGGCTGAAAGTATGCATCCCCCACATCTATTGACTTCCCTTCCATATGGGGAATATAAGCATATTTTTAATAATACTTACAATAAATCATCTATTCCAGGGGAGTTCTTGAAAGTCAGACAAAAACTATTCAACAGGGGGTACACAATAGCATGTTTGGAGAAAGCTGAAGATAGAATTTTGGGCACAAGTGGTGTGAGGGACACAGGTAGCAGAAGAACATTTGTAGGAAAACCCAAAAGGATGATGAGGGGGGCAGGCTCTTTTTTTTTGCTTCGAGATTTTCTCCCCTAACTATGATCCTTAAGAAACTAGTGGAAAGGTTTTGGCCCATTGTTAGTGAGGATGACAATATTGGGCATTTGTTTCCAGACAGAGTGATTTTCTCCTACAGCAGATTCCTTAATTTAAAGGAGTTGTTGAATTTAAGGAGACCTCTGATGTGAGGTGTCTGGAAGGGAAGCTCTGTATGTGGTAGATGCAAGGTATGTAGTAGGCTAAAAAATCAAAATGGTAATATGATGAATAACGTTAAATATATAGCGAGAGATCATTTTACCTGTAGGTCATGTGGGGTAGTATATATTATTGGCTGTGGTTGTATGCCAACTAGATGGTATGTAGGACAGACTAGGAGGATGGTTAAAAACAAGATTTTGGAACATCTAGAAAATATCAGAAACTGTAGGTTAGAGAATCCTGTTGCTTATCACTTCCACATGGCACATGGGGGTTTAGCAGCCAGTTTATTTTTTTGTATTTTAGCAAAACCTTTCCACACACAAGGAGAGGATTTTTCGAACATACTTAACAAATTAGAAGCCAAACTTATTATTAATTTATTATACTTCATCCTAGAGGTTTGAATGAGGAGCTCAATATTAATATGTAGTAAAGTATTTATATTTATTTGCGTATGAGCAGTTTAATATATGGTATTTTTGTGGAACTGTCCTTTATAAATTTATGTTCAGGTTGCAATTTTTCTTAGGTATTTTATTATATATGTAATATACAGTTGTTAGATTTCTAATGTTATTATATATGTATACATAGCTGCTAGATTCTGAATATTGCACTCTCACTTTTATTTATATTCCTTTTTGATGGAATTGCAGTACTGTTATTTCAAATTGCGCTTATAGAATAAATGAAATTGGTTAATTAGGTTAGTTGTTAGATTTCTAATGTTATTATATATGTACACATACCTACTAGATTCTGAATATTGCACCTGCATTCCTATTTATATTTCTATATGTACCCTTGATTGAATTATAGCACTGCCACTTTAAATTGTTCCTATAGAACAAATGAAATTGGTTAATTAGGCCATTAATTCACAATCAAGTGCTTTTGCAGATATATTTAAAGTGTCATATTGGTGTTGAAGTTTATTCCCATTTGAAAGCATACTGGCCGAGGTACTAGGAAGCATCAATAAACTTTTTCGTGGTGATTCAACAGGAGTTCGTGTGAAGTGCGTCCTGGCTTTACTTCTTTATTCAGTTTTGGTATATCGTATTGCTTTGTTTTCAATGGAATTGTTTTTTTCAGTTTTGTCACTGTCAGTGAGCAAGTGTGGAGTCAGATGTAAATTCTAAAAGAGACTGAGACTGAGCCGAGTGTATGGAAAGCACTTTTTCTCTTGGCCTAACAAGAACCCTTTTGAAAGCCTTGAGTGCCAGGTAGAGACTCCTGCCCTAGGTACCACTTTTAACATTCCTATAAGAAAAGTGCAGTCTGGGTCTGAACTGTCTGCAAACAGCTACAGTTAACTTTGAGTATGTGTCTACCTGTTTGAGCCAATCTTCATTTTCCCCTGGAGAGCACTGTGCTTTGGCTGTAAGCAGCTCCCCCTACCACCACCACCACACACATCTTCCACTTTCACTTATTCCCTTCTGTTAGCAAATAGTATCCATAACTGATCAATACTGTGTGTTTGTTAATTTAAACTATGACCACAGTAGCCTACTGATACAAGGTTATCCTGGTTTTCCACCTGAGAAATTAAGAAAAGACTTAAAGTTTCAGAGCAGTCCTTGGTCAATTGTGATTGTTTCTTAACACATACTTGTCTTGCTTTGTGATGTTTACAGCCCCTCATACAAGAACCTAACAGGGTCTCTACCCACTTCGCTCCCCACCCTGCCCCCTATTACCTCCCGCCCCCAGTGGTCCCACCTTTATTGCACTCAAATCCCTCCCATATTTCCAATAGCCAATTACAGCGCTAACCCAACACTACCTCCTCCATATTCCCTCTACTATCACACCTCCTCACCTGACATGTACAAGCATACCTTTCCTTTGCTCACTGCATGCACTCTCCTTGCATATCTTACATCCTACCAAAGTTCCATCATTCCCCCACTCAACCACTACCCCTGTACTACTACTCACACCACCACCCATGTCTCACCCATACTCAGCTCCCCTCCCACCAGCTCAAGAACCATCCCTATGCACCCCCCACATATTCTACCAACTATATTACTCAAACATAAAGCATCCCTACAACTTAACATAGTAACCCTCCCACCATACCTATTATCCACAGAGCACAATCAGAAAGTTTCCCTTATAAACAAACACATTCAAAAACTGAGAAAGCTAATAATCTCATGCATATCAAAACTAGCCCTAAGTGGAGACATCCACCCCAACCCTGGCCCTACCATCTCCAACCCCAATCCTCATAATCAGACTAGAAACCACAACTTCTCCCATATTACAGCCAATAGAAAGTGACTTCCTTCTACTAAGCCTAAATATTAGAAGTATATCCAACAAAGTCCATGAACCCCATGCCACCATAGACTTATACTCCCCAGATATAGTCATCCTGACAGAAACCTGGCTAAAACCTCACATTACCAGTGAGCAAATACTCCCTACAGGTTACGGCATACTAAGAGTAGACCGGATAAACAAAAAAGGAGGTGGTGTAGCTATAATATTTAAACAGCATCTAAACATCCAGATCTTAAAATCATCAGCTCCACAAATAGGCAATGAAGAAATAATATATACCAACCTCAAAATTAACCAAAACAAAACCATCAACATAATTGGATGCTACTTCCCACCTGGCCAAAACATCCCTCCACTAGAAAATCTCCTCAGCTGGTCTACCCACCATCTCCCCTAAGAAACTATCATCTTAGGTGATTTCAATATTGACTGGCAATCCTGTTCTGGCAACAATCCAACCCATCATGTACACCTTCATGGCTTCACCCATCTAGTCCAGTCACCAACAAGGATAAATAAAAACTCCAGCAAGCACACTACCCTGGATTGGATACTAGTCAGTAAGAACCCCCAGTCATATATAACAGGCTGCTTATCAGATAGCCTCAGTGATCACTCCCCAGCATTCCTACTCAAAAAATACCTGTACCAAGCTAAACCTGTCATCTATCATCAAATACGTAAAAAAATAAACTTTAACCCACTCACATTCATCTCATCCCTCAAAGAATGTAACTGGCATGCTCTAAAGTACCTCAGTCTAGATGACACAGTTGCATTTTTTAATACTACCTTCCTGAAGATCCTTAATTACCATGCCCCCATAAGATTTTCCAGAACCAAAGCACAACCCTCCCCATGGCTACAGAAAACCACTAAGTCAGAAATGAAAAACAGGGATGAAGCCTGGGAGCACTGGCGCAAAACCAAAACCCCCGCAGCTAGACAGAAATTCCTAGAACTACACAATAGAGTCAAAAAGCTAATAAAACGGGACAAATTCCAATACTACCAGTCTGCCCTAGACTCCTTACAACACAGCCCCAAACAATTCTGGTCCTCCATAAACTCCATCCTCCACCCAGGTAAAGTCAGTACCCCTCCTCCTAACATCCCTCACTCCTCAGAAAATATTGCTACCTCATTCAGCACACACTTCACCCAAACCATACTATCACTAGTTAAACAACACAACCCCCCTCCCCTCCAACCCACACCTTCAACTAGTAATCTCCCCACTGCCTTCTCTTTTTCTCCTGTACCTACCTCCAACATAAAAAAACTCTTAACTAAACTTAAAACCACCAAATTAGCAGCAGACAACCTCCCAAGTGAATACCTATAAATCGCAGCTGATGCTCTGGCCTACCCAGTATCCATCTTGATTAACCAATCTCTGTCAGAAAGTTACGTTCCCACATTGTGGAAAGTCTCACATATAATTCCCCTCCACAAAGGCGGACCCTCTGCAGAACTAACCAATTACCACCCCATAGCTATTCTCTCTCCACTCTCCAAAATACTCGAAAGATGCATACACTCTCAGGTCTCACACTACCTCCTTACTAACAACCTCCTTTCCAGTACTCAGCATGGTTTCCGACCAAACCATAGCACCACCACTGCCTTACTCTCCTTTACTAACACTATCCTTCAACATAAAAACAATGGCTATCTCTCCTCTGCTACTTTCCTAGACCTATCTAAAGCATTTGACATGGTCCCACACAAACAACTTATCTCTGTCCTCAATAACCTATCCTTCTCACAATCAGTCACCTACTGGTTTCAGAGTTACCTGTCTGACCGCCAACAATCCGTTGTATGGCAGAATGACATATCTCCCCAACTACCTGTCTCCATAGGGGTTCCCCAAGGATCCATCCTTGGACCCCTACTTTTCTCTGTTTACACCAATAATCTAGTCTCTGCCACCAAACATGGCACACTCATCCAATACGCAGATGACTCAACCATCATCTGCTCAGCCCAGTCCCTACCCAAACTGCAAAAGTCACACAGGAAGCCTTTTCCTCTGTTGAAACATGGTTATCCGATGCCCAATTAATACTCAACCCAAACAAAACTAAACTACTCATCTTCCAACCCACCAAACATACTCAAAACAACTCTCACTTTAACATCACAGCAAAAGACAACACCACTATATACCCAACTGAACACACCAAATTGCTAGGAGTAGAAATAGACAATAAACTAAAATTTGACATTCACATATCCATGACCATAAAAAAGTCCACAAAAAACTAGGAGCATTATACAGAAATAAACAATTTCTCACCAAAGCAGCAAAGATTTCAATAGCAAAGTCCCACCTTATCTCCACCCTACTTTATGCCTCTCCAGTATATATCAACCTAAGGCAATGTGATCTAAACAAGCTAGAGACCTGCTACAACAAAATCGCCAAATTCACCACAGGGGATTCCTACCGTAGTCACCACTGTCTCTCACTTGCTGAACTGGGCTGGCTTGAACTCCCTCACCTCCTTCAGTGGTATCAACTCTCACTCACCCACAAACTAGTAAACCATCCACTAAATGTCCCATCCCTCCAGAATCTACTCCAACCCTATCGCACCACCAGACCACTAACATCCAGCAACAAAAATCACTTGCAGATCACTAAAGCCAATAACTCTGCTGGTGAAGCACTATTCTCTTGCGCCATAGTCAAATTATGGAACTCACTCCCACCCACAATTACCTCCATACCATCATGCACCTACTTCAAAACTTTATTAAAAACGCACCTAAAAACATGCTGGCTATGCCCTTGCAACTCCCACTCTAATATCACCCACCCCATCCAACTACTACCTTTCTTTCACCTCCACTAACTACCTTGATGATAGCAAGCTCAGATGCTCATAAGCCTAGTACTTATTATACAGCAGGAACTTCTCATTGTTACATTTGTTAATGCCTGTTATGTACTTCACAGATAAAGATTCTAGTTGTCTACTGATGTACTATGTTCTTCATCTGTAAATATGTTGTAAGTAATTTCTATGTTAAATTGTTAATCGCTATGTAATCCAGTGTAACTACTGTCTGTTTATTTTACTGTGGAGCTTTTCTCCCCGGGCCTCGCTGAAAATGGACCCACGTCCAGTCGGACACTCCCGGTCAACAAATTTAAATAAATAAATAAATAAATCATGACAAGGATGAGTAATAGCCTCCACCAACCTGACTTGCCCCAGTTCTGAAGCTGACATCAGAGCCAAGCTATCTAGTGCAGAGGCATCGACCCAGAGAGCCCCAACAGCAATGATTAAGCACTGAGACTGTTCCCGATCTGAAGGTAATGGAGCTGAGAGAGTTAAGGGACATTGTTGGACATGAAGATGACAGGACTATTGTCTCCGACATGGGTGCTCCTAGGAGGCTCTGATTCATAGGCTTCAGATCCAAAAAGCAAATTGGGATTGGAGAAATTAGTGGAAGGATACTTGAAGCCAATCTCTGTATGTCCTGTTTGGATGGAGCCAAAAGAAAACCTAGATGAATTTGTGTATAAAGGAATCTCCTCATCATCCTGTCAACCTGCTTTGGTAAGGCTCCTCAGTGATCAAACAGACCTGGAGGATGATGCCACTGATGGTATCGCTCTTGAAGGAAGGCAGAATGGAGCCGAGGACTCACCGGCTCCCATGAAAATGAATAGTAGGCATAGGTAATCAGATCCAATGGACAGATAACTTTGGTGCTGGATCCAATATTTCTGATGGGATCAAATACTATTTTTTCATTTTTTATGACCTCTTCTCAGATTTGTCTTTCTCTTTTTCTTTTAACTTCTCTTTCTGCTTAGATTCCTCCATGAAGAAGTAACAGAGGAAGCTGACTATCCTAACTGTGGAATAAGACCTTTTAACACTAATTTGTCTCTATGGCCTTAAAGGGCCCTAGAACCAAAAGATAAGGAAGCCTCACAGTTTGTCTGTAAGTGGGCTGCTTCAAGACAATAAACACAGAGGGAGTGTGGGTCCTGTAGGGAGATCTTATGTCTGCAGGCCATATACTTCTTAACCCCTAGACCTTGCCTGCCATAAGATTGGCAAGGTAATTTGATGGGAAAATCAAACCTTATGTAGCAGACAACTATAATAACAGAAGAGAAAGGATAATCCTGTGCTGACAGATAACATTCTATCTACTGGAAAGGATAGAAGAGTTGTACAGAAATTGTAGGAAGTTGTGTGTGTGTGCGTGTGTTTGTGTGTGTGTGTGTGTGTGTGTGTGTGTGTGTGTGTGTGTGTGTGTGTGTGTGTGTGTGTGTGTGTTTAAAGCTCTAAATAGGGGAGGAAAAACTTTCAAGTCAAGTCTTTTTATGGCCAAGGAGTAGAGATGTCAGGGAGACTGGGCCTCCGGCTAATACTGACAATGAGGTTTTCAATACCGAAGCATCTGCTTCTACTACCAGTCAAAGAGACACCATTACTTTAAATGACGTGCCTATAACACAAGGGGTGATGATGTCATCAGTGAGAGCCTCCACCACCCCTATTATGGATACTGATTCCACGCCACCGCCGAACCAGCAAGCTCTATCACGCTCTACCACGAATAACACGGGTGCTAAACCGAAGATAGCACAGACCCATATCGAACGTTTTTTACCCCTTCCAGTACAGAGCCAACATGGAACGAGAGGGAGGTCCGACAGCAGGGACAGATTCAAGAGGAAGCTGTCGGGAGAACAACAGGGTCGGAGAGGACGATGGAGGAACGGAGCAACTTAATAGTTAATTTATCCAGGTACAATTTGACATCCTTGGACTATGAGCTCTTGAACAAAGGTTTGAATTATATACCAGCTCAAGCTAGCAATTTGTCTGAAGTGTTAAAGGATTTGAGACTTTTTTTACGGAATGTATCTTTGAAACTGTTGTTTAACAACAGAAAGGTTTCTAATGATGCTTGTGATCCAACTAGTGATGTATGTTTTAGAAAAAAGAGTACTTTTACACCTACTTTAACTGCTGTAGCTGAATGTTTTTTGAAAATCTGTGAAGATGATTTGTATAAGTATTTTTATGATTTCAAACATAGCGCTTTGTTTTTCAATACACATAGTACTGAATGGGAAAGGATTTATTATCTGAAACGCAATAATGATGTAGTGATTAAATCAGCTGACAAGGGAGGGGCAATAGTTTTGTTAGATACCAATGTATATATAGATGCTATGCTTACGCTTTTGAATGAGACCTCCACTTATAAACTCATTAATCATTTGGAACTGACTCAAATCATCTATAAAGTACATCAAGATCTTTATGAATACTTAATGTGTAGGCAGATAGATTATGATTTGTACCAATACTTTTTCATTGAAAAACCTCGGACACCATACATAAAAGGCCTACCGAAAATACACAAGAGCCTGGACCCGCCCCCAATGAGACCCATAGTAGTGGGACAAGGTTGGGTCACTGAGACACTGTCAGTCTTTTTAGAGAAGAAACTTAGACCCTTGGTTAGTGAGACTACTTCCATTTTGAAGGATACCTATGAGCTGCTTGAGTGTTTAAGTGAGTACTCCCATGTCAATATGGATGAACTGTTGTTTGTGACTTTGGATGTAAAGAACTTGTTTACTGCCATACCCAACGATTTTGGCTTAGAAGCTCTGAGGAACATCATAAACCAGAGCCAGAAGTTCAACACTAATGAAGAAGGATTGTTGTGTGACATTATGGAACTAGTTTTAACCAACAATGTGTTTAAATTCAGAGACCAGTTATATTTGCAGCAGTGGGGGGTAGCCATGGGCACCCCCTGCGCCAATACTTACGCGAACTTAGTGATGTTGCATTGGGAGCAGAAGTTTTTATTTAAACATGATAGCTTTAAGAAGGTGAGCCTTTACAAACGGTTCGTGGATGACGTTCTTCTATTTTGGCATGGAAGTGTAGCTGAGCTACTCACCTTTATAAAACAGTTAGAATCCACTACCGATTTTTTGAGTTTCACAACAAGTCATGATACACACAGCATAGATTTTCTAGACGTGAAGTTATATAAGAACACAGACTACAAGATTGAAACAACTATTTACAGGAAGGGATGCTGGAGAAACACCTTACTTCAGTTTAACAGTATGCATCCTAGATATGTTTTTGACAGCATATTGAAGAGCCAATTCATTAGAATCAAGAGGTTATGTCACAATAGTGCTGAACTCATTGAACAGAGCAACTTCTTAGAACAGTGTTTTTTGAATAGAGGCTATGATGAAGAGAAGGTCAAGAAGGTCAAGAACCAGATTATATTTAATGAACAGACAATCTCCAATGGAAGTTATAGTAGAATGGCTGGACATCATGGCAAGAAGTCTTTTGATAATTCAAGAGTCAGGATTAACCTCAGATATACTAATGATATTCATCACATTAAAGACATAATTCTTAGTAATTGGCACATCCTTCTAACTGATCAACGGATAGCAGCACTAGTGGGCCCAACACCATCTTATACATTCCGCAATAGCAAGAACCTCAGCAGACTTTTATGTATAGAGTCGAACATAGTCAGCAAGAACATCAGCATGAACAAGAATGTGAGGAAAGGAACTTTCTCTTGTAATAAGTGCAGTGTTTGCACTTTGATTACCACAGTTCAAGAATTTGAGCATCCGATCTTGAACTACAGGTTTGAACCTCACCATACTGCCACATGTGAAAGTAAGAATCTTATTTACTTGGCTACCTGCCAGAGGTGCACAGCGTTCTATGTAGGAATGACTACTAGAACCTTGAGAGAGAGGGTGCTAGAACATAATTTAGACATTAAAAAGGTTGATACCAAGAATGCTTTAGCCAAACATATCTCCAAAAACTCAACACATTCGTTTGTCTTTAGAGTTTTACAAACAGTTTTACCAAATCCTAGAGATGGAGACAATTTTAATGACTTAGAACTAGTAGAACTCTCCTGGATTTTTAAACTCAAAGCTCATTATGAACCAGGGCTAAACCAATATGTCAGCGTTAGGGCTCCTTTGAAAGGACGTAGTGCCAAGTGACTTTTTAACGACACCTGACGTTGAATATTAAGTATATAGGTACAACATTCGTGTTCTTCACTGCAGGATATGTTCATATGCAGCTTTTTGGCGAGCATTTCATAGATTGTTCCTACATATATCCTAGATACACATATAGTATTCAGGCCAGAGAGACTAACTGGTCTTACTTGTCTCACATGTTTTGCCAAGACACTTTACTCAGATATGGCTTGTTCCATTCCTTTGCTATGCGTTTATGGGTTAGAAATATACATATTTATGTTTTTATTAAAACGTATATTTTTAATGACTTATATTTATTATGCCCCTTTTTAACTACACAGAGTTTGACTTCACCTGTGAGGCTTGATTTTGTACATAAAATTAAGTGATCTTGATTTAGTTGCTCTGATGAAATTACTGCACTGATTTTCATAGTGTTTATTTGACATTCATTGCTCAACTACAAATGAGCCATATACTTGGATTTATTTTTTCACTTGCCTACATATTTATTCATCTACAGTTGCACTTTTATACATATTTACACATACATACTAGTTTATATCAATTCATATTTATATCTACATACCCATATTCATATTTTTATAAATTAACTTCTACTTACACACAAACTTACACTCATATTTTTATTTACATGAAGTCTTCACTATCTTTGTTGATTTGTTTAATAAGCGTCAGATTTTATCTAATGCAACAACATCCTACCCATGGTTTGGAGAACCAGACATCATAATATCTGTTCTGTTCAGTATCCAATATTTTTACATATATGTTTATATGAAATATCTGATGCACAACTTTTAGATTTCATATTTATACTCATATTCATATGAGAAGTATACACAAGAGTTATTTAGGACACATTGTTTTATTAAGTGTCATTTTTGTTTAACAAAAAATTTTTTAAAATTTTTGACTGTGTAACTTTTAAATTCCTGATTGTCCAACTTTGTTTATCTAGAAGTTCTATTTGTTTGATTTTGTTTTTTGACATAAGTTGCAGTATTTACAAGTGCATTGTCTCTTTTTTAACTGTATGATTTTAAACACATGCTAGCATTTAAAGTAATTAGATCAATTAATTGAATGATTATATCAGGACAGCCTATATATACATTTGAATTTTAACAGTTAGTTGTAAGGATCTGAAGAAGCGTGTCTAAGCACACGTGAAAGCGCTTGTCTGTTTATATTAAATACTTCTTCCATTTATTGTGGTGGTCAGCTTCCAATTTGTTTTTATACTACTGGAAAGGATAGAAGAGTTGTACAGAAATTGTAGGAAGTTGTGTGTGTGTGCGTGTGTTTGTGTGTGTGTGTGTGTGTGTGTGTGTGTGTGTGTGTGTGTGTGTGTGTGTGTGTGTGTGTTTAAAGCTCTAAATAGGGGAGGAAAAACTTAAGAATCTAACTGCCCCCAACCCCCAAAAAAGGAACCGACCAGAAAAGTGCTTATGTAGTAGCTGAAAAATCACAGCCATCAAAAATACAACGTTCTTGATCAGGTGGTAAGCAACATTTAAGGTACTTAGTAGAAGAGAGGGATTATAAACTCAGAGACAGTCAGCTCAAATAACTCAAAGGTTGAAGTTGACAAAAAAAACATAACATTGGTTCGACAAATTATACTGGTTATTATTTAGGACATGTGAAGTTTATTTCTTCATGACCAGTCAGCTTTTCAAAGCTCAAGAGTGCCTTCCAGTTTCTCCAAATGTCAGGAGCTTGAGAGGAGCTCCATATAAATTTAGTTGGAGTGCAAATTGCCTCAAATTATTTTTTGCCAAGGAAGGGAGGCAAGAGCTCTGAAAGAATAACATAGGAAACAACTCAGCAGTAAACTACATACAAAAGGATGTATACATCAACATCCTGGCAAGATGAAAACAAAACAGCCAAAATAAGGAGACTAGAGGGAAGGGACACTGCTGCATCATTGATCCATTAGAATACTTACTGGCAAGTTTACTTACACGTGTGTGAGTTCAACATACAGATCACTGCTGCAGAAGCCTAAATTACATGGGTAGACTACCACAGCACTGAAACATAAGAAGGAGAGGAAGCTAAGACCTGGGAGAATGGTTCTGGCAAAACATGTTCTGAACCTGTAAAAAGAATCTAGTTTGTAGTACCTTATAAAGTGGTTATGGAGACCACATTACTGCCTCTACAATATATGCATTCAACCCCTTTTCAGAAAGCCAGTAAAGAAGCCAAAGCTCTTGTGGAAAGGGCCTTCACTCTGCCTGGAAGTAGTTTCTTATATTGGGTATAACAAAAGGCAATATCATGAGACACCCACCTGGAAATAATCTGTTTTGATAATGGTTGTCATATCCTCTTATCTCTGTAGGAGACAAACAACTACTGAAGGCTCAAGTACTGATTAGGTAGTATCCAAGCTGCCTGTGTACATCTAGAGTGTAAAGACTCCTTTCTCCCTTATTCTTGGGTTTTATAAAGAAGGCAACAAGATGAATTGTATGGCTTAAAGTAAACTCTGAGACCATTGTAGGAAAAAAAGAAACCCTTCCTTTTGAAAAATGAGGTACAGCTGATACACCATCAGTGCTTGTAACTCACATACTCTCCTAAGCAGATGGCAGAGCAATTAATGAAACAGTCTTCCATGTTAAGATCCTCAATTCAGAGAGATGAGCTAGTTCAAATGTAGACACAGTAAGCTTTTCAAGCACAAAGTTTAGATCTCAAGGAGGAGTCAACCATTTTCTAGGTGGACAGATATGTTAAGCACTTTTCTAAAACTGTTTAACTTGAATATGGTTAGACAGAGGGGATTCAGTGGGCAGACAAGGAAGGATGGCCAACAAATCACCTTAGTAAAGAAATGATTGACCAGAAAACAGTAAGCCACACAAATAATCAAAAATAAAGGCAGCCAGGCCTGAAGAGGGTCCTATTTCTGGTACTGACACCAACAAAAAATACTTTCCAACTGCACATACATCATTTCTTGGTAGCAGCTCTTTCTCACCTCCTTTAGTACCTACTGCACAGCCTAAAAAAAAAGCTTGCCTAAAAGATTTTAAAATTCTTTCATCCAAGTAGTTAGTCAAAGATTTTTCAGGTTGGGTGTATCAAGCAAATAAAAGTTATGCATCTGTGTAGTCTGTTTCTGTCTTGGATCCATCTTCAGTCACTTCATTAGACTGAGGCTCCCTTCCTTACCCATAATCCTTTTCTCTCCAGAAATACCTCGATCCAGTTTTCCATCTAGTCAGCTAACCAATATATGTCAAAGGATACCCATCCATTAGAATATTCTAAATTACTTTGAATGTTGGGTCTATATTATTTCCTCAAAAGACGTCTCCATTGAACAGCTGTTCATTGATCACTACCCATCGAACAGCCATTCAGCGAATGTTACAATCATCAAACTTCTTTCCTAGGGAAAGAAACTACTTGGCCACCAGAGCAACTGTAATACGGACTACATAATTTTACAGTCATGAAGGTGGGGGGTTTCACCCCCTCACACACACACACCCAGTGTGGGAGGCTGCACCCCCTTCACACCTCTACTTCTATATACCAACTCCGAGATTGCACTATAGTAGGGAGAAGGGCTAATTCATGATGCTGACCACCTAGTTACTTTCCCAGGGAAAAACTTTGATGCAGTGATCACTCGTTGAATGCAGCATTCGATGTAGTTGTGTCGATGAATAGGGATTTGATGAAGATGTCTTTCAAGAAAATAATATAGACCCTAAATATCAACTACAGCAGAAAGAAAAGGAAGGGGAAGAAGAAGACTGGAGTTCATGCAGCAAAGCTGACAGGAAATATTCCCACATATTATTAGAAATTTTACACACTGAAGTGGGAAAGTGGGAGGAGGGAGGGAGAGGAAACAAGAATCAAAAACAGGCAACACAGATGCATAGATTACATGATTACATAGCTTTTCATCCTCTTTTATCCATTTTCTCATCCATTCCCACTCCATTGGGACAGTAAGTCATAGTAGAAGTAACTCTGGGTAGGTCTGGTAGAAAGGATATTCATTCCTAGGTATTCCTATGTCCAATTTGTAATGAGTTATAAAGGCATGAGCACTGGATTATGTTGCAGCTGTACAAATGTCATCTGTGGAAGCTCTGGACCAAAAGACATTTGACATAGATCTGTTGGAATGAGACTTAGGTGGTTTGGGTAATGCCAATACTTTATTCTTACAGACAAAATAAATGCAGTAAGTGAGCCATCTAGTAAAGGTTACCTTCAATGCTGGGTTGCCCAATTTAGCTTTTGAAAAAGAAGCAAATATTGGTCTGATTTTCTGACATCTCGAGTTCTATGAATGTGGAACCCAAGTTGTCTATGAACAGCCAACAGATGTAGCACATTGTGATATAGGGAAATATTGCCAGCCCAGCTATCTGGAATTTTGTAAATAATTCTGTGTCATTTGTGAATATTCATATGATTTATATAGAAATGTATGTTATGTACTGAGCTAAAATGTAACCACAGCATCTGCTGACTTAGAACAGAAATGCATATAAACTATATACCTGTGCAAATGTATGTTTTAACAGTAGAAACTAGAACATAAAAGGGTTAACTTGCAAAACTTCATGAAAATAAATTGAAATTAAATTGCTTTACGATTGTGCTATAAAAGTTCTCTCTCAGTTTTAGTGTAGCAGACACAATGTCTAGAGCTAAAAGTTTTTGCATTGTCTTGAAAGAGAAGCAATTACTAGGTTTAAAATGTAAAAGTGTTTTATTGTTTTACAACTTCAAAGATCTGCAAACATCTGAGAGATATGTATTTTTCACATAGAGATGTTAAATTCTGTTAGTTTCTGTTTTAGCTTGGAAACTGAAGTCAGGTGACAAAAAGTGATGTCATCCAAGTTAACCCAGCAGTAACATTTGATATTAATTTAAGAGCTCTCTCAGAGAATGAGAGAGAGAGAGACTGTGCATTTTGTATTTTGTCTTGGACCTAGCAAGAACATCCACACATCAACATTTATCTGCACTTGTCTTGCTGTAAGTAAGATTTAGGGCATAGTATGTCTTTTAGATATAGATAGGAATATAGTAAAGATTAGTTTAGATGCTTTCTGTATTTAGTTGAGACTGTCCTGCAATGTTGTTTTAAACTATTTCCTGTGATTTTGAACTCTGAAGTTACTGTGTTGATTTATTGAGTATTGCCTTGTCCTTTTATTATTTATTATTAAATATAGTTAAATCTATATTTGTGGTTGATATTTGTGAGACATGTTTAAGCTCTTAGTGTACTTGCATATCTATTTGCTGACACTGTACAGGCCACTCCAATAGCCTTGCTTGGTCACACTACCATTTGCATAATAGTAACATTACACAGTAGGATTGGGCACCCTTTGTTAAGGGCCTTAAAAATAGCTGATACAAGTGGTTGGTGGTAGTGGAAACTACCATATAGTCTGGGCATAAGGGGGCATAAGGGGACATAGCTAGTAAACATGTGCCAGCCTTTTCCAGGAGTGTGTGTGTGTGTTTGTGTATAAATCAAACTTCAAAAAGTGTATGTATGTCAGCTACCTGGGCAGGGACAAGAAGCACTGGTTGGACAGAGAGAGTGCTGGAGGTTTTGGCTTGGCCACTCAGCTGAAATATCATCCATATAGCTGTGTCAGGGGAGCTTTTTTTGGGGATCTGGAAAAAGATGGAGAAACCAGCCCCAGACTGACTGTGGTCTCTGTGTGCTCTTAAGAGAACTTGTACTTTACTATGTATGTATTTGTCATCCTCCCTGTGTGTTTGTCCCCCACTGTTGCCAGTGGTGAGGACTGAAACTCCTTGATTATTGGGCCATTGTAGGGGCATCTCATATTAATTGCTTGGCAGCAGTGGGATATCCAAATCACATATTAATTGGTCAACAATGGTGAGATAGCCACATCAAATATTAATTGGCTTGTAGTGGTGTGGATATTGAATTCCTGTAGCCTGTGTACAGTGGTCACTGAAGGTGTTTGTACTCTCAGTCTGCCATGCAGTGAAAAATATGCAGGCACTATAAGCCTTTAACCAGACATTCCCAGCTCAGAAGGACAGAGTCCAGCCTCTCTTCCCACAAGAGTGCAGAACACGAACCCTCTTAATGTAAAATAACTGGCCTCAAGCCCAAGTGCTTAAACCAGAATTAATACACTTTTAGAATAACAGGCACTGAGCCCTCAATCAGCAGTTCCCAACTTAGAAGTATGTAAGCTACCTGTTCTGCCACTACAGTGCAGACCCTGGTGCTGCTGATACAGGACCTGAAAGGCCTATTAAGTAGGCCCCTTATAGGGTGCATGAGAGAGTCAAATAGAGTCTCAGGGAGGAGATACAGGAAATACTGGAACTAAGAGTAATTCCAGAGTCCAGTAGTCCCTGGACCTCCCTAGTGGTGCTGGTACCAAATAAGGATGGCAGCACCAGGTTCTGTGTGGACTACATAAAATTAGTCAAACAGAGTCAGTTGCTTACCCCATGCCTAGGACAGATGAAGCCCTAGAGCAGCTGGGTGGGGCTAAGTATCTTACCGATCTTACCAAGGGTTACTGGCAGGTGCCATTGACTCCCAGTGCTAGGGAGAGGTCAGCTTTTGTGACTTCATTTGGCTTGTATGAGTACACAAAGATGTAAATTGGAATGAAAAATGTTTCATCAACTTTTGAGAGGCTGGTAGATGGTATCATCGGAGGAGCAGGAGATTTTGCCCTTGCTTACCTAGATGATATTGTCATCTACAGCCATTCCTGGCAAGAGCACCTTCAGCATGTCAGGGAGGTGCTGGGAAGACTACAGAGGGCAGCTCTGACCATTAAGCCCAGCAAATGTCAGGCTGGTATGGCAGAGGTCTCCTACCTGGGACATAGAGTGGGGAGTGGTAAGATTAGGTCAGAACCTGCCAAAGTGGAAGCCATTCAGGCGGAGCCTGCCCTGTTAGAAAAAAACAGTTGAGGGCAATCTTAGGGACAGCTGGGTACTAGAGAAAGTTTGTCCCCAATTATAGTGCCATAGCTGCTCTCCTCACAGACTTGACAAGGAAAAACAAGCCAGATAAGGTAATGTGTACCCCAACATGTGAGCAGGCATTCCAGAAGCAGAATGAAGCTTTGGGTGGACCCCCTATGTGTCCAGATTACAGCAAAGAATTTGGTGTGCAGGTGGATGCTTCAAACCATGGGGTGGGGGCTGTACTTAGCCAGGTTTCCTTAGATGGTGAAGAACACCCAGTGGTATATCTCAGTGGTAGGCTCCAACCCAGGGAGAAATGGTATGCAGGTGTAGAAAAAGAAGTTTAGTCATAGCGTGGGCACTGCAGAAACTTTAGCCTTATCTGTATGGAAGAAAATTCACTATAGTTACAGACAATCTCTTAACATGGCTACATTGAGCCAGCCAGCAAAATGCCAAGTTACTAAGGTGGAGCCTAGGATTGCAAGCATATAATATGACAATGCAGCACCGCAGTGAGGTTAGCAAGGCCAATGCAGATGGGGTCTCAAGACAGGGAATGGGGTAAATGTATTCCCAGATAGGCTAAAGCCTCTCAAGCAACATTTCTCAAGGATCACTTGAAAATCTAGCTTGAGATTTCAGGGAGGGGGAGAAATGTGATATAGGGAAATATTGCCAGCCCAACTATCTGGAATTTTGTAAATAATTCTATGTCATTTGTGAACATTTATATGATTTATACAGACCTGTATGTTATGTACTGAGGTAAAATATAACCACAGCATGCCCTACTGACTCAGAGCAGAAATGCATATAAACTATATACCTGTGCAAATGTATATTTTAACAGTAGAAGCTAGAACATAAAAGGGTTAACTTGCAAAACATCAAGAAAATAAGTTGAAATTAAATTGCTTTATGATTGTCCTGTAAAAGTTCTCTCTCAATTTCAGTATAGCAGACACAATGTCTAGAGCTAGAAGTTTTTGTATTGCCTTGAAAGAGAAGTAATTACTTGGTTTAAAATGTAAAAGTGTTTTATTGTTTTATGACTTCCAAGATCTGCAATCATCTGAGAGATATGTATTTTTCGCACAGAGATGTTAAATTCTGTTAGCTTCTGTTTTAGCCCAGGAACTGAAGACACTTGACAAAAAGTGATGTAATCCAAGTTAACTCAACAGCAATATTTGATATTAATTTAAGAACTCTCACAGAGAGAGAGAGAGAGAGAGAGAGATAGACTGTGCATTTTGTATTTTGTCTTGGACCTAGCAAGAACATTCACTCATCATCGTTCGTCTGCACTTGCATTGCTGTAAGTATGATTTAGGGCATAGTATCTCTTTTAGATATAAATAGGAATATAGTAAAGATTAGCTTAGATGTTTTTTGTATTTATTTGAGACTGTTCTGCAATGTTGTTTTAAAATATTTCCTGTGATTTTGAACTCTGAAGTTACTGTGTTGATTTATTGAGTACTGTCTTTTTCTTTTATTATTTATTATTAAATATATTTAAACCTATCTTTGTGGCTGATATTTGTGATACATATTTTGGTGGTGCTGCGGTAGCATTGTCACCTCACAGATAGACGTTGTCCTGTTCAATTCTCAGCTAGAGTATCTTCTGTGTGGAGACATGGGTGAATGGGCGTTCCTTCGTTGAAGGTTGTGCATCAGGGCTGGCAACTCGGCACTTAAAAATCTACTGCCAATCATTAGCAGACCGGAGTTCGGCTGTGGCGACCCCTAACTGGGAAAAGCCGAACGACACAATAATTTAAGCTCTGTGAATATTTGCTTATCTATTTGGTGACACTCTACAGGTCACTCCAGTAGCCTTGCTTGGTCAGACTACCATTTGGATAATAGTAACATTACACAGTAGGATTGGACACTCTTTGTTAAGGGCCTTAAAAGTAGCTGATAAGAGTGGTTGGTGGCAATGGAAACTACCTTATAGGCTGGGGATAAGGGGGCATAGCTAGTAAACCTGTGCCAGCCATTCCCAGGAGTGTGTGTGTTTGTGTGTGTGTGTGTGTGTGTGTGTGTGTGTGTGTGTGTGTGTGTGTGTGTGTGTGTGTGTGTGTGTGTGTGTGTGTGTTTGTATATAAATCAAACCTCAAAGACTGTCAGCTACTTGGGCAAGGACATGTAGCACTGGTTGGATAGAGAGGGGTGCTGGAGGTTTTGGCTTGGCCACTCAACTGAGATCTCAAGCCTATAGCTGTTCCAGTGGGGAGTCTTATTGGGGATCTGGAGAAAGAGGGAGAAACCAGCCCCATACTGACTGTGGTCTATGTGTGCTCTTAAGGGAACTTGTACTTTACTGTGTGTGTATTTGTCATCCTCCCAGTGTGTACATCCCCCACTCTTGCCAGTGGTGAAGATTGAGGCTCCTTGATTATGGGGCCAGTGCAGGGGCATCACACACATATTCTCCCTTGTTGGAAAAACTCAGAAAAAAAACAGATTTGATAGACTCATGGATACTTATCTCTGACACCACCTCAGGTAGAAAAAAGGGTTAATCTGAAGGGACACCCTATCTTTATGAAAAATCTGATATACAGGCTGGGAAGAAAGTTCCTGGAGTCCTGATACTCATCTAGCTGATGTAATGATGATCAGGAAAAATAATATTCCATGATAAGAGCTTTTAAGTCTGCCTTGGCTGAAGGCTCATAAGGAAGCTGGGTCAAAGCATGAAGAAGCACTGTTAAATCCCACTGAGGAGTGGGGCCCTTAATGGGAGGCCCAAGTAAAAAGGTACCTTTAAGAAAATACTTACAGTATCTCAGACTGGACAAAGAAGAATGGTGTTCCCCCTAAGTGAAAATTAGAAATGGCAGCAAGTTGGATTGTAATTCTTGAATAACTAGCTCCATCACTAAAAATGGAAACAAGGAAGTCAAGAGCAGATAGAAAATGTGCTAAAAATGAGTTGAATTCTCTCTAGAGGGCCCAAATAGGAAGCCTTTTCCATTTGCTCTTATAAATCTTTCTGGTAGAAACTTTCTTGGATGATGTAAGGATGTTACAAACTGGGGAAGAAAACCTGGAGTTTCTAGCTATCAATAGAAGTAGAGAAACCAAGTGATCAGTTTGAGGGTTTGAATTTCTTGGTGAGGTATCCTAGATGGGTGAGACAGAAGACCCTGCAAAGTGTCCAACTTCCAGGGTAGGTGAAACAGGTGAGGCTACAGGAAGAGGAAACACACTTGTCAAGGCCAGAATGGTACAATGAGGCTTATGTTGCTTTTCCTCTGAAATGCTTTCTGGAGAAATGGGATTGGGGGGGGGTGAGGGGAAATGTATATAGCAGACTGTGGGGGACCTGATCATGAATCAGTGAGTCTCTCAGTGACTCCCCTTCTGGAGACGTCAGGTCAAAGTACCTGTTGCACTTTGATTTGAGGGGAGAAGCAAAGAGGTTGCAGCATGGTTGACCCCACTGGCTAAATATCATTTCTGCCACTGACTGACTGAGAGACCACTTGTGAGGAAGTAAAATGGACCTGTTCAGTTTGTCTGCTAGCATGTTGGACTTCCATGGAATATGCATTGTCAATAGAAAGCAGTCAGAAGAGATTTCCTATTTCCACATTCTCATTGCCTTTCAAGATAAGGGGTAGAATCAGGTTCCTCCCTGTTTACTGATGTACCAGACCATTTTCATTGTCCATCTAAATAGCAACCATCCCTATAGGGAGAACATCTTGAAATGCCTGCAGTGCCAGTAGGACTGCTGAAATTTCTAGGATATTGATGTGAAGCTTGACCTCTGAGACCATGTGCCTTGGACCATCCTTCTGAAGTAACCCCCCCCCACCTTTGTGGGGAGGCATCCATTGTCACTGTGGCCTTTGTGTAGGAAGAATAAAACGGTAGCCCAGAGAACTTCTTTGTGTATCCACCAGGATATGTGCTGTTTGCAAATAGTTGTAATTTGAATATGCACAGTTAGGGGATGATGCCCTATTGACCACTGTACCCAAGGGTCCACTGTAGTACCTTCATATAAAATCTTGCTTAAAGGTACCAGAACTATAGAGACTGCCATTGATCTGAGAAGCTATAGTACCAGCCTGGCTGGAGGGGAAGGAAAAGAGAGAATGTGTAATGCTTGGTTCCTTAGATTGCTTAACCTTTTCTGTGGTAAGCTTGTGATTTGTGTCCCTGTATCCAGATGAGCGCCAGTAAATTCCAGAGTTTGAGTAGGGGACAGATGAGACTTGGCAGAGTTTACTGTGATGCCCAGTTGAAAACACAGATTGAGCAAGTAATCCCTGGCTTGAATTGGTAGGGGCTTGTTGGAAGTAGAAAGGAGCTAGTCATCAAGGTAAGGAAACACCCAGAATCCTAGCAGTCTCAAGTGTGTTGTGACCACTGTCATGCACTTGGTGAACACCCTGGTGACTCTGGTGAGACCAAAGGGCAAGAAATTGAACTCATAGTGACAAGTGGAGCACATCCAATTGTCCTTTCATAAAAGTTGAAGAATGGATTGAACTATGACCATCCAAAATTTTGAGTGTTTTACAAACTGATTCAGATTGCTGAGATCCAAAATTGGTGATAGGTCCTCTGCCTTCTTTGGCACTAAAATAATCCTGAATAGGTTCTGGATTCTTGCTGGTCTTGGAGATTCTCTTGGATGACTTTCCCTTCTTCTCAGCAGATTTTCTATTCCTATGGCTGCTGCTTTCTTTGTACTGGAAACATCAGAAATTCTTTTGTTCTGTTGGGGAGGTAGAAGGAAAAATGGTATGTAATAATCTCTGGATAGTATTCTGCATCTTTGGTAATTGCTGCACAGGCTTCTGGGTGCTGAGACAAATGCACCCCCTTGACTGCCTTCAGAGTGCAGCAGTCAAGCAACCCTTCAGGGGTGTTGAAAGGGCTTCTCAAAAAAAGGACCTCTGAAACTCTGATGTTTCATGCTACCTCTGCCATGGGTTGACATCTCCCATTAGAGTTTCCTTCTCTGCCATGGGGGAGGTGGGCAATGTTTCCATAGAAGTTCTGGGAAGAACATTGCTTCTTTCAGAACCACATCTTTCTGCATCCTCTCTGGTTCAAGGAGAATGTCCTTTGAGGGGTAGAAAAACATTCCTACTGCAGATAATGACTTCTCTTCCTGCTCACCCCTAGAGAGAGTTTCCTTCACCTTAGGACCAAACAAGGTATATCTATCAAACATTGCATTGATGAATGATGTCTTGAAAGGCTCTGCAAAGTCAAAATGTTGCATCCAGGCATGCCTTCTTAAAGCACTTCCTGAGACTGCATCTCTCAAAGCTCATTCTGAGGCATAAGATATTAACCTCATTGAGGTGTTCAACAGTAACTGGAAGGTAGCCTGATGCAAAGAAATAGCCTGCTTGCCACCTCAGATATGGACCCTGAGAGGGCATTGGAAAACTCCTTGATCAGTTCCCTAAGCAATCTTGTAATGTGTGCCAACATTTCAATGACCTGAGGAAAAAGTTCAATGAAGAGTAGACACACTTCCCAAATCTGTCCAGCCCCTGGATATTCTGTTTGGGAGATGGACAGAAGAAATCTGTTCCACAGATGGGTGAACTAGAAGATGTTCAGTGAGTTCCTTCTCCGTTGCCACTGCTACCACAATAGCACCCACTCGGGGACCCTTGTTCCAATGGGCCCTATTGTTCGGCACAACACAGTAATCATCTGGCCTCTTGGGCATAGGCTGTGTGACATCCTAATCCTTCCAAGCCTGGTAGGAGATAAGATCAACCATCTCATCCATGGGGGTGACTAGCCAGGATGTACCTGAGCTGGCTCTGAAAGCTTCAAGAAACAATGACGCCTCCTGGAGGGAGTCAGAAAACCACCCTCTGTCTTGAAAGTTCAAGGATTTCACCAAAAGAGATGTCCTCAAGGGGTGATTTGGGGGACTCTTCCCCTTCATCAAAGTCAGTGTCTACGGTTAAAGACCAAAACCAATCTACTTGAGGTATTCCCTATAGTTGGATCAATTCTTCAAAGACACCAGAATAAAAATTCCATTTGTAGGGGGTCTGTTCTGGTCCTGCAGAGCTATTCTACAATCAAGTTTTGCTATGACGGAATACATGAAACATGAAGAATCAAACTGAGATGCTTACTCCCAGACTAACATAGAAAGTCTACAGAAGGACAGATCTGTTATCCCCTTGTTTTTGTACCTCATCACAGTGGTGTTGTCTGTGAAAACTTGCAGAGGTCCTGGGGACCAGAGATGATTTATGACTTTCACAGCTTTGATCATGATCATCTGTCCTACAATTATGTGCTTCTGTCTGTCTTGAGGATTCCACACAGATGCTCATTTAACCCCTTATGAAACTACTTCCCACACCAGGACTAATGCATCTGTAGTGACAGACTGCAGTGGGTCAGACAGGAGACCTGGACTGGAAGAGATCTATTTGGTCTACTCACCACATAGTCTCCCACTTAACAAATCCTGGCACTGAGGTGTGAAAGGAAGAATGGTGTAGACGCTGAATCTAAACAGATCTGAGGTGCCACTGCATTTCCTTCATGTGGAGTCTGACTAAGGGAAGCATGTATTCTAAACTACTAAAAAATTTCCATCCAGGTGCAGGGTTTTGATTGAAGAATCTCAGGATAAATTGGTGAAACATCTCTAGTTTGTCTGCAGGAAGAAAGACACTTCCCAGGGTGGAATCAACCAGGAATACTATTCTCTAAAAAGGGATGAGAAAATACTTTCTGATAATTGATTTGAATACCTAGAAGGAGTAGACTTCTGACAGCTGGCAAAACCGAGTCTGTAAAGATTTGGCAATCATCGGAATATGGAAAAAATGTGAATGCCTGAATGTCTGCTACAAGCAATGACTGGGGCTGTAAATCTTCTGAACACCCTTGGTGCAGTGGAAAGTCCAGATGGTAAGATGGAGAAAGTACAATTGTGTAAGTAAATTTACTATAACAGTAGATGTTTGAATGATCACTACTGCAGTACCATTAGCTATATGGGTTATACCCTGTCGAGGAGCCAGCAAGACTGCAAAGCTTTGAGGCACCTTCCACACATCCAAACCGTCAGTCAGCTCAAGCTGAGCTGACTAAAAAGACTGGTTTGAACATCAAGATATTCTGTATGATTGTTATTCTCCTTAAGGATCTGCATCCAAAATCCCAGTCTCTCATTGTTTCTTGAGCTTCCCTCCCATTCTATCATAACCTCTTTCCACTTTGAATTATAGTATTCTGTTTGTGCTATGTATAGGAGCCTTGCAGCTCTGAAATACCCCTTCAAATCAGGTAATCCCAAACCACCTTGTTCTTTTAGTTGGATTAACGTATACAACTTCACTTTTGCCCTATTGCGCTCCCAGATAAAATCCTTCAACTCTTTATTAATTGCTGTCCACAACTTCTCCTCTGGTTGCTAAAAATATGCCTGACCTGTGTATAAAACTAAAGGGATGGAAAACATTTTAACTGCTTGCATCTTGCTATGCATATCCAGAAAGGATCCAAAGTCACAGTTTTGGTTATTATTTTTTAGCCACTTCCAAGATATCCTTGACTGCCATGACAGAATCCTTTTTAATCCTTACTCCCAAGTACTTAAGTAAATAAGGGTACTGCTGAACCAATTTGTTTGTGGGTAAATGGTTTATAGCTATTGCCTTTGAATTATTTTCATTAATTTTGTATTCTGAAAAGACTTGAAACTACCTCAGAATGCTTCACAACAAAGACATTTCCTTTTCTGGTTTTAGCAAGTATAAAATAATGCCATTTACTAATAAAGCAAACTTTTCTTGACTACCATACCAATTATATCCTTGAATTTCTGAGTCTCTTATTTTCTTTGCCAGTGGTTCTACATATAATGCAAATAACAAAAGGGAAAGATGACACCCCTGCCTGGTTCCTCTCCTCAAACAGAACTTATCAGAAAGGTACACCCACTTCAGTTTTCACCTCCAATCCCTTATAGATACTTCTAATCAACCTTGCAATTTTATCATGGAATGCAAATGCTTCCATTGATCTAGTCACAAAATCCCAGCTTATTCTGTCAATTGCTTTCTCTGCATCAAGATCCACCAATAACAGTGGTATTTTCTTACATTCTGTTTCCCTCTAGATCATCATTGTTCCATTAATGTTGTTAAATATTTGCCTCCCCTCCACAAAACCATGCTGCCATTCTTTTAGCCATTATAGACATAAACACTTTATAATCATGGTTTAGAACTGAAATGGGTCTACATTAAGTTAGATCCAATGGGTCTTTATCATTTTTAGGTATTACAGCCATCAATGCTTTCTTCCAGGATGTTGGTGTGTCTCCTCCTTCTAAAATACTGTTAAACAAAACCTTCCAGCTCTTTAAAATTTTCTTCTCTATAAACTTCCCCGGGAATACCATCCATTCCTAGGGACTTTCCAGTAGACTGGTTATACATCACAATTTTTATCTTATCCCTTATCTTAACCATTAGTAATTGATCTTATCTACCTCTAACCTTGGTATATTTAACTGTTCCTTAAACATTTCAATTTGCATTTTTTATTGATTTCAACATTTCTCTAGTTTATGCAGATTTCCATAACATTTTTGAAATATTTCTAATACTGCTAGAAGATCTCTGGTTATTTTCATTGTTATAGGCTCTGTAAGTTTGCCAGCAAACCTTTCTATTTTCTGTTGCCTGAGCTGTTATGCTAAAAGATCTTTGCTCTGGAGTTATTTCCATAAAGCAGTTGCTTAACAGCAATTTTTATAAACTCATGCATATTATTAAGGTAGTCCCTTATTTCCTCTTAGCACTCAGCAATAGCACCTCTTTTTGTTCTGTGAAATTTCCCCTGTTCTGCAATACTTTACGCTTTGTTAGTCCTTATAAATAATACCTGTTACTTCTTAACTATATCTATTTTTCGTTTATTTCCACCCTATTTTTAAACTTCACTATAATTTTATCCCACTTCCGAGATATATTTTCAGAAGAAATTTCTATCTTCCCTAATAACTCCCAAATAATTTCCACTACCTATTCCTTACAACTTCTCTCTTTTTAATAGGTAGGTGGGGAAGTGTGAGTGTCTCATTTTTATCTTAATACTGTGCATTTTTATTTTCGTTATTATTGATACTTGACCTGAAATAGTTATTGGATATGCATCAAAACTTTCAGTTAAATGCACATGTTCCTATGAAATATAATTTGTGTTTAACCTAGCCCAGTTTTTATACCTTGGGGAGTAATACTTATGTTCTCTCTGAACTCCAACTACTGATTTCACATCTTCCATATTAATTATTCTCATAAATGTCTTACAAAATGTACCCTTTTTTGTATATTTTTTCCCTTCTTGGCCCCCAGGTACATTCTCACTGTTGCCAATCAAATTCCAGTCCCCACCTATAAGTTATATTCCTTGGTGAGAGCTAATTATTTCTCTTAGAATTTTCCTAAGCTCCATATTAGCAGTTTTAGGTGGAATATAAATACATGCCAGTGTAATCCTCTTCTCTGGCCAGCAGCGCCTTAGCACTACAAATCTGCCATTATCTTTTTTATCCTCTGTCACTACTGGAGCTCCTCTTGCAATTAATATAAGTACTCCTGTTTTCCTATGTCCTAGGCATTCCACTGAATAACCATCATGAAAACCTTTCTTTATCAAATTTATATGTTCATTTTTTTTTCCAAATTTGTCTCCTGAAGCATAGCTATTTGCAGTCTACATTTTTCAATATAGTTCACTACTATTTCTTTTTTGTACATATCTGTGAAGCCATTTACATTTAAAGATAACATGGAAAGTGTTATTATGAAAAGTAGTTGCTATTCCCACCTGTTATGTATAACATCCTTTTTTAAATGCCTACTTTCAGCTTTTGTATTATGTGCATACACTGTTTGACAGGATGATCTTTTATACAACTGTTTCTTGTCAAATTCATTTCAAGCAATGTCACATCTTACAAAACCTTTTGTTTTTAACTCATTACAGCAAAGTGAAACATCCAGATGTTTCTACAGTTGCATCCTACTGATGCCTCTGGCATCAAGTATTACTTGTTCATATTTGTATTAATTTCCAAACCATGCTATATAAGTGTAATAAAATATTTCATTTTAAAACTTACGCAATAGTAGAGACAATGTTATTGATATTTGACCTTTGTGTAGTACAGGTTATGATATATTAATTGTTGTACATATAATATTTATTTACGTTGTCATAAGTTTGATTTTTTTTTCTAAATATCTCAAAAAACATGAAGCACTGACAGGCCTGCTTAGCCTCATATGAAAGCTCTCAGCTGGATAAATAAAATGCTGCTGACAGAATATGTGTAGCTTCAGTGGTTGTGGAGATGCTGTAAGTTGTTTACAAAATATTTCAAACATAATAGTTTATTATGACTTAGAAATTTCAGTTTAAGACCTAGAACCTAACCTAAGAATACTTCCACTACAAAAATTGTTTGTGCTGAAGAGTTTGCCATTTACACTTCTTTGGTAACCCCTATAGTTCCAAAGATAAGGACATTTGTTTGAAATGTGAGAACATAATTTAAATTTCTAGAAAACTTTAGGCTCTGCCCATTGGAAGTTACACTGCAAACTTCCAGAGCTCAATTGAAGGGAATTAGTTAATGAAAACCCTCAAAAAAAAATCCCCAAACTTATTAACTTAATACTAACACACAAAACAATGTACATCTTCAAATAATGAAGTTTAATACTCCTAATAGGATCCCCAAGAGTAGAACAAGGAGGAGGTTAGGTGGGTGAGAAGTTAAGGAAGAATAAAAATGGGCAATGTTCCATCTGATGTTGTCCATTTTCATTCATTCTTCAACTGTTGGGATGAAGTTCCCAGCTATCTAAATCCCAGGTGGACTCTAGCAAATGATATTTGGGAGCACTGCTGAGCCAAAGGCTGCTCTTTCACTAATGATCAGATCCAGTTTGCAATGAGCAATAAAGGTATCAGGATTAGCCCAAGTTGCATCTGCACAAATATTATCCAAGGAAGTTCTGAAAAAAGGCCAATAGACATGGTGGAGTGGGTTCTGGGTGGTTTTGGTAAAGATAAGCCCACTTTTTGATAAACAAAGGTAACACAATCAGTTAACTATTTGGCCAGAGTAACTTTAGATACTGGTTTGCTTAGTTTTGAAGCAGAAAAGGAAACAAACAACTGTTCAGACTTTCTTACATTCTTAGTTCTGTGAAGGCAGAAACTTAATTGTCTGTGCACATCTAACAAATGTAATAACTATGTGCCTTTGTTTGAAAAAATTGGAAAGAACACTGGAAGATTAATGACCTGCTTAATATTAGACTCAGAAACCAAATTTGGTAGAAACGATAGATTGGTCTGTCGATATACCCTATCCTTGTGAAAAACTAAATAAAGAGGCTTAGAGGACAATGCTTGAAGTTTCTACACTCTTCTGGTATATGTAATAGTAACTAAGAAAACAGTTTTCCAGGTCAAACATTTTAGATTTAGCCAAAGTTTCAAAGGGAGGTTCAGTCAAGGTCTGAAGTATGATGTTTAAATCCCAAGGAGGGGTAGGATCCTTTAAAGGAGGTTGAAATAAAAAAGTTCTTCTTAGAAAGGCTTTACAAAGTTTAAAGGAAGCTAAGGAAGAATTATTTACTCCCAGATGAAAGTATGAAATGGCTGCTTATTGGACTCTAACAGTTGATGAGCTAGCATCTTCCTTGAAAATTGTGGCTAAAAAGTCATGGACATTTGAAATTGGTTTAGGGCCCAAAGAAAAACTCTTTTCCATTTACTCTTGTAAATCTTTTTGGTGGAAGCTTTATGGGAAGAAAATAAATGTAACAGATAGGGGAGGGCAGCCTGGGCTGTCTAGCAATCAACAAAACTGGAGAAACTATGCAGTCAGAGGCCTGTTAAGTCTGGGTATTTCTTGCCTGTGTGACGAGACAGGAGGCCTGAATTTGGATCCAGAATCCATGGTGGATGCATAATATGAGGCCAGAGGAAGGGAAACCAAAAGTGGCAAGGCCAGAAAAGGGCAATGAGGATAACAATGCTTGTCAATCAAGTTGCTTTCTGTAAATATTTTGGAATGAGGGGTAGTGGGGGATAAGCGTTACAGAGACCAAGGGGCTAAGTGTGAAGTAGAGCATCTCTAGGTGACTCCTTCAGTGGGGCAATCAGGCCAAAGAACCTGCTGCATTTGTTGTTGAGAGGAGTGGCAAATAAATCACAGCATAGTTGGCCCCATTGATGGAATATTCTCTCCACCATATTGACTCTCCCGTTTTAATTTCTCCTAGTCTTTTGGGTTTCTAATACCATGACGGTAATGGACCCCATTACTAAGTCAAAGTACGATTAAAGTTCATGAAATTAGCATTGTTTCATTGTTTGATGTTAGCCAAGAGTGCTCTTTGCAGCACCCGCAATGTCCCCAGTAAAGACTCCTTCTGCAATTTGTATGGTGTTACATGAATTGGTAACATATCTAAATATGACTGTAAATTTTTTTTTATAAGACCAGTTACTCCTACTGCTATTGGAACTGTCTGGGTATCTTTCTTCCACATGACTCTCATTTCTGCCTGCAGATAAAGGTATTTTATGACTTTGTGTCTCTCTGTACGCAAGACACTGTAGTCACTAGGTGTGGCAATTTCAATGATCAATGCTACTTTTGTCTTCTTTTCTTGGACCACTATATCCGGTTTTCTAGCATCTGTCTTTTGGACTGTTGGTGTTGGGTGATCCCATGTGATGTAAACTTCATAATTTTCTATGATTCTCTGTGGCTCATGTTTCCAGTGCTTTTCAGCCACTTCAGTACCATAATGTTTACACAATCTCCAGTGTAACAATCTCGCCACATTATTATGCATTTCAGTATACAATCCCTCTGCTATAAGAGACTCACAACCAGCAACAAGGTGTGTGACTGTTTCCAGTTCAGTTCCATAAAACTTACATATATCTGTTTCTCCCACATGTTCTATAGACTTAGTAAACCAACGTGCACGTAGCCCACTATCTTGTGCTGCCAATATTAACCTTTCATTTCTTGATGTAAATTCACCACTCCTTAACCATTCCTGCATTTGTTCTTGATCAACATGAGGCTCTTCCAGAAGTTTTCTATACTTGCAGCTATATTTATGTTTTTTCCACATTTCTTGCCTTCTCATCTGATCCTTCACCTTATATTCTTTCTTTTGTTTTTTAGCACAGTCAGTTGTTGCCTGATTTTTATCCACTTCTGGTTTGATTTCCATTCCTGCTTGACATCGATATGCTTCTGCTAAATTAAGCAGAGATGTCATCTTAGATTTATTCTCCTCATGTTTCAAAACTTTCACCACATTTGGATCTTGTGAGGTCAGTAGATATGTGTGGAGTCCCATGATTGCAGATCTATACGTGTAATCAATTTCAAGGTGGCCCATCCCTCCTTCAGAACGGGAAATATATAATTTTGCTATACACTGATTTTTATAAATCATTTGGTGAGCATGAAGTATCCTTCTTGTTTTAATATCCAATTTATCCAACACTTTTTGGAGCCAGTCAATCACTCCAAAACTATAAGTTAGGACAGGAAGAGCAAACTGATTTATAGCTTGGATCTTGTTCCTAGGTGCCAATGCTGTTCTCAGGATTAATTTAAGTCTTCTAAAGTACTCCTTACTAAGCTTTATTTGCATTTGTTCATGTTTTATTTGTGATCCTTCATCAGTTCCCAAGTATTTATACACCCCCTCTTGCTCAAGTTCTTTTATATCACATTCTTGCCCCAAACTGATGTTTTCCTGGTGCTGCAATTTTCCTTTTTTAAAGGCTGCTTTTGCATATGTCAAGACCAAATGACATTCCAAGATCATCTGAAAAAGTTTTGACAACCTGTAGCTGTGCTTTCAATTCCTCGTCTGATGAGCTATACAGTTTTAAATCATTGACAAAGAGAAGATGAGAAGTCATTAGACTTTGTTGTTTTCTAGAAGCCAAATTATAGCCATGACCTAAGCTGTTAAGTAAACAGCGTAATGGATTAATGGCAAGGCAAAATAGCAACAGTGACAGGGAGTCACCCTGGAATATCCCCCTTTGGATTTTTATACCTGGGATAATAATCTGTCCTTTATCATGGCTTAATTGCAAAGTGGTCTGCCACTGTTTCATGGTTACTGTAATGTAATCAATCAGTGTTGGATGTACCTTATACATCTTTAAGCACTCTATTATCCTTGAATGTGGGATACTATCAAATGCTTTTTTATAGTCAATCCATGCCATACTTAGATTCTTCCCTTTCTTACAGTTCTCCACTATAACTTTATTTAACAACAAATTATCCTTTGTTCCATATGACTTTCTTTTATTGCCCTTTTGTTCTACTGCCATAATTGAGTTTTCTTCTAAATGACTATAAACTCTTTCGGCGTCAATCCCGTGTATAATTTATACGTCGTCGGAAGACAAGTTATTGGTCTATAATTTTTAGGGTAGCTTGCAGGTTCATTCTTAAGTAAGAGCATTGTTTTTCCTGTTGTTAACCAGTGTGGTGTCTGTTCAGGGTGTGCATATAAATAGCTCTTACTCATGGCTAGATCCTCATGTAAAGAAGTTAATACTTTAAGCCAAAAGTTAGGTACTGCATCTGGGCCTGGAGTTTTCCAATTAGAGGCTTTTCTCAACTTTGTTTCAATCTCTCTGGCTGTTATTTCATCCCATTTCATATCCTGTACCTTTAAACTTCTTATTCTTTATTTTACTTCTTTTATCCATTTAGCATCTTTGTTATGTTCCACAAGATCTTCATAGATACTTCTCCAAAATGTATCTACTTCCTCTTTTTTCGGCGGTCTATCAATTCCTTTTACCTTATTTCCCAATTCTCTGTAAAACTT
Source organism: Protopterus annectens (assembly GCF_019279795.1). Lineage (NCBI taxonomy): Eukaryota > Metazoa > Chordata > Ceratodontiformes > Protopteridae > Protopterus > Protopterus annectens. Next base: position 763,776,817 of record NC_056739.1, on the reverse strand, counting down.
TTTTGGGTCATCAGTAAATTGCTTATTTTGTGCTTTTCCCTTATATTTATCTTCGTATCTTCTGAGTCTTTCTGCCTGTTTTGAAATTTTTAGTTTGTTATCTCCAATAGTGCATAATAGATCCTGGTCTGTTCTAATACTGCACATTGCTTTTATCCCATCTACCTTTCTTAATATTTTTGTTGATCTGTTCCCTCTTCTATAATCTTCTAATAATGACACTTCTTGTCTTAGCTGCTTTATAGTTTTCTCTATTCGATATTTCCATGATGGTATTCGCTTTCATCCCCCTCCCCCTTTTCCCTCCCTACCCTATGTTCCTGTGGTAGAATTTTATCAGTTATTAATTTAGCAGCACAGTAATATATTCTGTTTACTTCTGTTATATTGCATGGATCTCTATGGACAGTTCTAATTACTGTGCTCAGTTGTTTTATCAAGCTTCTGACTTTTGGGGTTTTATTAACCTTCTGCAGTCTATTTCTCTCAGTGATCTTGATATTTTTATTTTATTTATTTATTTTGCATTTGTTAACCGGGCTAGTCCAACTGGATACATGTCCATTTTCAGTGGAGGCCCGAGGAGAAAAGCTCCACTAACTACTACTTAACAAGTTAAAGAAAACATATACAGAATTATGCGATAAAAAGAAACATTTGCTTAAAATATCTTTCAGAATGTATATACACAAGAGTACAATATGAGACTTAGCCGGAGAGTTAGGTTAGATAATTTACTTGGTTACAGTATTACTGCATTATACTGAGAAGTAGAATTAGATTATGATAGATCGAGATGAAACCTGAAAGAGGAGAAGGAATATTACAGAGAGGTAACTCATACAAAGTAATGGAAGTAATACATGCACATAGAAAGAAGGTAAATGGAGAGTGAGAGGGATAGTTAGAGGAAATTAGTGGGAGTTAGAGTTTAGTCGGGTTAAAGCATGGACATATCCATTGATTTTAAGATAAATTCTTAGTTTTGTTTGAACAAAGCAGGGTAGGCATTGAAGTAAGTTCAATAGGAAGTTGATTCCAGTGTTTCCCAATGGCGTTAGAGAAAAGGAGTCACCAGCAAGGTTGTTGGATTTAGTTAATGTTACTAGGAGTTTGCTAGAGGAGCGAAGTGAATTCAGGTTAGAGTAAGGGGTAAGAAGTTTGGAAAGTGCAGGTGTGTTGTTAGGTTGATAGAAGGCTTTTTGGACAAAGGAAAGTTGGGAAAGAAGCAACATATTTTCAAGTTCTAGCCAGTGAAGTTTCTGAAGGTTCAGACAGTGGTGAGTTCTGAAAGGAGTGCCAGTTGCAAATCTGGCAATGCTATTATATGTGTTAGTCAGTTTAGAGATTGTTTTTCTTCAGGTTAGTGAAAATTGATGAGGCATAGAGAAGAGTTGAAATAAGGTGAGAGTGGGCAAGGGTAACTTTGGCTGTGGGGGTTAAGAATGTTTTAATTCTGTAGAGGAGCCCAATTTTTGTTTACAGTTTTAATGGTATTATTAATGTGACAATCATAGGTAAGGTTGTTATCAATCATGACACCTAGTAGTTTGGTAGTAGAGTCGGCTGATATGAGGGTGCCATTAATAGATAAGATGGAGAAGTCTAATGTGGGGACCTAGTAGTAGGTTTAAAGAGGAGGAGTTTTGTTTTTTTAGCATTTAAAAGTAGGCAGCGTTTTAAGAACCATGCTTCTACTTTGTGGAATACATTTTGAGTAATAGTTTGAAGCTCAGGTATGGTTTTAGCTGAGCAAATAAGAGTGGAGTCGTCTGCATATTGTATACATGTAGCTTGGGGAATAGCTACTTGTAGGTCATTTATAAAAAGGGAGAAAAGGAGGGGTCCAAGAATAGAGCCTTGAGGGACACCAAGAGAAATTGGGAGAAGAAAGGAAAGTTTGTTATCCCAGAGGACTGCCTGTTTTCTGTTAGTGAGATAGGAAGTGAACCAATGGATAGCCTTTGGTTGTAAAGCAAGATATTCCAGGATTTTTATGAGGAGGGGGTGGTTGACCATGTCAAAGGCTTTGGACAGATCGATAAAGAGGGCTGAAGATAGAATATTATTGTTGCGGTTTGTGTTTATAAAGTCAGTAAAGGAAAGGAGAGCAGTGGTGGTACTATGAAAAGGCCTAAAGCCGTGTTGACAGGGAGTAAGAATGTTATTTTTAGTTAAGTGATTCATTAGCTGGTAGTGAACACATTTTTCCATGATTTTTGCTAGGGGAGACAGGAGGGCTATAGGTCTGTAGTTAGAGTATTCATTGGAGTTTCCTCCTTTATGTAACGGTATAATGTGTGAGATTTTCCAGATGTCAGGTATGGTTCCTTCATTAATAGTTCTGTTGATAAGGATAGAAATGGGATAGGCTATTTCCTTAGCAGCTTTTGGAGGAATTCAGATGGAAGTTGGTCAGCAGAAGGGGTACATGGTTTAAGTTTTTGGAGGCATTTTTGGATGAAGGTGGTGGAGATGGGTTGTATTATAAAGGTTGGTTGATTAGAAGATGCAAGATCAGGGATGCTAGAATTGTCAATGGGAAGGTTGGAGGCCAGTGAATTGATAGTATTAGTAAAGAAGGAGTTGAAAGCATTGGCAGTTTCATGGGAAGAATTATTATTGGACCCAGAGGGAGAGGGAGTGGTAGTCTGTCCGGGGTGAAGAAGTCTATTCAAGGTAGACCAGAATTTTTGGGTATTATTGTAATTTGCTTGTTGGAGGTTACTATAGTAGTTTTTCTTGTCAGAAAGAATAGCTTTTTTGGTACTGTTTCTTAGGTGTCTGAAGGTCACTTGATCTGAGGGAGATTTACTAGTTCTCCATTTTACCCAGGATTTGTTTCTGAGTAGCATTTTTTGTCTTGTTTCCTTAGATAGCCAGGGGGCAGGTTTAGTTTTGACTCTGATAGTTCGTTTTGGTGCATGATTGTCAAGGATTGATAAAAATGTGGTATTAAAAAATTGAATAGCTTCTTCTAGAGGAAGAGTTTCTAGAGGTTTCCAGTTACAGGCATTTAGTTCAGTGTTAAATAGGATAGGGTTAAAATATTTATTACTGCGAAGTTCTGATGGTGGGGGCGTTAGTAGTGGTGTTCTTCTTTCTTATGATATAGATTAAGTTGTGATCACTAATGTCATCTGGCAAAGTGCCAGTTTGATATTGTAGTTGTGGTTTATTGACAAGAATCCAATCTAGTATACTTTCTTTGTTGTTAGGTTTGTTAATCCTAGTGGGGTGTTTATTGTTTGTGTAAAGCCATGGAGATTAATAAGAGAGTGGGTTGTTAGTATTGACTGAGAACCAATCAAGGTTGAAGTCCCCAAGTATTACAGTTTCTTGTGGGTAGGTGGATGAAGCCCAGCTAAGGATATTTTCTATAATTAAGGAGTTATTTCCAGGAGGTAGATAGATACAGATAATATAGATGGCTTTATTTGGGTTCAGTTGTAGTTTTGATATAAGGAGTTCAGTCTTGGAGTTCTCCAGGGGAGTATAGGGTACTAAGGATAAATTTAGATCAGACTTAAATAGGAGTGCTACTCCCCCACCTTTATGGTATTGGTCCAGTCTCAGAATGTTGTAACCTGGCGGAATGATTTCAGTATCTTTAGTGAGGGGTTTTAACCAGGTTTCAGTTAAACATAGGATGTCAAAAGAGTAATAATCAAGAAGGTATATATATATCTGTCTTTGTCTATTAAATCAAGCAACTCTTCTCTTAACTCCTTTTTTTCCATACTGAGAGCACATCCTTTGTTTTCCATTTCCTGCGGGGATTCTATAGAAAGTTCTATAACATCTTCTTGTGGCACATTCTCTTCAATTTCATTCTGTGTCATCTGTTGTTTTGTCATATGGAAACTCACTGACCTATCACTCCTCAACATTGACTGTATCAGAGTTTCCAGTTTCCTGTTCCTTTCTTTCCTGTCTAGCTTCAAGTGAACTTTTACACTGCTTTCATGTGGAAGGCTCCAAATTATCTTGATATGGCACCTGACCTGTTCCTTTCTGTTCCACTTGTTTCCCCTTAATTTGGATATCCATTGCTCTATCCTGTTGTGCTGCTTTCTGCATTTGATTTTCTACACTGAATCCTTCTCTTTGCAGCTGTTCCATTACCTCAGTTTCTATTTTTTTGACTTCTCCATTACTAATCTCTTTCTCTACTTTTCCTCTTAGTCTTCTTATTTTTTGTACGGTAAAGTTTTCCATATCTAGATTCCTTTGCCTATATTTTCTTCAAATACCTTTGATGCTGCTCTTTTTGTATTAGTTTTGCTTTCTCTTTGCATAAATATTACACCATATTAAATCTCTTTTCCTTTCCCATATCCATATTTCTTCTTCACATGTCTCCTGATCTTCTTGCTTTCCCTTATTCTAGGGACTCACTCCATCATGCTGTGATGTAGTCTGTGTTAGACCTTCTACATTAAATCCATCACTTTGCAGGCACTCCATAACTTCAACTTTTATTTCTTTAACTTCTACTTTACTAATTGTCTTTTCTACATTAAATCTTTGTGCTTTTAGTCTTTTTATTGTGAAATTTTCCATATCTGGATGCCTTTGCCTGTATCATTCTTCAAATATCTTTGAGACTGCCTTCTGTATGTTAGTTAACTTGGCATTCTCCTTTGCATAAATATTGCACCATATCAAATCTCTCTTTCTTTCCCATATTGACATTGTGAGACTACTCATAAGACATCAAAATGGACCTGATTAACTTGTCGGCAATCATGTTGGATTTCCCTGGAATTTGTGTTACTATCAGAAGGCAATTGGAAGAGATCACCCACAGCTTCTCGACAAAGAAGGTAAGCACTGATTCCCCCCTAGGCTGCTGACATACTGTCCATCTGGATCACAATAGCCTGATTGGGAGAGTGGCTTGAAAGGCTTGCAGTACTAGAAGGACAGCATTCATCTCCAGGACAGTGATATGTGTCTTGGCCATTTTGGGAGACTGTGCCTTGGACTGTCTTTCCCAGGAAACACCCCTGTGTTCTATGAAGGCAGAAACTTAATTGTCTGTGCACATCTAACAAATGTAACAAATATATGCCTTTGTTTGAAAAATTTGGAAAGAACACTGGAGGATTAATGACCTGCTTAATATTAGACTCATAAACCACATTTGGTAGAAACAATGGATAGGGCTGTAGATATACCCTATCCTTGTGAAAAACTAAATAAAGAGGCTTAAAGGACAATGCTCGAAGTTTCTACACTCTTCTGGTATATGTAATAGCAACTAAGAAAACAGTTTTCCAGGTCAAAAATTTTAGATTAGATTTAGTCAAACGTTCAAAGGGAGGTTGAGTCAAGGTCTGAAGTATGATGTTAATATCCCAAGGAGGGGTGGGATCCTTTAAAGGAGGTTGAAATAAAAAAGTTCTTCTTAGAAAGGCTTTGCAAAGTTTAAAGGAAGCTAAGGTAGAATTATTTACTCCCAGATGAAAGTTGGAAATGGCTGCTTATTGGACTCTAACATTTGATGAGCTAGCACCTTCCTTGAAAATTGTGGCTAAAAAGTCATGGACATTTGAAATTGGTTTAGGGCCCAAAAAAAACTCTTTTCCATTTATTCTTGTAAATCCTTTTGGTGGAAGCTTTATGGGAAGAAAATAAATGTAACAGATAGGGCAGGGCAGCCTGGGCTGTCTAGCAATCAACAAAACTGGAGAAACTATGCAGTCAGTTTGAGGTCTGTTAAGTTTGCATGTTTCATGCCTGTGTGATGAGACAGGAGGTCTGGAGTTGGATCCAGAATCCATGGTGGATGTAGAATATGAGGCCAGAGGAAGGGAAACCAGAAGTGGCAAGGCCAGAAAGGGGCAATGAGGATAACAGTGCTCATCAATCAATGTGTTTTCTGTAAAAATTTTGGAATGAGGGGTAGTGGGAAATAAGCATTGCAGAGACTAGGGGGTCAAGTGTGAAGTAAAGCATCTCTAGGTGACTCCCCCAGTGGGGCAATCAGGGCAAAAATCCTGCTGCATTTGTTGATGAGGGGAGAGGCAAGTAAATCGCAGCATGGTTGGCCCCATTGATGGAATATTCTCTCCACCATATTGACATTGAGAGACTACTCATGAAACATCAAAATGGACCTGTTTAACTTGTCTGCGATCATGTTGGATTTCCCTGGAATTTGTGTTACTTTCAGAAGGCAATTGGAAGAGATCACCCATAGCTTCTCTACAAAGAAGGTAAGATCTGATTCTCCCCTAGTCTCCTGACATACTGTCCATCTGGATCACAATTGCCCTGATTGGGAGAATGGCTTGAAGGTCTTGCAATGCTAGCAGGACAGCTCTAATCTCCAGGATAGTGATATGTGTCTTGGCCATTTTGGGAGACTATGTGCCTTGGACTGTCTTTTCTAGGAAACACCCCCCACTCAAACTATTAGGCATCCATGGTCACTGTGGCCTTGAGTTAAGGGAGAACAAAAAAATGGCCTTTGTGGAGTTGATTGGAGTGGATCCACCTTAGAAGGTAATTCTTGCATGCTTGAGTAATTTTGACTGTCATGGATAATGGGTATTGGAGAATAGACCATTGAGTGGTGAGTGTTCATTGAAGGATTTTCATATGGAACCTGGCAAGCGGTATAACGGTGATTGACTCTGCATTGGATCCCAAGGCTTGAAGTATCGGATGTGCTGAAAGGAAAGAATTTTGAATTATCTTCTTGACCTGGAATTGAATGGTTTCTATATGAGACAGAGGAAGAGAAGCTATTTGGGTGGTTGCATTCAAATGAGCACCAATGAATTCCAAACTCTGAGTCGGTATGAGTTGAGATTTGTTGTAATTCACTGATATTCCCAGACAGGCCCACAGCTGGAGTAAGTACTCCCTTTCTTGAATCAATTGGAGCAGTCAGGAGCTGTCATCTAGGTATGGAAACATTTGGAATCCCAGCAGTCTTAGGTGAGCTCCTACAACTGCCATGCATTTGGTGAACACCCTGGAGGATGTGGTGAGACCAAAGAGCAGTGCTCTGAACCGATAATGACTGGCTCCCAGCCACAAGTGTAGGTACCTTTTGGTGCGCCTGAACATTTTGATGTGATAGTACACATTTTGAAGATCTACTGAGCACATCCAGTCATCTGTGTTCAGAAATGGCAGAATGGACTGAACTGTGGCCATACAGAACTCTGTATACCAAACAGACTGATTTAGCTTGCTGAGACCAAAATTGCTCTTAAGTCTCCTGTCTTGAATAAGTCTGGGATCCTCTCTGGTATGAGGGGACCCCTTGGATGTCTCTTTTCTCTATCAGCTTTTTTTTATCTCTAGAAGCACTGCTTCCCTCTTGGAATGGGTGGAACATTGGGGATCTTCCTTGGAACTGCTGGAAGGGCTTGGGAAAATGGTATAATATAATCTCTGGATGCACTCAGAAATCTTTTGTGATATCTAGCTAGGGTGTCTGGTGCAAGGATAGATGACCCCCAACTGCCTCCAGAGACAGACAGTCAGACCTCCATTCAGGAGCGCTAATAGGATCTGTCTGAGAAATAATCTCTAGATCCCTGATTATGTGGACCACCTCTGCCATGGGGACAGCATCTTCCATGTTAGTTTCTTGCTCTGCCCCTGGGTGAACTATTTCCACGTGATTCCTGAAAGGGACTCTGGGATTTCTTGAACCACATCTACCACCTGGTTGGTGCTTAGAAAATGACCTTTGAGGAGAAGAAAAATATACACCCACAGCAGACAGGGTCTTTACTTTATGTTCTCACTTAGAGTGTGTCTTTTACACTGGCAACAAACAGCGAAGTTCCATCAAAATATGTACTGATGATAGAAGATTTAAATGGTTCCATAAAATCACACAAGCATATCCTAATAGAAATACCTGAACCCTCCACCCATGAGGAGGTTCTGCAATATGAGAGATTAACCTCATGGACAAATTAGATAGTGGTTGCAGGGTAGCCACCTGCGATGAAAAGTATTCCATTCCTCAGAGGACATGGACTCTGAAAGAGATTTGGTAAGCTCCTTAATCAAATCTCTTTGAAGTCTGGTAAAATGTACCAAATAATTCAGTGATCTTAAAGCAATAGTCGCTGATGCATAGAAGTGCCTCCCAAGCCCATCCAGGGCCCTAGACTCCCTGTTAAGTGGAGTGGAAAGAGGAACTTTGTTCCACTGGTTCCTTTCATGTGACTGCCGCAACAAACCACAACATCAACCAGCACTTCTTTACACCAGTGTAGACAGTCTTTTCGAGGTGCAAGGATTTTGTCTGGTCTCTTGCGAATAGGCTCAATATTGGCTGGATCCTTACACGCCCACTGAGAGACCAGATCTACAAGCTCATTGGTGGGGGGATTCATGCAGGAGGTAAATGGGACAGATCCGAAAGCATCCAGAAAAACTGATTCCTCTTGGGAAAGGTTATCAGGAGACCAACTACCACTTTGTTTAATGAGTTCCAAAATGTCTCCAAAGGAGACATCATCAAGTAGGGATCGGGGGGGGGTCATTCCCCCTCATCAAAATCAGTGTCTTCCAGGACAGCCTCTTCTAGAGAGTCTAACTGCCTTTTCTTGTACATTCTCTTCTGAAGGACCTCCTCAGTGGGATGGTCCAGGGAGGTATCACAAGAGGTAAAGATACCCTGATAGGTGGACTGCAGACTAGCTTGGACTGGGTGTCCTAGTGGAAGGAATGATAAAGGCTCAAGATGCAAAACCAAATGAGATAAAGAAGTCTAATCTGAAGAGGACAGGGTCATCTGTTCTCGAGGCATAGAGAAGACTCTCTCCACTACCTCAAAAGCAAAGTGCCTAGGAGAAGCAGAAACTGACAGATCTGACAGTGGACCATCTCAGATCATTGGCTCCTGACATCCGCAAGGCACCCCAGCCAAGGAGGGAGTCTGAACCATGCTATCTAATGCTGAGGGTATGAAATGAAGACATGGATCTGACAGCTTTGGAGTTGACCCCAAAACCCCAGAGTCAGTATGACAATTTGGCTCTGAGAGTCCTCCTGTTCCAGGGTACACAGTGCTGGTCAACTCAGAGAAGCCATCAGAGTGGAAGAAACAATGATCTTTGGATCCAGAGAAGGAGAAATCACAGGTAGTCTGGCTCTATGAATTCTCTCAGAGCCCAATTAGGTTGAAGCCAAAAAAATTACTATTTGAATCTATGTCCTGGGAAACTTCTTCATCATCCTATCCACATCCACTCTGGATAGGCTAATGGAGGACTGAAAAGATGAGATGTTGAAGAGAGCCTAGAATTTCTTCTGGGTGACTGTTCAAGGAATGGAGATGGAAACCTGGAAGGGATAGGCTCAAAATACAAAGGGGGAGTAGGGATCCAGAGAGATCTTTCAATTCTTGGATTCAGGTTCAAAGTGGTCAGATCTAATGTTTTCAAAAGTTTTGCTGGTGGATCCAACAAAGCAGCCAAAGTTGAGGTGGAAGGATGATCAGGAGATCTTTTACATGAATCCTTGTACTTTGTAATAGAGTCACCTTTTTTGTCTTGTTTTTTAGGGGGTTGAGCTCCAGTAACTGCAGTAGAGTGTTTGGAAGGAAAAATACCTCTTAGGATAAGCTTATTCTTCCTGACAAAGCTCTGGAATTAAAGCCTTCACAAATTCCACAATCTACCTCCAAGTGTTTTGGGTCTAAACAGTGCACAAATTATGTGTGGGCATCAGACTTTGGAATGTTGTGTCTATAAGAAACACATTTTTTGAAACTGGAAGGTTTCACAAAATAAAACAGCCAATGACAGCCAAGAAAGTATATCCAGAAAAGCGATACATTTGTTTTCTTTTTTTTTTTTACAAAATAAAAGAAAAGACTACCAACAATGGTGTTAAGGGGATAGTTTAAAAAGTACAAGAAGGGGAAAGGAAGACTACCAGCAATGGTATTAAGGAGATAGTTTAAAAAGTACAAGAAGGGGAAATGAAGACTACCAACAATGGTGTTAAGGGGATAGTTTAAAAAGTACAAGAAGGGGAAAGGAAGACTACCAACAATGGTATTAAGGAGATAGTTTAAAAAGTACAAGAAGGGGAAAGGAAGACTACCAACAATGGCATTAAGAAGATAGTTTAAAAAGTACAAGAAGGGGAAAGGAAGACTACCAACAATGGTGTTAAGGGGATAGTTTAAAAAGTACAAGAAGGGGAAAGGAAAACTACCAGCAATGGTATTAAGGGGATAGTTTAAAAAGTACAAGAAGGAGAAAGGAAGACTACCAACAATGGTATTAAGGAGATAGTTTAAAAAGTACAAGAAGGGGAAAGGAAGACTACCAACAATGGTATTAAGGAGATAGTTTAAAAAGTACAAGAAGGGGAAAGGAAGACTACTAACAATGGTATTAAGGGGATAGTTTAAAAAGTACAAGAAGGGGAAAGGAAGACTACCAGCAATGGGGATAAGGGGATAGTTTAAAAAGTACAAGAAGGAGAAAGGAAGACTACCAACAATGGTATTAAGGAGATAGTTTAAAAAGTACAAGAAGGGGAAAGGAAGACTACCAACAATGGTATTAAGGGGATAGTTTAAAAAGTACAAGAAGGGGGAAGGAAGACTACCAGCAATGGTGTTAAGGGGATAGTTTAAAAGGTACAAGAAGGGGAAAGGAAGACTACCAACAATGCTGTTAAGGGGATAGTTTAAAAAGTCCAAGAAGGAGAAAGGAAGACTACCAACAATGGTATTAAGGGGATAGTTTAAAAAGTACAAGAAGGGGAAAGGAAGACTACCAACAATGGTATTAAGGGGATAGTTTAAAAAGTACAAGGGGAAAGGAAGACTACCAGCAATGGGGATAAGGGGATAGTTTAAAAAGTACAAGAAGGGGAAAGGAAGACTAGCAACAATGGTATTAAGGGGATAGTTTAAAAAGTACAAGAAGGGGAAAGGAAGACTACCAACAATGCTGTTAAGGGGATAGTTTAAAAAGTCCAAGAAGGAGAAAGGAAGACTACCAACAATGGTATTAAGGAGATAGTTTAAAAAGTACAAGAAGGGGAAAGGAAGACTACATACAATGGTATTAAGGAGATAGTTTAAAAAGTACAAGAAGGGGAAAGGAAGACTACCAACAATGGTATTAAGGGGATAGTTTAAAAAGTACAAGAAGGGGAAAGGAAGACTACCAACAATGGTATTAAGGGGATAGTTTAAAAAGTACAAGAAGGGGAAAGGAAGACTACCAACAATGGTGTTAAGGGGATAGTTTAAAAGGTACAAGAAGGGGAAAGGAAGACTACCAACAATGGTATTAAGGAGATAGTTTAAAGAGTACAAGAAGGAGAAAGGAAGACTACCAACAATGGTATTAAGGGGATAGTTTAAAAAGTACAAGAAGGGGAAAGGAAGACTACCAACAATGGTGTTAAGGAGATAGTTTAAAGAGTACAAGAAGGGGAAAGGAAGACTACTAACAATGGTATTAAGGGGATAGTTTAAAAAGTCCAAGAAGGAGAAAGGAAGACTACCAACAATGCTGTTAAGGGGATAGTTTAAAAAGTCCAAGAAGGAGAAAGGAAGACTACCAACAATGGTATTAAGGAGATACTTTAAAGAGTACAAGAAGGGGAAAGGAAGACTACTAACAATGGTATTAAGGGGATAGTTTAAAAAGTACAAGAAGGGGAAAGGAAGACTACCAACAATGGTATTAAGGGGATAGTTTACAAAGTACAAGAAGGGGAAAGGAAGACTACCAACAATGGTATTAAGGAGATACTTTAAAGAGTACAAGAAGGGGAAAGGAAGACTACTAACAATGCTGTTAAGGGGATAGTTTAAAAAGTCCAAGAAGGAGAAAGGAAGACTACCAACAATGGTATTAAGGAGATACTTTAAAGAGTACAAGAAGGGGAAAGGAAGACTACTAACAATGGTATTAAGGGGATAGTTTAAAAAGTACAAGAAGGGGAAAGGAAGACTACCAACAATGGTATTAAGGGGATAGTTTAAAAAGTACAAGAAGGGGAAAGGAAGACTACCAGCAATGGTGTTAAGGGGATAGTTTAAAAAGTACACGAAGGGGAAAGGAAGACTACCAACAATGCTGTTAAGGGGATAGTTAAAAAGTCCAAGAAGGAGAAAGGAAGACTACCAACAATGGTATTAAGGAGATAGTTTAAAAAGTACAAGAAGGGGAAAGGAAGACTACCAACAATGGTAATAAGAGGTACCTGAGTACGAATAAAGGCCATTAGTGGAGAAAAAAGGAAGTAATAATAAAAAGAGTAAAAGCAAGTAAGAAAAGCCACAGGATAGTAAATCAACTCACACAAATATTGTAAAACCAGAGAACTAGCCCTGAATAGGAGTTGGCTATGTTGTTTTCACCAACTAAAAAGTACAGTTGTGTAAAATCTTACCATAAAAGTAGATGTTTTTCTTTTCACTGCTGGAGTAATGTGGGATATCCTACCAAGGATAGCCCAATGTCCACCCAGTATACCAAAGCCTTCACATCCTCCTAGCACTGCACATTAGATGCATAATCTCCATGCAGCTGTAGGGCATAAATGTGATGTATGAACACTCCATACTCAGAACTGAAGTGCCCCAGGAGAACTAGAGCTACAGCAGTAGAAAGGACAACATGCACATCCAGAGGGAAAAGATACAGAAGAGTGAATCAAAGACCTCTTGGCCAGTGAAAAGTTCTCAACAGAAGAAAGAGCGAAAAGGGGGCAGGAGGGAGTGACCGAGTACTGCGATCATGAAAAGGAGGACAGCTAATGTTATGGTAAGATGTTACACAACTGTACTATATCCTTCCATATCACTATTGCAGTATTCATAAAGTGGAAGATTACCAAAGCTACTGAAAAGGATGACAAGAAGAAGGCACAGAGGAGCCTTCAGAAAATGCATCAAGGATAGCTCTGGCAAATCCTGCCCTGGCTCTGGAAATGACATCTAACCCATAATGTTTTGTAAAAATATGGAGAGGGAACCAAGTGGCAGCTTCAAGGATGGATCTAGTATCCAAACCGGCTCATGAAGAAGCTACTGCCCTCATAGAATGAATCCTAATTGAATCAGAAAGCTGTTTCCATGAAAGGAATAACAAAAATAAATGGCCTGAGAAATCCAGGAGGAAATGGTTTGCCTAGAAACTGCTAAATCTAATGTCCTGCTATGAAAGGAAACAAAAAAACTACTCAGATTTATGGATAACCTTTGTATTATCAAATAAAACCTGGGCTTCCTATAAAGATCCAAGTTGTGAAGAACCTTATCACTAGCAGATTGTGGAGAAGGAAACAAGGAAGGGATCTGCATAGACTGATTAAGAGACAAGTCATGCACCACCTTGGACATAAATGAAGGAATAGTATGCAGAGACTCCCTATCCTTATGAAAAAAATCAAAAAAGGAGGAGTCGAATCAGAGCCTTAATTTCAGAATCTCTCTGCCAGAGAGGGAGGGATAGGGAAAGCATGAGAGACAGGAGAACCTGGCCAAAGGGAATGGGAGAAAATATGTCAAATGGAGGCCGATTTGGCCAGGAAAAAGGGCTTTTGAGTTTTAGAAGTCTGGGTGAGTTTATCAGTGATAATATGCTTAGGAACCCTCTACCCTTTAGAAGGCTGACGAGGCTGCCTATGCACAAAGTTGATAAACTTAGAAGGATTGTTTCTCTGAAATTTGGGCATTGCAGAAACAAAGATTTGCTTAAGATCCCTCATTACTTTACCTTTGTCCTGCATAGCCTTAAACAGGTCAACAGCAGCTGTGCCATATAGATACTGACTGTCCAGACTGTCCAGTGAAGTATCTAGGAGATTAGCCTTAATGTCATCAGGTAAAACCTGTAGTTGAAGCCAAGAGTACCTCTTCATAACTGAACCAGAATCAGCAGCTCTAGAGGATGCATTACTGCATAATAGCTACATTTGATGGAGTCATGGGCATCCTGAGAAGTGGAACTTAATAAGAAGAGGGCAACAGTCTTTCCTTAATAGTCAGTAAGATGAGACAGCCCCGCCCCCCCACACACACACAAGCTATGACAAGGCCAAAAACATATCTGCTCATGTGGGTTTAATAATTAAAGACCATGAAGGCCAGACTAACAGAAGAGTGCACTTTTCCCCCAACCTCTTCATAGCCCTACTGCCTTTACCAGAAGGAAGGAGTTTGCAAGAGGGCAAAGTCTTGGAAAAGCTTGACAACAGAAAGACAGACCACAGCAGGGTGTAAAGAAGGACACTTGTAGAGGTATTTAAAGACCTCAGACACCTTATAAAAAAGTTCAGGCTTCTTAGGGGACAGAAATTAGGAATCAGAAGCCAAAGAAGCAGCTGCAAATGCATCCAACAAGATATCCAACATAGGGGGATAGCAGGAGGTTTAGGAAATTCCATCTGTAACAGCTTATAGTACCTCTTTTGAATATCTAAGACTTGTGAGCAGTCCCATTTAAAATACTTCATTATGCAAACTACTCTGTCTTCAAAAGATAACTCCTCTTAGGGAGAGTCAGGACTCAAGGAATCCTCTTCCTCAGACCCACAGTCTAAAGGAGAGATAATTTGTGAGTAGTGGGCCAATGACTGAATCCACCTCCTCATCTGATGAAGATTCAGGACTCCCTAGTCCTTTCAGATGCAGTAGAGGACCAAGGAGAAGCAGGAACAGACAACCCCTGAGGTGATTTAAGGCCATCAGGGCACTGAACAAGCACAGAGTAAAATACTGCCATTGCATTTAAGGATTCTTAGCAGTGGAAGGTAGGTACTTAGCTTTCTGCTTCTTCTTCAGTAGGATGTCTGCTTTGACTAACCAAGAAGGCTTAAAGCCACGCTTAAACTTGAAAATGTTACTAGTGACCTCTTACCTTAGAATAATCTTGGGAATTCCCTAGACCCTTCAGAAATGATCAGCTGCTGTTTCTCCTCAATGTCTGCTGCAGATTTCTGCATTATCTCAAGGGCATGTAAGAAGCCAGTTCCATGCTAGTCTCTGATAGGGTCAAGGCAGAGGAAACTGGTGTATGCACTGGACATTCTTTGGCATCTTCACTCTCCTTGAGAGAGCGACAGCTGGTGGAGGCTGGACAGCAGCAGAGTCAGACTTAGACTTCCTGCTCTTCTTTTTAAGAGACAGTTGTTCTTTGTGGCAGGTAGATTTGGCCATGGAACCCTAGCTTAAAAGTTTGAGACATTAATTTTCAAGATAAATAGACATAAAGAAAACATTGTTGTGATGCATTTTGGGAACAAAGGCATGACAAATGGTGCACTGGGTATGATTGTGTGAAGCACCCAGGCAGAACAAATACCTCTTGTGATGGTCTTTATGGGGAATCTGCCTCCTGCACTGTTATTTTCCCTTCCTGGGTGACATGAATCCAAAGTACACTCATAAATTAAAAAAAAGAAGGAACCCCAATGGGGCAGTTATCTGTAGACTGCTTGGTAGAATCCAGCTCAGCAAAGGGCATTCAGACTGATATTCAACTCTGGCATGTGGACTGGCAGCAAAACAATTCTGGGTATGGAGTGTTCGTACATCAACTTTATGCCCTATGCCTACATGGGCAAGCATACTTCTGATGTATGATGCTAGGAGGATATAAAGGTTCTGGTATGGTGGATGGACTTTGGCTATCCTTGGGAGGAGATCCCACATGTTATGAATACTGCAACAGTGACATGGAAGAAAATAACCTTTTCCATTTGCTAATATATGATTTTCTAGTAGCAGGCTTTATTTTTCTTGCTTCTATCATTACTTGCTGCACATCCTCAATAAATAGGTGCCTAAAGGCTATTAAGACGCTATCATCAAGGCAGTCAACTAAATTTGATTAGAGTTGAGGTGTTATGAAACACCCCTTACATTGTGTGAGTAGATCCATCCTGGGAGTAAGACTGTGGTAATTGCTGTTGGTCATTTCCAAAGGAAGGGAGAACCACTCTTGCCTGGCTAGAAGGGAGTCAAGACAATGATTTTGTGGGATTCTTTCTGAATCTTCATATGTACCATGGATATGAGTGTAATGAATGGAAAAGAACGCAAGAACATTCCTGTCCAAGGAAAATAAAAAAAATCTGTCTTTCAGGCCTTCTTGCATGGAGTTCTGTAACATAATCTTGCCAGTTGATTGTTCAGACTTGAAGCAAATAAGTCTAATGAGGAGCTCTCGAGAGATGGATCAAATCTTGGAAGACCCCCAATCTAGTTTCTATTTCTGCTGGTCTACCCTTGTTCTTCTCAGCCACACAATGTTTCCTCTAATGGAATGCAGTATGCCTGTACAGTGAGACTGTACTATATCCCAAGCAAATGTGTCTAATCTGGAAAAATGGGTACAAACTAATCCCCCCCCTTGCTTGTTGATGTACCACTTGACTGTGTTATTGGCTGTAACAACTTAAGGAGGTCCTGGGAACCAAAGATGATTCAGAGAATTGAGTGCCTTGACAAGGGCAAACATCTTTTTTATCTTTATGAGCTTTTGTCTGTCCTTGGTGTCCCACAGATGTTGTACTTTTATCCCTCCTGAAACTTTCCCCTAAGCAAAGTCCAAGATGTCTGTAGTGACTGACTGCTTTCGAATGGAGGGAGGAGGACCTAGATTTAAGGATATTTGCTGTTTCCACCAAGTGATTTCTGTTCTGACAAACCCCAGTGCTAGAATTTGAAGACACAGGATTTTGGTGCTCCAGCCAAGGAGGGATGAAAGAGATTCCTTGTACCATTTTACTTTTTTCAACACACTTTTTAATCAATTCTGCACTGTCTCAATTTTTAGATAATCTTGGAGGTTCTTAGAGTGCAGCCAGGCAAACCTCCTCAAAACCATGCCAATGGCCAGAGCCTTGGAAGAAGTAGCAACTGAGGCATACACATCCTGTAAAAATGGGTAGTTACTTCTATGACTAAATTAATTAAAGCAACGTTTTCTTCAGAAGAAACTGCAGGAAAAAAAACTTTCCTCATATTTTCAAAATTTGTCAGATCAGACTTTAATACATGAACCTTACAATTCAAAATAATGAAAATCAAAGTTGCAGAAGCATACACTCCCCCCACACACACACATACACACACACACACACACACACACACACACACACACACACACACACACACACACACACACACACACATACACACACACCAGTACTTATCCAGATTCAGGTCCCTATAGTGCCCGTTTTAGGCAAGATTCAAATGACAAATTCACCACCGTAGCAGGAACAAGCAAGCAAAAACTGAGGGTGATGCTACTCAATGCTAGAAGTCTAAATCTCAAAATGCACTCACTCGAGGCAATCCTTAAAATGGAGAACATCGATATCTGTGCAGTGACTGAGACCTGGGTCAAGGCTCCAGAGAGCACCCCTGCACTACCAGGCTATAACTCATACCACACTTTTTGGCCATGTAACCTGGACCGGAACACCAAAGGCGGAGGTGTGTCCATATTCATTAAGGATATCCACACCTCCAGGCTAGTTGCTCAGCATAATGCAGCTGATGTTATCCAAGTGCAACTAACTCTGGGCAAAACTGCAACCCAAATTGTAGCTTGATACAGATCACCCACCATGCCCCAAGATTCCAACTCCTCTTTTCTTGATGGACTGGAAAATATTAGGGTTTAACCAAACACCCTAATAATGGGCGATTTCAACTACCCCACCATTAACTTGGAAAACTACTCATGTACCAATTCCTTCACTCAGCGCTTTCTGTAATTCATAAACTCCAATGCCCTGGATCAACTTATCCACACCCCCACCAGAAGCAACAATACCCTAGATCTAGTCATTACCAATATGAGTGAACGGTGTTCCACACCTGAAGTCAATGCCTCATTGGTCCGATCCGACCATAAGCTAATTACCCTAGATATCAACATCCTGCCTCCACTCCCCCAATAAGGAAACCATGGTAAAAAATTTCTTCAAAGCCAACTTCATGCTTCTTAAGACAGAAGTGGTGAACTTCATGACACCCTTGCAAATCGACAATACAGTTACAACTACTGAATCCTACACAATTGCACTATATAAGCACTTACATGAGTGCATGGATCATGCTATGCCAAACAGAACCAAGATGCTATCCTCCAAAAAAAGGAAGCCAATCTGGTGGTCCCCTGCCATAAACAAACTGTACAACAGAAGGAAGAAACTCTTGCAAAAGGGAGTAAAATCCCACGAGTGGAGGAGCTCCCTGGTCAGCCTCAGTAAGAAGCTGCAATCCCTTATAAAATCCTCCAAAGCTAGTTATGAAAACAAAATCGCCACTGATTCTAAAGACAACCACAAAACATTCTATAGCTATGTCAAGAATCTCAATGGAAACACTCAGATCTGCTCTGACATACAGCACAATGGCACTAAATATGCAGACCCAACTGACATTGCCAACATCCTGGCAGATAGGTACAGTGCTAACTTTACCCCCCTCTCACCCCCTAAAGAGCCCATCTCTATACCGGAAGAATGCAAAGTTCCTGTAATCATGGCTGTACAGGTAAAAAACACACTCTCCAAAGCCAAGAACACAGCATCCATGGGACCAGACAACATTCCAAGCTGTGTTCTACATGAACTACAGAATGAACTGGCACCCCACCTAAGTACCATGTTCACTCATAGCCTCACCTGAGGCTTTATGCCTGCTGAATGGTGCACAGCAACGGTTATCTCACTCCACAAGGGGGGAGCCACCACGGACCCCGGGAACTACCATCCCATTAGCCTGATGAGCCTGGTCTGCAAGGCCATGGAACGTATCATCATGGAACTTATAAACAAAGACATTGGTAATCTCCAAACTCTGGATCCTACCCAGTTTGGGTTTGTAAAAGGCAGATCATGTCTCCTAAACCTGATAGACTTCTTTCAAGCAGTCACCAAAGCCGTAGATAAGGGCAAGGTGGTTCACACAGCCTATCTAGATCTTGCCAAGGCTTTCAACACCATCCCCCACTCTGGAATTATAGATAAACTCACTAAACTAGGTATAAACCCCTATGTCACAAGATGAGTTGCCAACTGGCTCACTGACAGAACCCACACTGTGAAAGTAGCAGACTCCAAATCCGACATCAGTCCAGTGACAAGTGAAGTACCACAGGGTTCAGTCCTGGGTCCTCTCCTGTTTGGTATCTACTTCTCTGAAGTACAGGCTAACACAGAAGGTCTTTGGCTAATGAAGTTCGCAGATGACTGCAAACTAGGAGCCATAATCGAAACTCCTAACGATGTGGACATCCTACAAAAGGGCCTCACTGAGACAGATGCCTGGTGTCAAAGCCATGGCCTCAAGCTCAATGCCAAAAAGTGCATTGTCATCCCCTTTGGTAAAAACTCTGTACCCATGAACTACAACCTAGGCGGTAGTATACTTAACACCGAAAGTGTGATAACAGATCTTGGGACACAGGTGGACAGTAGTCTCTCCTTTGATAATCACATCGCCACAGTAGTCAGGAAATCTTTCTATGTGGCACACCTCATCACAAAAGGTTTCTCATCCAGAAAAACAGAGGTCATTGTTCCCCTCTACTCATCACTCATTAGACCCATTATAGAGTACAATGCCCCTTTTGGTATGTTCCTCACAAGACATCTACAAAAACTGGAAAGGCTGCATAAAAACCTCACAAAGAGGATTACCGGCCTCAAACAGATGCCCTACGCAGACCATCTCAAAAAACTCCAGCTTTACTCCGTCGCATATTGCCTACTCAGAGGTGATCTCTGCCTAACATACAAAGCTATGTCAGGCCCAGAGCTGTTGGACATGCTCCACTTAAAGAAATCCCAATCCGTCCGAGCTACACACTCTAGGGATCTAAACCTTGTCTCCACAATAAATGGAACATGCCGGAGGGATAGATTCCTGTCCCAGAGACTTCCCATACTCTGGAATAAACTACCTATCTATATCAAACAAAGCTCCTCATTAGCACTCTATAAGAAAAATCTTGAAGATTGGATGGGAAATAGGAAATTCACCCCAGGGATCACCTCTGTGGCTCTGCTTGACAGTGGCACAGGAAAATAATTTTCTTGGGTGGCAAAAGCCAGGTTACCTTTTTGGCTGGACTTGTATAGGCCCCAGGACCAATAGCCTAGTACCTACCTATGAATCTATGAACCTATGAATCTCTTCAGGAAAAGTGGTATTCTTCTTTCTTTCTTTTACCAGGATCCGAGGATCTGAGCCAAATCCAGTAAACTACACCTGACCAAGCAAATTTGAGGAGTAGATACATGTTTAGCTTAATGTTATTAATGGCAGTAGCAGATTCCCTAGGGATGGAAACAACATTCTGACAAAAGAGGGAAGACTTCACTGTTCCCACTCCAAGGACTGAGAAGAGTGACTCTCTCTTGCCCACTGAGAGGACACCAACAGCTGCAAAGAATGTGGCTAACCCCTCCCTAGTCCCTGTAATGGACACAGCAGAGTCATCTACTTGCGGCTCAGGGAAATTGCCAGCCTGCTGTGGTGACAGAGGTTGGAACAAGGACTGACTGTGGGACTGACATTTTTTTCTATGGTCAAGCTAAAAATTGTGCCTCTTTCCTGTGGAAAACATGCTGCCAAAGTTGATGAAAATTTAAATTCTTTAAACGTGTCTTTTTTATGTAAAAACACACTAAAAGGCACTTTAAAACACTTCACCAGCCCACAAAAGCAAAATGAACATAATTTCTCCACAGAGAAAAAAATTATTTTCAAATATTTTAAACACCTTTTAAACTGACAGGAAAAAAGTGTGCTTTTGTCAAACAAATCCAAACAGACCACTTCCAAACTCAGTGGAAGTACACAAGAAATTTGCCAAGAGTTTATTAAAACAGAAAACCATAATACCATTAAGAAGTTAAACAGAAAGCTTTTTCACCTGATTGAAAATAAGATATAGCTGCTAATTGTACTTTGATTGCAGCACCTTCTTGAAAAATAGATGTTAAAAATTCCAGAACCGAAGGTATAGGAGCAGTGAAAGGATCAATTTACCTCTGCAGGGCCTAAGTTAAAAATCTTTTCCATTTACTCTTGTAAATCTTCCTTGTAGATGCTTTCTGGGAAGACAGAGGTATTTGTCAGACTGGTGAGGAAAGCCTAGGCTGTCTAGCTATCAATAGAATTGGAGAAACCATGTTGTCAGTTTGAGGCCTGAAATGTTGGGATGCTTCATCCCAGAGGTGTGCTACAGAAGGCCTGGAAGTGAGTCCAGTATGCAAGGAGGATACTAAAGATGAGACCAAAGGAAGGGGAACCACACTTAGCGAGGCAAAAAGGGGGGCAATGAGGATAACTGAGCTCTTAAACCGAGGTGCTCTCTGTAAAAATTTTGGAATCAGAAGTAAATGGGGGAGGAACATAAATGACACTGGAGGGCTAAACATGGACTAAAGTATCTCTCACTGACTCCCTCTGAGGGGCAGCATTATGGCAAAGACAATGCTGCACTTGTTGTTGTGGGAAGATGCAAAGAGTTTGCAGAAAGGTTGGCCCCAATGATGGAAAATCTTCTCCTCCACTGATTGACTGAGACCACTTGAGAGGCATCAAAATGGACCTGCTGAGTTTTTCCACTGATACAATGGAGTGCCTTTAACCTTGCAGCCAAATAAAATAAATCCAGCAAAGGATGCATTCACAAAGAACATCTTCAATGCCTCTGCAAAAACACAAAGGTGCATCCTAGCATGTCTCATTGTGGTTATGCCTGAGCCAGCTAGAAACAACATCCATGGCATAGGAGATCAGCCACATAGAGAATTCAAAAGGGATTGCAGGGTGGCCAGCTGTGAAGAAACAGTCTTTTTTTTTCTGTCAGAGAAATGGACTCCCTCTGAAATCTTGTAATGTCTGCCAAATAATTATGCAACCATAGGGCAAAGGTCATTGAAGAATAGATTCACTTCCAAAGTCTGCCAAACACCCTCAACTCTCTCTTAGGGGTATGGGCAGCAGGATGCTCCTCACCAAGTTCTTTTTACTGGCTGCTGTGACCATCAAAACATCCATAGGTGGACCCCTGCTCTGGTGGGTATGGTCCTTAAGCTCAATGAGGAATTTGCCTGGCTTCTTATGGGTGGGTTTTGTCACATGATGACAAATGAGGTCTACTATTTCATCTGGAAGACCATCCAGGAAATATCTGAGCCAGTTCCAAAAGCGTTGAGAAACTCAGACTCTTCATGGGAAGAGGTTTCAGAAGACCAACCACCCTTCTGCCTCAAAAGTTCAAGAATCTCTCCGAATGGGACATCCTCAAGTGGTGATCTGGGGGAACCTCTCCCCTTCATCAAAGTCTGTGTCTTCTTTAAGGATTCCTGTAGGGAGTTGATGTGCCTTCCCTGGCATGTATGCTTCCTGGGAACTTCCACAGGGGATGATCAGATGAAGACTCAGAAGTCTACGGGGAGTCCTGGATGAGGACTATGTCAAGGCTTGGACAGACTGGCTGTCCTGATGGGACATAATGAGAAGACTCTGGACCCAAAGCAGACAATTGTATGGGGGAGGACCCAAGGGAGTCAACAATAGCCTATCTCCTTGAAGCAGATAAAATTCTGTCTACCACAGAAAAAAAAGGCAGAAGCCAAGGGAGAGCCTAAAACTACCTTAGTAGGAGCTAAGCCACCTGACCATGGCAGCTCAGGGAATCTCTGTGACCCTGCCTCAAAGCAGATGTTGTGGCCAAGCTATCTAACACCAAAGATATGAGGGGAAGGGTGGGCTCCAACAATCTTGGAGTTGAAACCCTACCCTCAGATTGGGTGCTGAAGATACACAGCTCTTGAGATCCCTCCAGCTCCGACGCTGTTGGTGCCAGTTGAATCACAGAAGGTGCCAGAGTCAATAAAGGCCAAGCCTTTGGATATGACATGGACTAACTTGGGAATCTCAGAACTGATGCTTCCAAATCCTAGAGATGGATCAGACTAGGAGGAACAAAAGACATCTAGAATGGTGCAAAGTTCACAGGTCCAATGGGAGATGAAGCCAGGATATCTCCCAAATGAATTTGGGTCCTGATAAATTTTGTCATCATTCTGGCCACATCAACTTTGGACAGGTTACTGATAGACCTGAAGGATGAAAAGGTAGATGGATGTCTAGAAGCTCTGTATGGTGTGAGCTGTATGAAGGGAGAATGTAAACTCAATGGTATTGACTCCGGGAAAAGTCTTGATTGTCTATGGGCAGGGGACATCACTGAAGAGAATGTCAGATCCAAAGAGGTGGACAGATCTGAAGGTTTAGAAACTTTTGCAGGTGGGGCTGACCCTGGAGCCAAATGAGGAGACTGGTCAGTGGAGTGCTTCCTCAACTCCTTATATTTTTTTCTCTGACTTTTTCCACTTTTTCCCCCTTAGATTTTCCCACCCACTTCTTAGCAGAGGGGGAAGCTATAGACACTGTAGACGAAGATGGAGGTAGTAACCTTTTCAGTACCAACTTGTTCATGCACTTGACTAATGTTCTATAGTTGAATCCTGAAAAAATATTGCATTCATCATCAAGATGCCCAGCTGCAAGACAGTACAAACACTCCAAACGGGCA
Organism: Protopterus annectens; assembly: GCF_019279795.1. Taxonomy (NCBI): domain Eukaryota; kingdom Metazoa; phylum Chordata; order Ceratodontiformes; family Protopteridae; genus Protopterus; species Protopterus annectens. Next base: position 763,753,229 of record NC_056739.1, on the reverse strand, counting down.
CTGGAGTTAGGGATCTTATGCCCACAAGAACTACATTTCTTAAACCTAGTCAGTTTTCTGATGTGACGACCCAGTACCAAAACAGCAACAGGAATCACAAAATGTCAGAAGAAAGAGATAAGATAACAGCAATGTAACCAGAAATCTCTAAATCAGAGAAAGAGAAAATACCAGCAATGGTAATAACAATACTAATCTCTTAGAAGGAAATCTAAAGTGAAAAGGCTAAGAAAGGAGGTCTACATACTGCAATGCACCCAACAAACTAGGCGGTGGGAATAAAGCACTATCAAAAAACGTTTTTTTTTTTTTGTTACTATAGACAGGTAAGGCTAGAAAACAAAAGACATCAACTCCCAAATGACAAAATAAGTCGCATATCTGAATTATACCCTGAACTACATCAGTCACATCTGATCGCTGAAAGCAACAAATGAGATATGAGGTAATATCAGGTTTGGAGGAATTATGGGGAAGGGAGGAGCTTAATCTATGGATCCAAAATCTGAAAAATGGCTGAAGTCAGATCCAAGGTAGGATCTGAAACCCAATAGGAATGGAATTTGTGCAGGTCTGTTCTGGTCTTGCTCAGCATGTTTGTTACTAAGTCTTGCCCTCAAAGATGCTTGGAGAGCTTAGGAATGCTGTAGAGCTACCTTCCAAGCCTTCACAGCCAGCTGCATATGGTATACAACCTTGTACCTTTCTACTTATGTACATGACTGTGGTACAGTCTGTAATTACTTGAAGAGGTCCTGGTGACCATAGGGGATGGAGAAATTTCACTGTATGCAGTACAGCCCAACACGTCTTTTGCAATGAAGTGGTTTGGTCTGTCTGAATGCTTCCACAGGCCTTGCACCTTTAACTCCTTGGAAATTGTCCCCCAAGCAAAATCTGAAGCACCTGTGATGGGAGATTGGTTTGTGGTCTGAGAACAGAAAGGGACACCTGGATCCAGCTGAATTTCTTGTATCTACCCCATGCAGTTCAATTTTTCAAAAAGCTCAAAACAGGAATTTGATGCTCCAGAGGCTACAAATGCTGCCCCCATATAGTTTTTAGAACCAGTGTATCTTTCTCAGGTGTAACCTACTACATCGTTCTCAGATGAAACCTCATGCTGGGTCAATGTGTTTTTTTAGAACCATTGCAACTTTCTCAGCTGTATCTTCATGCTGGGACTGGGTCCAAGTGTCTTTTTAGAAGTACTGGATCTTTCGCAGGAGTAACCTAATGCTGGGTCCATGTGTAACCACTACATCCTTCTCTGGTGTAACCTAATGCTGGGTCAATGTGTTTTATAGGACCAGTGCATCTTTCTCATGTGTAACCTGGCTAGAGGGATCAAGGGAATCACACTAGCCATGAACCCTAGGATACTGAGAAATTCTCTTGCAGAAGACTGATTAGAGAAGGAAAGGTAAAATTCCAGACAAAAATCCACGTTCTATTATGTCAAAAAGGCTTTTTGAAGAGAGGCATCTAGAAGGCAGCTGAAAAACACAATCCTGTAAGATGGATATTGCAGTGTTGCATTATTTGTAAGAAACATAACTTATGCTAATGACTCTTGAAATCCAGATAAAGACTTTGTAAAGATCAGCAAGTTATCTAAATAAGAAAATATGTAAATGTCATTCAGTCTGCAATAACCTATGACGGAGGCTAGATGTTTCAAGAACACCTCTGCAGCTGTGGAAAATACAAAAGTTAAGTACTTATCATAACAATATATTCATGTTGTCTGATTTTCATTCATTTCAACACATGGCTTGTCAGATACGACCTTGGCACCATTTCTGAAGCTTCATGGATCCAGGGCTCTGACTCCACCCTTATGCATAATTCACTCCACTCCACTTTAGTACTGCAGACTGAGTTTGCCCAGCTGCAGTTTATTAGAATAATAACACATTAAAGGCTGGGTGCTAGCTTGACAGATATCAAGAAAGGGATTCCAGTCTGATAGGACACTTCTCACAGACAGGGTGCAACTAAGATCCATTCGGTCACCAGAAGCCAACAGGTGATAATTTGGAAAGGGGGAGAAGGGAGTGAGGTTGAACCAGATGAAGATCAGACTGGATCTATCGTTTTGGTAAGTACATAACTTTCATATCTGATGTTGTCTATTTTTGTCCGATTCAACACGTGGGACAGATTCCAAAGTTGTTTTTACCTGGGCGGTATCATGAAAAGACATTCCTTAGAATGGTGGAACCAAAGAAGGGACGTGATCTATGCTGCACATCCAGTTTGTAGTGAGACAGAAAGCTACATATTGTTGATCAAGTTGCAGCAGCACAAAATCATCAATAGGAATCCTATTTATAAAGGCTGCTGAAGTGGCTACTGCTCTTGTGGAATAACCTTTGGCTTTTGTTCTTAGGGAAAAAACATTTTTTGCATAAACAAAGGAAATACAGTCTGATAACCTTTGAAACTGCTTTGCCTAATTTATCTCTAGAAAAAGCAATGAAAAATTGATCAGATTTAAGTGTTTCATTCTGTGAGGGTAAAATCTAAGTTGGTGATGGATGTTCAGCAAGTGTAGAATGTATTCGTCTTTGTTTCAAAATCTTGGAAAAAACACTGGTAGATTGATTGATTGGTTTATGTTTGTCTCAGATGCCACCTTAGGTAAGAAAGGTGAACCAGTTTTTAAATAAATACTGTGTTTTTGAAAAACTAGGTAAGGGGGCTTGCAGAAAAGGTTTGTAACTCTGAGATTTGTCTGGGTGATGTAATGGCTACAAGAAAAATGGTCTTCCAAGTGAGAAATTTCAAGTGCACTGTTGCTGCTAGATCAAAGGGAGAGGAGAGGCTGAGTTAAAACTTGGAAGCGAGATAATTATATCTCAAAGAGGTCCTGGGTCTCTGATCGGTGAGCATAAAAGGAATGTTTTCCCTCAGAAAAGCTTTGAAGATTGGAGATGCTAGGGCAGTGTCATTCTGACCAATGTGGAAATAAGAAAGTGCATCCATTTGCATCTTGATAGTGGAGAAACTAGAACTACTGTGGAAAAGTTAAGACAGAAACTCCAATATAGAATAAATGGGGGCTGAAAATGGTCTGTGCCTTGCAACACAGCCCAGATGGAAAATCTTTTCCATTTGTTATGGTAAACTTTTTTTGTGGATTGTTTTTGGGAAGCTGAGATAATCTGGACAATCAATGCCTTGCACCACTGGCTACAGTCAGAAGTGGAGAAACCAAGTGGTTATTTTCATGGACCTTTGGTCCAGAGGAGGCAATCCAGCTGGCTGAGTCAAATGATATGGATACTGATCCAACATCCATTAGTAGAGGCCATAGAAAAAGGAACCATATTAATCAGAGCCAGAAAAAATGTATTGAGCATCACTCTGGTGTTGCATCCTCTTGTTTTCTAATTAAATTTTCTTATTAGGGACAACAGGGGGAAATGCATAAAGAAGACCTGTGAGCCATTTGAGGACCAGACCATCCCTCTTTGACTGTCCCTGGGGAGGAATAAGTGCAAAGTAACTGCTGCACCTGTTGTTCAACTAAGATGAAAAAAAGGTAGCAACAAGATCAGCCCCAGTGGCTGAAGATTAAAGTTGCCACTGTTGGCTTGAGGGACCACTTGTGAGGCATTAAATGGGTTCTGCTCAACTTCTCTGCCAGTGCAATGGATGTTCCTGAGATATGCACTGGTATTTAAAATCTGTTTGAAGACATCACCCACTGCCATACTGTCATGGCTTCCCAACAAAGAGGATATGAGTGGATTCCTCCCTCTTTGTTGACATACCAGACTACTGGAATGTTGTCTATCTGGATTGAAATCACACCTTTGAGGAGGACATCCTGAAAGGCCTGCAGTGTTAGGAGGATTGTTCTCATCTAAAAACACTGATGTGAAGATTGTAGGGGTGACCAAGAACCTTGGACCATTCTCCCTTTGAAGTGCCTCCTACCCGTGAAGGGAGGTAGAGGTTATCCCGTGTAGAAGGCATCGCATTCCAACCCCTAAAGAGACCTAATCCACCAGCTGATCCTGTATTAACATAAGCTTGAATGACACAAGATCGAGACTGGAAGACCGAAAAATCCCTTAACTAAAAGTTTAAAAAGTTGACTGTTATAATTTCGAAACAGAGGTAGTATTTTAACATTAAGTACTTAAATACAACACTACGACTTTAAGGCTTTGTTCTGTGTGCCCAGATACAGTATGGCAGATGTTACATTCCAAGCACCTGGAGTCATAGATCAGATTGACGGAACTATAACATCCCTGATTATGTGCTGATTATTGAAGGGCATGTATACCATCTGGAAAGGACTGTGAAAAAGTATTGGTACTGTAAGTACAAACATACTAGGAAATGTAAGGGTAGAGCCATAACTGCATTTTTTTTAAAGCACGCATTTGTAATTTACCTTTTCCTCAATGTAGTGTGACCTTGGAGTTGGTGTATATAATTTGTGGGGGGTGGGGGTACAGTCCCCCTACATGTGGGACACAGGGGGTCATAGCCCCCTGAAAAAGAGAAATAAAAACTAGTTCAACTTTTGCATAAGTAGAAAATAGGAACTTATTCTTTGCTTTGGGGTATTCAGTATTATGGGATTCGTTCTTGTTTTTCAGGTTTTTGGTCTCGATCTTCTGCAGTTCGGTCTACTGGTAATATGGGATTTAGATGCTTGCATACTTGAATAATTTTGAATCTTGGTATGAAATGGATGGCTGTTTTGAAACCATTGAACAGAAAAAGTCCACTACAGCACTGTCATGTGGAATCCAGCAAGTGAAACCAGCAAAACTGTAGAAGTCATCAGACCTCACAGTCAGAGAAATAGCCTTTCTGGGGGTGAAGAATGCTGAAATACTTGTGTGACTGTCAGACAAAGAGACAGCATTCTGGTATTCTGTAATTGGGCAAGTTGTAATGCTGTGTCCATTTAGCATCCAACAAATTCTGTTTGTTGTGTTGGAAATAGGTTACTCTTGGCTAGATTTATTGTGATTCTCAGATTTTGTATTATGTGGAGCAGACGGTCCAGATAATGTAACAGCAAGTCCCTGGAAATAACAGTAAGGAACCAATTGTCAAGATATGGGTACATTTATATCCCTAGCAGGCATAGGTACACTGCAACCACTGCCACTACATTGGTAAACACCCTAGGAGCTGTGGTGAAACCGAAAGGCAGTATGCTTAATTTGTAATAATTGGCTTCAAGCCAGAAGTGGAGAAATGTCTTGGAACACTTATCTGTCTTTATATGATAGTATAAATCTGGGATATTTATGGAGCATGTCCAATCATCCTTCCTCAGAAGAGGCCATATGGACTGAATCTTGACTCTCTGGAATTCTGTCTGCTTTACAAGCTGATTTAAATGACTCAGATCCAAAATGGGTCGGAGGTCTCTTGTCTCCCTGTGTACTAAAAACTACCTGGAATAGACTATGGACTCTAACTGGTCTTGGGCAGCCATGTCTTCACTGACTTGGTGGAACATTGGGAACTTTCTTCTTCTTTGTTGGGGGACAGGAAAAGGGAATTGAATAGCCTCTGGATATTATTTTGAGCATCCAAGAAGCTGAGGTTATGTTTTTCTAGGCTTGTGCATGCATGGATTAGTGCCCTCCCAACTGCCTCAAGAGTGCATCAGTTTTTGCAACCTTTCAGGAGTGCTAGTAGGGCTTTTCAGTGAAGAGACTGAGAAAGTCTTTATTTTGTAGTCTGCCTATGCCTGTTGAGTGACATCCATTAGAGTTACCGCCTCCTCTGCCACAAGAAGGTCTGTTCCCAGAAGAGTACAGATAATAACCATGTGATTTCCTGAATCACATCTTACTGCCACCTGTCTGATTCCTAGAAAATGTCCTTTGCTGGGTAGAAAAATAGATTCATACAACAGTGACAGTTTTAACATCTTACTTACTCCTGGTTAATGTGTCCATTATTTTTGGCACAAAAAGTGTAGAACCATCGAATGGGGCATTAATGAAGGGCATCATTAAGCTTTCCATGAAATCAAAAAAGGCACATCCAGGCATGCCAGTGCATGGTAATTCAGTGCCAGTGCTCACTGCCCTAGCTATGTCACCAGCTGTGTTAGATAGCAGATGCATGGTCAAATTCGATATAAACTGAAGGGTAATGAGCTGGGAGTCCACTTGCAGATTACATGAGAGAGACTTGGTGAGCTCTTTGGTCAAGTGTCTCTGGAAGTGTGTGACCTGAGCTAAATAGTTCAGCACTCTGATGGCAGATGGAAAATGAAAGGTGGAAAAGAAAAGTTTGAAAAGGCTGAAGCATATGTCAATTTCCAAAACCTGTTCAGTGCCTTAAACTTCCTGTTGGAGGGGTGGACAGAGGAATATTCTTCTAATAATTCCTTTTTTGTGTCCACTACTACCACCATGCCATCTACTGGTGGACCTCTGCTCCAATGCCCTCTGTCCTTAGGTGCTACTGAGACTTTATCTGGTTTCTTTGGTATTGGTTCTACCACGTCATCATCCTTCCATGCCTGCTAAACCTTGAGGATAATAAGGGGATTAACGGGATGGTACTACCCAGGGTGAAGGTGAGCCAGAACCACAGGCTTCCAAGAACATGGTCTCATCTGTTGAAGGGTTATCTGTGAACCACCCCCCTTGTTGTTTCATTAATTCAAGAATCTCACAGAAGGTGACGACTTCTGAGGGCAATTGAGGGGAAACTTCACCTTCATCCAAACCCATGTCTTCAGTGAAAGACTCTGGGGATGAGTCTATTGTGCTTCCATCTGCACATATGTTTCCTGTGAACCTGTACTGGTAAATGATCAGATCGGTTGGAATCAGACTGAGAACTCATGTAGTGCACATTCTCAGAAGCATGTGGTACCAGCTGTTCCTATTTGATGGAGTGAAGGGAAGAAGATGCAGAATTCCCTTGAGGTTGGATGTGACTGAGCTGAGGAAGTAAAGCCTTTTTTTTTGATACAGCCAAAATGCTTTCAAAGTCCTCAAAGGCTAAAGCTGCAATTGGACCCATGTAGGGTCTCCTCCTCTCCAAAGAAGAAGGTGACCTCCTGGTCTTGATGGATCTTGGCCCCAAGAGGGAGAGACTGCTCCAATAATTTTGGATTTGACTCATTCCCCAAAGTCCTGGCACTGACATCTCAGCTCTGATCTGAATAAAAAAAGAGTCAAAAAAAGACAGAGATAGTATCAGAATACAAGTAGCCCAAACTGTTGGCTCCTACAAAGATGCACTGGGGCAAGTGCGATCCAGGATAGCCAAGTTCAAAGGATGGATTGGTACCAGAGAAGGAAGAGTAGTGGTTGCTGGACCAGTTCCTGGCATGTTCAGGAGTGATGGCAAGGTGAATTTGTGTTCTCAGAAACATCCTCATCATTCTACTGACATCTTGTTCAGTAAGGCTAAAGGATGACTGAGCAGGAGAAACCACAGAAGGTGGTCTCAAATATTTTTTCTCCTGAAGGACAGGAGAGTGTAGCCTCAGACTCACCGGTTCCATGGAGAATCGGAGCTGAGGTGAGGCATCTGAGAAATTGGTGGCTCTGATTTCCTAGGAGTTTTCAGATCAGTACTGACTGAAACAGTGGGATCTGGAGACCTTTTCTAAAGTTGCTTTTCCACTTTTTTCCTTTTCTAGTCTTTCTTTTTAATTTTTTTCCCTTTTGCTTGTCTTTTTTTTATTCATGTCTTTGTCCTGTTTCTTAACTGGGGATGCCGCAATAGCAGATGAAGAGGAGGCAGCAAAGTGAGAAGAACCTCTATGAGGGAGGAAGGCCTTTAACGATTAATTTTTCTAGGCATGTTTGGGAGCCCTAGGGCCAAATTGGGCACAGGCTTTACATTCTGTCTCAAGATAGGCAGCGCTTAAGCAATAAATGAACAAGTAATGCAGATTCAGAGGAGAATTTTTTTTTGCCTGCATTCAACACATTTTTTAATATCCTGGCTGACAGACATTCCTGAAAAACTGAAAAACTACACACAGCCAACAACCACAAAGACAACTATTGGTATTATAAAAAATAACTCATACAAACAACTTTAAAAGGCTATCTATATAGAAGTATCTTAATGTTAACATTGAGACAAAAAAACTATGTACTAAACTAAGAAAGCATTCTAACACTGCACACAAAACAGGAAAATAGAATAACTATAAATACTATTAATAAAAAATGCAGTTTTCTAAAATATTAATGATTACTGGATAAAGATATAAAGCTAGAGAGACAAAGCTCTCAGTAGGAGAGGAGATATAAAGGGAAGGATAAATCTAATTTTAAACTGAAAGGATATACTTACCTTTACAGCAGAACCTTTGTAGCATAACATCTAATACTTCTGACAGCAAACAAGATCTGAGGTAATAAGGTGGAGTGGAAAGAATTAAAGGTAGGGGAGAAGTCAGAGCCCTGGATCTGTGAAGCTTCAGAAGTGGGGTTGAGGATGGATTTAATTAGATCCTACAACTCATGTGTGGACTCAGACAAAAATAGACAACATTGGATCCAAAGAGCAATGGACAGATGTAATATTGTGACCCAGAAACAAAGACCCTTAGAAATTTCCAGAACCCTGTGGCTATGGGAATGAGAATCATCATCTTTTAAGCCTGTTGTTACCATGTAACTCATAGGAGGAATAAAGTGTAACAGGTTCCGTAAGGTCAACAATTTTAATTTTTGATACTTTCACAAATAGGTTTAGAAATGAAATACCTAGAACTGGTACCCAAGAGACCTGATTGCTTGGTACAAGAATCATTCTGGTATAGATGTTCAGTGATTCCTTAGATGTGTAAAGACTGAAAGAACCTATGGAAATATTCTGGTAGATTCAGAGGGTGGGGATGAATTCATAAGAAAAGAGGTTTTTGTATCCAGTGCCATCTGTAAACCACAAACACCACTTTTAACACCCAAGAGTTTAAGGTAGTCTTTTGCCAAAGGGGAATGCTGAGAACAGTTTGTGGGACAGGTCTGTAGAGACAGGTGAAAGAATGCTGGCTTAGTCATTCTGAACTGTTAAGTCAGCTGCTTTTTTCTGAAAGGAGCCCTGTTTCTTATTTTCCTCTGGTCATCTATTTTTTGCCAGTCTCTGATGGTTTTTACTTATTTGGCTTTTTAGTAAAAGAGGTAGTCCTAAAATATATGTACTGGGAGATATGAAAAGTCTTACATACTCACAAGTTCATAGGTGTATACTAGGCAAACGACCACTAGGGCCCTTATAATCCTAGCCATGCAAGCAACCCAAATATGACTCACAAATTTGATTTACATGGGTGGTGATTTACTGACTACCTCTGTCCATTAGAGACATAGGACCCAGGCCAGGGATGAATTTCCAATTATCCAACCACTGGCCCAAGTTAACCTTAAATACAGTTAAGGAGGAACTCAGCGTCACAAGGATGGGAATTCTCTGAGAAACATATCTGTCTCTCTAACATGTCCTATTTATGTTGCACAAAAAATATATATCTGTTTTGATCTAGTAGTTTTGATGCTGCTTGTTTTGTGGAAGTGCAAAAGGTTCATAAAACAGGGTCCAGGGATGCCTTGTATGCCAAGCAAAGATCACCTCTCAGAAGTTAGTATGATACCGAGTAAAGAGACTGGGTTTTGAGGTGATTAGTGTAGGACATTGTGTTTACTCCCTGTATTCTTTTTGCAAGGAACTTCTGTGAACATTCCAGTTGCTTAGGTACATACCAGCAGCGGCATTATACTCTATGATGGGTCTGATGAAGAAAAAGTACAGTAGCATGATGACCTCTCTGGTCCTAGATGTCATGTCCTTGCATGGGTCTACTTTGGGAGCTCAAACTTTCAAAACTTTGAACTTCATATAGTCGAGACCATAACATTGAAGTTTTGAAAGTTTGAAACTTCAATTAAAAAAATAAAAACAGATTTTTTTTTATGTTTATGCATCACCCCCCCCCCCCGCACTCTCCTTGCTAATTAAATATACTAACTCTGAGATCATACTACAATGGAGAGAATAGTACATCTCCCATTCTGCACTGTACGGCGATCTCCATTTATACCATTTGAAGTTTCAAACATTTGATCTTGTGGTCTTGACCATTTGAACTTCAAAGTTTTGAAACTTTGAGCTTCTAAAGTAGACCTCCTTACATATAGGTTGAGCAACATAGAAGGATTCTCTTACTACCTTGGAGACATGTTAATCGAAGGCTAGGTTGCTATCTACATAGATTCCCAGATCCTTGACTAGTGAATCAACTTTTAAGGGTGTTTTATTGATGACATAGTTATCCGGGATGGAAGATATCCTCAAAGGTACTATAATGCATTTCTTGGTACTGAGTTTTAAAGTCATGGCTTTGGCACCAAGCATCTATCTGTATTAGGCCTTCCTACTATGGGGATTCAATGACTGCTCCCAGTCTAAAATCATATGTGAACTTGGTTAGCCAAAGACCTTTCACATCTGTGAAATAGATGCCAAAGAGGAGTGAGCCCAGCACACAGACCCTAGGGGACTCCATTCGTGACCAGCTTCTTTCTGGAGATGGCCTCACTGATTCTAGCCTCCTGGATCCTATCACTGAGATAGCTAGCAATCCAGCATGTTATAAAGGGGTTTATACCTATTTCTGTAAGTTTGTTGACAATGTCTGAGTGGGATATCATATCAAATGCTTCCCCCAGATCTAGATAGGATGTATTCACCATTTTCCCCTCATCCATCACCTTAGTGACCTTTCCAAGGAAGTCCAACAGATTCAGTAAGCATGACCTTCTTTTGACAAAGCCAAACTGGGATGGATTCAGTGTCTGGAGGTCTCCTGTCCTTGCTGATAATTTCTATAATACTTCTTTCCATATCTTTGCAAATAAAACTAGTCAGACTAATGGGTCTGTAGTTCCCAGGATCTGTTGAAGGTTCTCCCTTATGAAGGGGGATGACCGTTGCAATCCTCCATTCATGTGGCATAAAGTCTGTTTTAAAACTATAATTAAATAATGACTCCCGGGGTCCTGATAAGTCATATTTTAGACTATCAGGAGGCATCCAGGGATATTATTGGGGCCCACTGAGGTCGTATTCTTGGCTTTAGAAAGTGTAGCCAGTACATGGCCCCTAGTTATAGTTGGAGAGGTTATGATTGAGAGTATGACAAAGCTAAACTGGGATGGATTCAATGTCTGGAGCTTTAATTACTGCATCTCGACTGCATTTCGCCTAAAAAAACAGCTCTGCATATTGTTTTACTGTACCTGTGTAGATTTTAAACTGTTAGCACTTTAAAAAGTTATTTTTGTTTAATTTAACTGTTAGGCTAATACACTCAAGTGCGCTAGCCGTTTTATAGCATTTACTGTTTGCTACTGTATCTTTTTCTTCTGTCTCTGTAAAAAAAAGAAAAAAAAAACAAAAATATCCTTGTTTTCCCGCTTTTCTGAACTAGAATAGTCCAGTCTTCAGATTTTGCTGATCTCTGGGCTTTGTCTTAGTTCCTGTGCTATCCATATCCTTATTTGGATAAGAGGAAGCTTCTTTGTTCACCAGTGGGAGTGGGGAGCACTGAGCAACCTATTTGTCTCTAGAGGAGTGGTTCTAGTCCAGCAACTTGTAGTTTATTGGCCATTTTGGGTCAATTCCTGGCTCTTTTCAACCCCCTGCTATAAAGCCCATTTTTGCGCACTTTTTCACTTGTAAAAGACTCAGCACAGCTCCTCGTGGTGTCCTGCAGAGTTCTACAAGCAGCAGAGAGTGAAAGAGTGACTTTCCTGGATTTTTAAGTATTTTTTTCTGGCTTTCGCTTTAATTACTGCATCTCGACTAAAAAACAGCTCTGCATATTGTTTTACTGTACCTGTGTAGATTTTAAACTGTTAGCACTTTAAAAAGTTATTTTTGTTTAATTTAACTGTTAGGCTAACACACTCAAGTGCGCTAGCCATTTTATAGCATTTACTGTTTGCTACTGTATCTTTTTCTTCTGTCTCTGTAAAAAAAAGAAAAAAAAAATGTCCTTGTTTTCCTGCTTTTCTGAACTAGAATAGTCCAGTCTTCAGATTTTGCTGATCTCTGGGCTTTGTCTTAGTTCCTGTGCTATCCATATCCTTATTTGGATAAGAGGAAGCTTCGTTATTCACTGGTGGGAGTGGGGAGCACTGAGCAACCTATTTGTCCCTAGAGGAGTGGTTCCAGCCCAGCAACTTGTAGTTTATTGGCCATTTTGGGTCAATTCCTGGCTCTTTTCAACTCCCTGCTATAAAGCCCATTTTTGCACGCTTTAGCTTGAAGTTGCTCATAGAGCAGCATCGGTCTTCAATTTTTCCCTTAGAACTGCTCTACTTGCAATCTAAACAGCCTATACTCTATCTGAAAAGCTCAGCACTTGCTCCTAAACCATTTTTTATACAGGTAAAGCACTCTTAAACAAAAGAAAGTACTTCATTCACCTAAATTTCCTTGAGTACCCATTTCCCTATAGGTCCTTTCTGACTCAGTTACACAGCAATCTTTTTCACTATTTCTAGCATGTCGAAGGGTCAGTTGCTGGCATCCTCTCCTGTTCAGCTGGTGAATCTGGTAATCTTGAGGCAGTGTTACAATTGCCTCATGTACACAGACAACCCTCTCCTCCTCCCAACAAATACAAATATATGCGAGAGATGCAACTATATAGCCAAACTGGAAGCTGAGCTCTCTTAATTCAGTACTGGCAAGACCAGTCAGGAGGAGAAGGTAACCGCACACACCACAAACCCAGTCTCACATAGAACTATCACAACTGCAAACCAAACACATAAACACACAAAAACATACTCGGAGGCGCTGATTAAAAATCTACCAAAACAACAGAGGCCTCCAAAGCAGACACCCAAGCAACTGCCACCTCAAGACATAACACATGCAACACATAGTTCATAAAGTCAGTGTGCTAAACAGTCACAGCCTTTAAGGCCAAACAACATTCCCGACACACTTGTAATAGGTGACTCCATAGTCAGACACACTGACGTCCCGCTCACCAGACTGAACAAGGAAAAGGTTACAGTAAGCTGCCTGTCGGGAGCTAGAATCTGCCACATAACACAAGCACTCAGGTCACTCTACAGCAAGTACAAATATGACTCAGTCATTGTACATGCCGGTGTGAACAACCTGAGACGTACCTCCCTGGACTACATGAAAAGAGACATAGAGGAGCTCTCTGATTATGTAGCCCAGGCCGGTATGACCCTGACCCTGAGCAGCATCTTACCCTAACCAAGAATGATGCCACAGTACAAAGACAAAATGATCAGTTTTAACAATTGGCTTAATTACTGGTGTCATTCTAAGGGGATCCAATGTCTGTCTGCTTGGGATGACATGTTTGACAAGCCACACTGCTTCACAAGGGATGGCTTGCACCTGTCAACCCTGGGCTTCCAGATATTGGCCAAGGCTCTTGCCACCCCCATAGTGCCTTTTTAGGCAAGGCTCAAATGACAAACCTACCTCCCTAGAAAACACAAGTGGAAAAACTAAGGGTAATGCTGCTCAATGCCAGAAGTCTAAACCTCAAGATGCACGCCCTCGAAGCCCTCCTCAGTATGGAGAACATCGATGTCTGTGCAGTGACTGAAACCTGGTTCAAGGCTCCTGAGAGCACCCCAGCACTATCAGGTTTTACCTCATATCATGCTTTCCGGCCCCAAAACTTGGACTGAACCACAAAAGGAGGGGGAGTATCCATATTCATCAAAGATACCCACACCTCCAGGTTAGTGGCAATGCACGAAGCATCGGAGACCATCCAGGTGCAACTAACCATAGGCAAAACTGCCTTACAGTTTGTAGCATGCTACAGACCACCCTCTCAAACTCAGGAACCCCACACAGCCTTCCTGAAGACACTGGAGAGTATGAATGTCTCTCCAAATACCATCATATTGGGAGACTTCAACTGCCCGAACATAGACTGGGAACATTACTCAAGCACCAACACCCTAGCCCAAAGGTTCCTAGAATTCATAAACTCAAATGCGATGGAACAACTAGTCACCATTCCCACAAGAGGAGACAATGTACTAGACCTGATCATCACAAACATGGGGAAAAATTGCTCCACACTGGAAGTATATCCCTCTTTGGTAAGATCAGACCATAAATTAATCTCACTGGAAATCCACATCCCGCCCCCACCCCCTGCACAAAAGACCACAGTGAAGAACTTCTCAAAAGCCAACTTCACACTTCTTAAGACTGAAGTGGTATCCTTCAAGGCCCCTGGGCCAGTGGAAACCACAACCCACACTGCTGAATCCTTTACAAATGCCTTCTACGGGCACCTTCAAGAATGCATGGATCATGCAATCCCATATAAAACCAAGACCCATTCCCCCAAAGGCAGGCGCCCGGTCTGGTGGACCCCAGCCATAAACAAACTTTACAACAGGAGGAGGAAGCTACTACATGACAGAGCAAAATCCCTAAAAGGGAAGGCATCTCTGATCAGTACTAGCAAAAAACTACAATCACTCATAAAATCATCCAAGGCCAACTTTGAGAGAAAAATTGCAAAAGACACAAAAGACAATCACAAGGCCTTCTTTATCTATGTTAGAAACCTGGGTGGAAACTCCCAGATATGCTCAGAGTTAGTCCAAAATGACACAAAATACACTGAACCCACTGACATTGCCAACATTCTGGCAGACAGGTTCAGTGCAAATTTCTCCTCCCCCTCCCCCCAAAAGGAGAAATAACCATCCCAGCAGAGTGTAGCCTCCCTAACATCGCAGATGCCCAGGTGAGAGCCGCCCTCTCTAAAGCTAAAAACACAGCATCAATGGGACCAGATGGTGTCCCGGGCTGTGTGCTACATGAACTCCAAGAGGAACTAAACCCACACACAAGGCTGCTGTTTAATCTTAGCCTTACTACAGGATACGTACCCAAAGAGTGGCGTACGGCAACAGTGGTCCCACTTCACAAAGGCGGTGCTTCTATGGACCCGGGAAATTACCACCCCATAAGCTTGATGAGCCTGGTCTGCAAAGCTATGGAGAGGATCATTATGGAACTCATAAACAAAGACATTGGGGACCTACAGACATTGGATCCTACCCAATTTGGCTTTGTCAAGGGCAGATCCTGCCTTTTGAACTTGGTCGACTTTTTTGAAACAGTCACAAAGGCCATTGATGAGGGTAAGGCAGTTCACACAGCCTACCTTGACCTTGCAAAAGCCTTTGACACAATACCCCACTTGGGCATCATAGACAAACTCACCAGCTTAAATGTAAACCCATATGCCACAAGATGGGTTGCAAACTGGCTCAAGGACAGAACCCACAGGGTCAGAGTTGCTGGAGATATGTCAGACTCTAAGCCAGTCACAAGCGGTGTCCCACAGGGCTCAGTCCTGGGACCCCTCTTGTTCGGCATTTATTTTTCTGAGGTACAGGCAAACATAGGGGGATTGTGGCTGACAAAGTTCGCAGATGACTGCAAACTGGGCGCCATAATTGATACTCCAGCAGACACAAACATCCTTCAGAGAGGCCTCATAGAAATGGATAATTGGTGCCAGAGCCATGGCCTTAAGCTGAATGCCAAAAAATGTATAGTCATACCCTTTGGGAAAAACAAGGTACCCACAAATTACCACATAGGTGGTAATCCATTAATCTGGAAGAGGTAATCAGGGACCTAGGGACCCAGGTTGACAGTAACCTCTCATTTGACACTCACATTGCCAAAGTGGTTAGGAAGACCTTCTATATTGCCCACCTTATCATGAAGGGTTTCACATCTAGATCAAGAGAGGTCACTGTGCCCCTGTACTCTTCTCTTATCAGGCCAATGATTGAGTACAATGCCCCATTTGGGATGTATCTAACCCGACACCTGCAGCAGTTGGAAAGACCCCAAAAGTTCCTCACCAAGAGGACTAAGGGTCTTAAACATATGTCATATGCTGCCCGACTGAAAAAACTCCAGATCTATTCAGTCGCATACCGCCTACTCAGAGGTGATCTGTGCCTGACGTACAAGGCCATGTCCAATCCAGAATTAATGGACATGCTCCACCTCAGAAAATCCAAATCCATCAGAGCCACGAGAGCAAGAGACTTAAACCTCAACACAGAAATAAATAGGACGTGCTGGAGGGACAGATTCATAACCCAGAGGCTCCCTACACTCTGGAACAGAATCCCTGTCCATGTCAGGCAGAGCCCCTCGCTGACTCTATTTAAGAGAAATCTTGACGAGTGGATGGGAGATCGTAGGTTTACCCCTGGGGTCATCTCTGTGTCACTACTAGACAGAGGCACAGTAAACTAAACCCTAAATGGGCATAGTATTCTCATCCTAAGGGGTGGTGAAAGCCACACACACTCTGGCTAGGCTTATAAATGCCCTAGGGCAGATAGCCTAGTACAAACCTATGAACCTATGAGCCTATGTTTGAGGGGATGATTGGCAGTGAGAGTGGGTAAGGTTGGAAATGAATTTGTCCACTTACACGTACACTATATTGCCATGCTCTGTGAATCTGACTCCATTAACCACCAATTAGGCATATTGCTGTATGCTTCCCTTAAGGTTTCTGACATAGCTGTAGGGTTCCTATTATATAATCGAAGACGCAATCCTTCGAATGCGTCTTGATCGAATTTGAAAGCTCGAAACAGCAAACTAGTGAAATGGCATATAAGCGATTTCTTTCCCTTTGAAAGAAATCGCTTGGCCGCTTGTGTTACTTTGCCATTTTCCTCATTGTAGTGCGATTTCGGAGTTGGTATATTTAAGTAGGAGGGGGGGTGAAGCCCTCCACTTAATGTAATGTTTTGAAGTTTTTATTTTTATTTATTTATTTATTTTTTGTGGAACAACAATTTTTTTCCCCTGGGAAAAAAAATCACTGTTCCAAGTGTTCGGGATTGTAAGCTTTCACTTACATGGGGTTGATAAATCAGCATTTACTTTTTTAAGCATTTGCTGATTTAATATAGACCCTAGCTGTAGAAGGTCTTATTGCTATCTTTCACCTGAGAGGCTGACGTAACCTCAAAGTTGGCTTTCTTTACCTAATTATCCTTCTTAGTTACCTATTTACTTTGATGAGACAGTTTCTATCTTTATGAGAAGTGCCCTTCCTGATTTTTGCCATTATTTTTTAACTTTTGTTGTATATCCTGTTTCATTTGGAGTGCCACCAGGGAGGTTTGTTTCTGTGGTTAGTCCTGGGCTTGCTTCTGGTAGGTACAGCACCTCCATGCAGTCACTGATATGGTTGTACAGAGTTTATGAGAGCAAGCAGAAAAAGAGAGCAAGGCAGCCAAACACGGCTTAATCCCTTCTGTCTTCCCTGCATAAAAACATAGACAATTATGTAGGGAAGATGGAACATTCCTTTAAAGAACATATTTTAGAACATCTAGGGTATATACGAAGGATGGACTCCAGTAGTGTCCTCTATAAACATGTTATGTGGTAATACTGGGCATAGGTTTGTGTTTTTTGTTTAACAAATGATTGGGACTGATAAGAGAGGGGGAGATTTAGGAAATAAATTGGAATTAGCTGAGACTAAGTGGATAGATAGGTTTTTGGCACATAGAGCACCAGGTTTGAATGGATGTGGATCTTTAAAGCCTGTTTTGAAGGCACGTCCTTTCAATCCTTAAAGTTCTTGATTTAATAATTTAAGCTAATTATTGTTTTACTGAGTGTCTTATTTAAATTGTTGGTTTGTGTTTTTTTGTTTTATGGTCTGATGAAGTGCAGTGTATCTGTACGAAAGAGCTTACCTCTGTTTTAATAAAGTAATGGTTTTAAGCTGTGTTTGGCTGCCTTGCTCTCTTTTTCTATTTGGATTTATTATTTGGTTTAAGGCAGCCTTTATCTAGTTGGTTGTTTTTTTTATCTATTATAGTTGCTGTGTTCTCTAGGTTTGGAGGGGCATTAAATTTTGACAAACCATCACTTAATAAAAAATAATTTGCTTTGGAATAATTCCTAACTGTTACTGGTTTTAATGAGATTAAGGAGTTGATTTTGATTTTGAAGTAGACAGCTTTATGGTCAGACCTTACTAGGGAGGATGAGATACGGGGGGGGGGGGTCATGCAGCATTTTCCCATATTTGTTAGCATGAGTTCTAGTATCGTGGAGCCTCAAGTGGGCATATTCAATATTTGGTAAAGAGTGTTTGCATACACAAAGTAAAGGAATCCCTGTATGTGTAGATTTGAAGCCGTGTAGGATTCCTAATCTATAGAAGGGTAATTAAAGTCTGCCATGAGTACGGTGTTAAGTTGTATGGCAAAAACCCTTGAAACAAACACCAGAAGAAGTCACAGCCCAAGTAGAATGAGACTTAAGAGAATAGGGAAGGCTCTTACCATGAAAGGAATAACAAAAATATATCTTTTGAGATGCAAGAAGAAATAGTTTGCTTGGATACAGCTAATCCTAAGGACCTAGGATGAAATGAAACAAAGAGCTGATCAGATTTCCTAACAGTCTTAGTCTTATCCAAATAAAATCTGAGTTGTCCATGCACATCCAATGTGTGCAGTACCTTCTCACTGGCAGATTGTGGAGAAGGGAAGAAAGTGGGCAAATAGACTGATTAAGGGGAAACTCATTCACTACCTTGGTCATAAAAGAAGGATTAGTACGCAAGGACATCCTATCCCTATGAAACACCAAAACAGGAGGGCTGACAAAAAACTACAAGAGCGTATTTACGAGCATCTATACGCTATTAGGAAGGGTAAGGTGGAGAACACTCTAGCAAAGCATGTAAAGGAAAATCCTTTGCATTCATTTTCCTTTTTGGCCATCAACCAAGTTCGATCGAATGGCAGGGGAGGAGCTGATTCATTAATCCTCGAAGGGAGAGAATTGATTTGGCAACATAGACTGGATGCCTGCCATCATCATCAATGACAGATTATCTATATCATGTATATTGAAACTTAAGAGTTTAACTAGATAGTATCCATTGTGCCTATTGATTTTCATTATGGCATACATACACATGTAAAATATAGATAATAGGACAGTTTTAATTTTATAAATATATATATAAACAGGATAGTTCAATGTTATTTAACTGCACAGTAGTTTTCAGTAGCAGTTGTTTTGTAGTCGGTAGTAGCATCAGATGAGCAAAACACCTAGGGTTTATCGATGGTATTTTTATTTATTTATTTTATTTATTGTACAACTTGACATCAAAATTCTATTATCTACATTTATTAAATTTAACAATATGCTTGCTTATTAAATATATAACATCTACTAATTTTACATATTTTTAATTAGTTTGAGGTTCTTTTTCTAATAACTATAATGTTATTGAGAAGTTTTTAATGTATTAAATGATATTTTGTACATTTTTCTATAGATAAGATGTGTGGGTATCTAAGGGGTAGTGATTGCGTGACATTGTTTCCATTTCCATCCTTTTTTGAATCTTTCTGAGGAAGTTGGTGTATTGTAACCGACGAAAAGCTTGGGAGAAGCTTAAATCTAATACAACTTGTTCTTTTTAGATTTTGGTGTCTTGGAGATTTATTTTGGAGTTCTCGAAGGATGGAGGAGTGTTGTGCATCTTATCCCTTATACGTGCTTAAAGCTCAGACACCTGCTTGACAGAAGTAAGTGCTAACAAAATTAGTCTTCCAAGAGGAATGCTGCAAGGAAGCTGAACCTGCAGGCTCAAAAGGAGCCTGGGTCAATTTTTCCAAAACAAAATTAAGATACCAGGGAGGATGAACAGGCTTCCTGGGACCCCTAATATGAAGAATGCCTTTTAGGAATTGTTTATCCTCAAATCTAGAAGCAAAAGGAGGAGATAAAGCAGTCAAGCAGAGATAGCTGATATGTGGGCCTTAACAGAAGAATAAGCCAGTCCAGCACTAAGCAATTCATACAGATAAGACAGAACCAATGAAACATTCAAAGAAAGTGGATCCAGGTTACAAGAAGGATGCCAAAAAGAAAACTTTTTCCATTTGGACAAGTAGGATTTCCTAGTATTAGATTTCCTGATTTCTTGCAGAACCCTAAGCACAACCTCAGAAAAAAATATTTCAATGTGGAATCAAAATCCTGTCACCCACAGTGTCAGTTGAAGAGAAGACAGGTAAAGATGGATGAGAGATCCCTTCTCTTGTGTGAGAAGGTCCACACTGTGAGGAAACTTGTGATGATTGCCCTTGGCTAAATGAAGAAGAAGAGGGAAACAAAGCTGTCTCGCACAAAAGGGAGTCACCAACAAGATTTTGGGAATATACTGCTGAATTCTGAACAGGACTTTTGGAATGAGGGGAAGGGGAGAGAAAGCATATAGAAACATCCCCTTCCAAGAAAAAAATAGGGTGTCTACCTTCCAAACCAGAGGACCTGGGACTCCGGCACAAAATAGAGGAAGTTGTCAGTTCAGAGGGGAGGCAAGCAGATCTATTTAAGGGGTACTTCACTGGTAGACAATGTCCAGAAACGCATCCTTATGAAGCATTCATTTGTGGGAGTGAG
Organism: Protopterus annectens; assembly: GCF_019279795.1. NCBI lineage: Eukaryota > Metazoa > Chordata > Ceratodontiformes > Protopteridae > Protopterus > Protopterus annectens. Next base: position 763,732,694 of record NC_056739.1, on the reverse strand, counting down.
TTAAGGACCTGCTCAGACTATCTGCCACAATGTTGTGACCTGAGGGAATGTAAACTGTCTGAAGAGTCACTTAATATTGGACTGCAGGATCCCACACTACGAGTGCCAACTGTCAAAGAAGATAAGATCTTGCCCCCACCCCATTTGTTTACATACCACATCACTGTGGTATTGTCTGTAAATACCTTGAGAGGTCCAGAGAAGAAAAAAAATTAATAGCCTGAAGGTCCAGCAGAAGAGCTTTCATCTCTTTGATATTGATGTGCTCTTTCTGTTGAAGAGGCAACCACACCCCCTGCTCATTTAGGGAGCCAACAGCTTTTCTCCACCCCCATGTCTGAAACATCTGTGAGCAGCTCCAAAGAGGGAAAAGTGGGATGAAAGATGACCCCTTGATTCAGAGACAAGTGCTAGATCCACCAGTGAAGTTCCTTCCTGAGACAAGGCAGAAGTGGAACTACAAAGCCTAGGAGATGCACATGTTGAAGCCAAACTGACTTCAGAAACCACTGAAACTTTCTCATGTGGAGTTTAGCCAGAGGGAACATAGGGATGGTACATGCCATGAACCCCAGAGCTCTCAGAAACTCCCTGGCTATTATAGAGGCCAGAGGAAGAAGAGTTTGAAAGAAAGAAATGAGTGTCAAGCTTTGGGAGGAGAGACAGAAATGCCAACATAGGCACCATCTGGATCCTGTACCCCAGAGAAACATGGTCTTGAGAAGGGGTCAAAAAAGACTTTTTGAAGTTTATTGTGAACCCCAGGCTTTGCAGGAGGGAAATGATAAAATGGATCTCTAGAGAAGATGCCTTAGGTAGTTCAAGTAAGGAAATACTTGGCTCCCCCAGAATCCTGCAAAAGGCAATCATAGGAGTGAGGCATTTGGTGAGTACCCTTGGGGCAGTAGAAAGGCCAAAGGAAAAAGTAGAGAACAGAAAATGCTAGGTAGCAACAGAAAAACTTCCCGAAAGGGGGGATGGATCAGGATATAGAGATACGCATCTTTGAGATCCAGAGACACCATATAAGCCTGAGGAAGCAGAAGAGGAAACAAAGTCTGAAGTGATAACAATCAAAAGGAGGGTACCTTCAGAAAGGTGTTAGATGATAGACATCTAGAATTGGTCTCCAAGTACCCTCTTTTCTGGATACTAGAAACATCCTGGAGTAAAACCCCCTTTTCCTTTGGGACACAGGCACCTCTTGAACAGTACTCCAAGTCAAAAGGTCCCAAAGCACCTCTGGAAAGAAAGAAAGAAAGAGAGTTGTGCCTGAGGGGGCTAAGGTACACCCATAAAAGTGGGAAGGGATTTCTGAACCATGAAATACCTCTGGCAAATAATGGACAGGACCCAGGAGTCCTGAGTAATCTGTAGCCAATCAGGAAGAGAGACAGAGAGGTGAACAGAAAGAAGAAAGTGGCTGGGAAGAATAGGGTAATCAGACAGCATCTGATTTATTTGGAAAAGGAAACTCTTTCTACCCTTAGGAGGAGAGTGAGATTGCCTGTGAACAAAGGCTAGCTTATTGGTGTAGTTTCTCTGAAATGTAGGTACCGGAGAGACAAACGCATGTTTAAGTTCTTTAAAAGCCTTGTCCTTATCCCAAAGGAACTTAAACATAGCACCAGCAGCTTCACCAAACAAGTGTCTATTATCAAGAGGGTCATCCATCAACTTAGAATAAATATCATAAGGCAAAGGTTGAAGGTAAACCCAAGAATTAATGCCTCCTCATCACTGACCGAAAAGCATCAGTCATAGAGGAAGCATCTGCTACATCATACATATTATTTCGTATATGCTACATCCACCAAATGTCTGAACATGTGGTTCCTCTTGTACTGAGCAGGATTACTATCTCAACAACACATCATCAGTAAGGTAAAACTGACCTGTCTCACAATAGACTAATCCCTCCTCACATTCCCTATTAGTGGGTGAACAATCCAGTGCTTTGTGAATTCTGCTTCACAATGATAGGAAGAGCCAACATCAAATTATCAAAAAGTGGTGTCGCTATGAACACTTGACTGCCACAAGTCAGTTATCCCTTTGGAAACTTTTCTGGCACCTCCTGCTTAAAACCCAAAAAGCCAGAAGGATTATGAGGCCCCACTTTCACAGTCTGTATTTATACTGAAAATCAAGATCAAGTGAGCTTTTGCCCTTTTGCTCCACGGGAGGCTTTTATCCTCCCTGAAGTCGTCTTAGGGCCTTAGGCATTGATGGAATGAGGAGCCAATGGGGAGGAAGTCCCTAACAGGGGAAAAAGCATAAGTTTTACCCTCAGAGTCTGGATGATCAGAAATAACCTGACAAGCCTAGGAGAGGAGAGCCAAAAAATACCTGGACATATGGGTCTGATAATTATCAGCCCTAAAAGCCAAAGTAGCAGAGTTGTAAACCTTCTTGCATAGCCTTTCCATGGTCCTGCTATCCTTATCAGAGGGCAGTAACTTGGGAGAAAGAAGCAATTGAGAGGGCTTGTCAGAAGCTACAGATACCACTGATGGGTCAGCAGAAGGACACTTGCACAAAAAATTACAGTCCTCATACACACTATCAGGTTTCTTGGGAGCAGGGGACTGAGAGTCTGGAGCCTTAGAAGCATTAGAAAATGCATCCAACAAGGCAGCCAAAACAGATGGAACAGCAGAAGTTTTAGAAGAATCCATCTGCAGCAACTCATAGTATCTTTTATGTACCTCAGAAACCTGATTACAATCCTGTTTAAAGAACTCCATCATCCTGCAGATCATGCCCTCAAAAGAAATTTCGTCAAAGGGAGTATCAGGGCTACTAGATTCCTCTTGTTCTGATCCATAGTCCAAAGGAGAGGAAATATGAGAGTGTAAGAAAGGGATTCCTCATATGAATCCAGCTCCTCCTCAGAGAAATCTTGTTCCGTGGGTCTTTTTGGTGGAGAAGAGGACCTGGGGAGGTTGGAAAAGAAATTCCCTGAGGTGGTTTTAAGGCCATTAAAGCACTAAATAAACCATGAATGATGGACTGTCATTCACTTTGCAGATCCTTAGGAGTAGGAGTGGTATGTTTAGTCTTTTAGTTTTTCTTCAATGGGACGTCCACCTTATAAAATTTGGAAAGTTCTGATTCAGGATGGCATTCAATGATGGTAGTAGGGACTTCTTCTCTGACTAAGATTTGAGTAACATCCCTAGGCTCCTTGGAGATAATCAGCTGTGGTTCCACCCTGACTGTCTGAAATGTCTGCAATGCCTCCTTGAACGTGCTTAAAGTCAGACCCCCCCCAGCCTTCAATTCAGTCATGACACAGGAATCCGATGATAAAGCTGGGTGAACCTCAAGGGCATTCACGCACCTCAGGAGAGACGTCCAGCAGAGGATAAACAGCGGAAGATTATGGCCTAGGCTTCTTGGCCTTCTTCTTCACTGACAGCTGTCCCTTGAAGTGGGAAGTACTCTCGATTGTGTCTTTCACAAGAAACTTAAAATGTTAATTTTCAAGATAGAGCACAAAAGAAGAGAGTTTATTATGAATGATTTTAAGTACAAAGGCCTGACAGATGGAAAAGGACATATGGTCGTGAAAGGTGCCTAAGCAAAAAAGACACTGGCTGTGGTGGACTTTATGGGGAATCTGTCTTCCACACTGACATTCACCCTTCTTGGATGATATGAAGAAACCCAACAAGTAAAAATAAAAAAGATAAGTAAAGATGAACTCCAACTGGGCACTTATTTTCAATGGATTGGTGAACCAGCACAACAGAATGGGAGTTCAGACCAATGATCAAGTTATGGCATTTGGAATGGTGGCAAAGAAGTTCTGAGGATGGTACATCCAGACATCAATGTTATGCCCTATGCTATGCAAGAAACATACATGTGACATACGGCATTGTGATGCCCCCCTCTGCGCCAGTAATCAAGGAGCCTCAACCCTCAACACTGGCACCTGTGGTGAATATTTACTAGGAGGATATCTGGTACACACTCCTCCACTCATGGGATTGTACTCTTTTTTGCAACAGTTTCTTCCTTCTGTTGTAGAGTTTGTTTATGGCAGGGGACCAGCAGATTGGCTTCCTATTTTTGGAGGATAGCATCTTGGTTCTGTTTGGGATAGAACGATCCATGCACTTGTGTAAGTGCTTATAGAGTGCATCTGTGTAGGATTCAGCAGTCATAACTGTATTGTCTATCTGCATGGGTGTCATGAAGTTCACCACTTCTGTCTTAAGAAGCATGAAGTTGACTTTGGAGAAATCTTTTACCATGATTTCCTTAATGGGGGTGGGAGCAGGATGTGGATATCTAGGGTGATTAGCTTATGGTCGGATCTGACCAACAAGGAGTTGACTTCAAGTGTGGAACACCAGTCACTCATGTTGGTAATGACTAGGTCTAGGATATTGTTGTCCCTGGTGGGGGTGTAGATATGTTGATCCAGGGCATTGTAATTTATGAATTCCAGAAAGAGTTGAGTGAAGGAGTTGGTACATGAGTAGTTTTCCCAGATAATGGTGGGGTAGTTGAAATCACCCATTATTACGGTGTTTGGGTGAACCCTAATATTTTCCAGTATATCAAGAAAAGAGGAGTGGGAATCCTGGGGCATGGTGGGGGATCTGTAGCAAGCTAGAATATGGATTGCAGTTTTTCCCAGAGTTAGTTTCACTTGGATATCCTTGGATGCATTATGCTGAGCAACTAGCCTGGAGGTGTGAATATCCTTAATGAATATGGACACATCTCTGCCTTTGGTGTTTCGGTCCAGGTTAGGTGGCCAAAAAGTGTCATATGAGTTATAGCCTGGTAATGCAGGAGTGCTCTCTGGAGCCTTGAACCAGGTCGCAGTCACTACACAGATATTGATGTTCTCCATTTTAAGGAGTGCTTCGAGGGAGTGCATTTTGAGATTTATACTTCTTGCATTGAGTAGCATTACCCTCAGTTTTTGCTTGCCTGTTCCTGTTATGGTGGTGAATTTGCCATTTGAACCTTGCCTAAAAAAGGCACTATAGGGGCAGCAAGAGCCTTAACCAGTATCTGGAATCCTAGGGGAGACAGGTGCAGGCCATCTCTGGCAAAGCATTGTGGTCTGTCGACCATGTCATCCCAGGCAGACAGATACTGGTTCCCCTTAGAATGACACTAGAAGCTTAGCCAATTGTTGAAGTCAATCATTTTGTCCTTGCACTGCAGTATCATTCTGGGCGATGGCAGGATGCTACTCAGGGCTAGGGTCATATCTGCCTTGGCTACAAGATTGGAGAGCTCTTCCATGTCTCTTTTCATCTAGTCCAGGGAGGTACATCTCAGGTCATTCACACAAATATGGACAATGACAGAGTCATATTTGTACTTGTGGAGTCACCTGAGTGCGTGGGTTATGTGGCAGATCCTGGCACCTGGCAGGCAGCTGACAGTAACCTTCTCCTTGTTTAGCCTGGTAAGTGGGACATCAGTGTGCCTGACTATAGAGTCACCTATGACTAGTGTGTTGGGTACGTTGTTTTGCCTTATGGGCTGTAGTTGATTAGCACACTGAATATGTGGGCTATGTATCATTTGGGTTGTGTTGGGGGGGTGGAGGTTGTTTGCATTTCTGCTTTGGAGGTCTCTGTTGCTTGAGCAGATTATTATTGAGAGCCTCCGCGAATGTTTTTGTGTTTCTATGTGTGGATATTGGTAGTGTAGGTTTAGTGGGACTATGTGATGAGTGTGGTGTGGTACAAGTGTTTACCTTCTCCTCTTGACTGTCAAGTTCAGTCTTGGTTGAAGAGAGCTTTACTTCCAGTTTGGCTAGATAAGTGCATCTCTCACAGGTTGTGGTGTTGGGTGGTAGGAGGAGAGGATTGTCTGTGTACATGAGGCAATTGCTACATTGCCCCAAGATGCCCAGATTCATCAGATAGACAGGAGAGATCACTGGGAGCTGACCCTTGGACATGTCTGAATAAAAAAAATACTTTCCTCTAGACAAATGAGGAAAATAAGTATAAGAGCTGTTTTTCCTCTAAGCAAGTGAGGAAAGTAAGTACAAAAACTGTTTTCCTGTAGGTAAAGAGGAAGGTTGAGTGCTGTAGTAATGTGTAGCTTATTTAGTGCTAAAAGCAAGTTCTGAACAAGTGCTGAGCACAAATAAGCAAATTCAAGTGCTAAAACTAAGAATCTGTACCTGGATCTTGTGGCAGATAGGCTGCCTGGTGCTTATCACTCCCACTGATAAGCTAGAATGCTTCCCTCCAACACAGAAAGACTTGGGGGGACCAGAAGCTTACAAACAGTCCTGGATACAGCAAACCTGTATCTGGAATAGACTAGTTACAGAATAAGTGGGAAACAAGTGCAAATGTGGGCTTTTAAACCAGAAAGTTGACAGAGATGGAAAAACTGCCCAAATGGCCAATAAACTACAATTTATGGGCCAGAAACCACTCTTGTGGTAGATAGGATACCTAGTGCTTACCACTCCTACTGATAAGCTAGAAGGCTTCCCTCCAACACAGAAAGTCTTGGGGGGGCTCAGAAGCTTACAAACAGTCCTGGATATAGCAAATCTGTATCTGGACTAGACTAGTTACAGGAAAGATGGGAAACAAGCACAAATGCAGGCTTTTAAACCAGTACATTGAAAGAGATGGGAAAACTGCCAAACGGCCAATAAACTACAATTTCTGGGCCAGAAACCACTCTTGAGGTAGATAGGCTACCTAGTGCTTACCACTCCCACTGATAAGCTAGAAGGCTTGCCTCCAACACAGAAAGGCCTGGGGGGCTCAGACATATACAAACAGTCCTGGATACAGCAAATCTACATCTGCACTAGACTAGTTACTGGAAAGGTAGAAAACAAGCGCAAACACAGGCTTTTAAACCAGAAATTCGAAAGAGATCGAAAAACTGCCCAAATGGCCAATAAACTACAATTTCTGGGCCAGACACCACTCTTGTGGTAGATAAGCTACCTAGTGCTTACCACTCCCACTGATAAGCTAGAAGGCTTTCCTCCAACACAGAAAGGCTTGGGGGGCTCAGAAGCTTACAAACAGTCCTGGATATAGCAAATTTGTGTCTGGACTAGACTAGTTACAGGAAATATGGGCAACAAGTGCAACATGGGCTTTTAAACCAGTAAGTTGAAAGAGATGGAAAACTGCCAAACGGCCAATAAACTACAATTTCTGGGCCAGAAACCACTCTTGTGGTAGATAGGCTACCTAGTGCTTACCACTCCCACTGATAAGCTAGAAGGCTTCCTCCAACACAGAAAGGCTTGGGGGGCTCAGAAGCTTACAAACAGTCCTGGATACAGCAAATCTGTATCTGGACTAGACTAGTTACATGAAAGGTAGGAAACAAGTGCAAAAGCAGGTTTTTAAACTAGAAAGTTGAAAGAGATGGAAAAACTGCCCAAACAGCCAATAAACTACAATTTCTGGCCAGAAACCATTCTTGTGGTAGATAGGCTACCTAGTGCTTAACTCTCCCACTGATAAGCTAGAAGGCTTCTCTCCAACAGAGAAAGGCTTGGGGGGCTCAGAAGCTTACAAACAGTCCTGGATACAGCAAATCTGCATCTGGACTAGACTAGTTACAGGAAAGGTGAGACTAGCCAATCAGCATCAGAGCAAATGGGTGAAGGGGGAGCCAGAGTTTTATGAAGCTGGCTTGTTGTGTTTCTTAGACAGAGAAGCACTGCATATAGCCTAAAGGCTATTGCAGCAGTGGGAGTGAGGAACATCTGAGTACAGAGACAGTTATCATGTCAGCAAATGGGGAAATCAGAAGGAGGATGAAACTGAGATAGAAGGAAATGGTGAAAAAGGTTTAAAGCTACAAGTATTGGGGGTGGTTGAGAAGAAGGGATGTTTAAGTGAGAAGTTTGAAACTAGAATTAGTGCAGCTGCAAGTGCCATCTTGCAAATAGTGTAGAGGGTAGTCTGTGATAGAAAAATGACAAAGATTATGAAAAGCACCAGATATAAAAACAGTAGTGCAACCAGGACTTTTCTATGGTACAGAAACCTAGGCAGTGAAGCAGAGCACCTGAGGAAGCCAGATGAAGAACCTGAGATGGGTGGAAGGATGCACACTATGGACAGAAATTGATTATGACAGATTGGTGCAGAAGCCAATGTAGCTCCAATTGTAGAGAAGGTCAAAGACAACACATTTTTGACATTTGTTTACCAGGAAAGTCCATCTTGGAGCAAGCCAATTTTCAGAAGAGGCCCAGGGTGTAATTCTCCAGATACATGTATTTGTAATATGTTAGGAACCCCACACAAACATAGGGAGGACATTCAGACCCCACACAGAAGTCACAACAGCCAAGAATAGAACTGGAGAACTTCTTGCTGTGAGGTGACAACACAAACCATTGCACCACTGCACCATCTGCATTGCAGTGGTTTTGGCACATGTACAGGAAAGCAGAAGATAATTTGGTGAAGAAGATGTGGGAGAGACAGGGAGAAGGTAACAGGAATCAATGACATCCAGCAAAGTCATGAATGGGCATGGATGGATTGCGTGAGAGAAGACCTGCAACAGTCAAGCACAACTGTCAAGGAATGTAGGAAAGAAGCACTGAATCAAGACAGGTGGCTTTGAAGGGGGTGTGGCCAAGGATGAACACAGGATAGCAGCAGATTTCTTCAGCTCCACCAACATAACTACACTGACAGGAAATGATTACTTTAAAATTCAACTAATGTAATAATTTTCTTTCTAAAAACGTTTGGAATATCAATATCTTGAATAATATCTAAAAAAGAAAGAAAATTTAAATAATATTCCTGTCAGAAATCTTCTTGGAAATTTCTCTTTCATCACCTCTGTTCAGAATGAGTTCCAGTAAGGCTAACAGTCAGGATTCCAGCATCAAGAAAGAGCTTCAGTCTTTACTATCAACTATACAGCAACTAACAACTAAAATGGACAGACTGGATGTTAAAATTGATAACTTTATAGAAAAAAACACAAAACAAATGGATTTGTTACATCAAGACTTACAACATCAGAAAGCTCAGATTACAGGCATAGAAGAGACTCTTAATGATATGGACAACAGAATTCAGGAAGAAGAAATTAACATTGAATTTTTATTGAAACAGAACACACACCTTCAATCCAAACTAGATGACCTGGAAAACAGATCCAGATGCAATAATATAAGGATTTTTGGACTGCCAGAAAATATAGAAGGTAACAACATTACTTCCTTTTTAAATACTTGGCTTCCCAAAACTTTAGATCTGTCAGAAGCATTTTATTTTGGTATTGAAAGAGCCCATAGGTCTTTACTTAATTCTAATACAAATAAAAAGTATCCTAGATCAGTTATTGTAAGATTTTTATCATCTTATGACAAGGAGATGGTATTAAAATCTGCATGGGCTAAAGCACCTATAAAAATTAATGAGGCACATGTGCGTTTTGACAATGACTATTCTTCCTTGGTAATAACAAAAAGAAAAGTTTTTTTGCCATTAATAAGAGAGCTTAAGAAAGCACAGTTCAAAACTCATCTTCTATTTCCATCTAAACTAAAAATCTTTTTACCAGATGGCCCTAGAATTTTTGAAGACTTGGACTCTGCTTTGCTGTAAAAAAAATAAAATATTAGATAAAATAGAAGATATGGAATGGGCAAGTCCTTTGCTAAAGAGGATGGCAACAGGAACTTCTTGGAAGACTTCAGAGAAGCAAAAAAGACTAAAAAACAAATGACATGTTCTATATTTCTTTGAACTCTTTAATTACAGTTACTACATTTTCAAGAAAGCCACAAATATCTTAAGGATTTATTCAAAGTTACCTTTTTGTGTGCAAAGAATTGATTTTGTTTTATAAATAATCAAACTTTCTGAGGAACAAATAACCTGCTATGAATCAACTTGTTTCTCTTTGTGATAAAGAGACCTAAGGTTAGTAATTTGATACATTTACTTTCTCTTCTTGTTTTAAATAATGGCATTCTCTTTAAACTATACATTTAGAGAGGGGTGGGGGAGGGCAGGGTGAGAGGTTTGATGAAAAGTATGAAATAAGGGGAAAAATAATTTATTAGTTCTTTAAAATTATTTATGCTGTTTAAATACTGTTGCTAAATATTATACCATGACTTAATTACTTAATACAGGATTTCAAATAATATGTCATGATGTAATTACAGTTAACTAGAACTAAAGTAGTTGAAAGTAATATATCTCATGTTCTGCTTTATTAAAACAAACAGCAAGTAATATATCTTTGTAGATACTCTTTGTAGGTCCCTTTTTTTCTCTCTCTCTCTCTCTCTCTTATCTATAAAGTTATATGCACCTGATAATACTGATATGTGTATGTAATAAGATCTGTATGAGAAAATGAAATGGGGCATATAAAAATAAGTTGTGTTTATGTTAAACAACTGTAGGCTTGGTTTCACTGTCATAGAGACTGTAATGACTTGTAAAATGCTTCGAGAAGGTTTTGCACTGTTTAGATTCATTTGTATTACAAAATGAATGTCAGTCATTTGCTTTTACTAAAATTCTCACCAGAATGTTATGGGAGACAATCTGGGATGTGGGTTTCCTTGTGAATAGTGTCCTCGAGTCATTTTAAAAGCTTCAACACCCAGAATATACGCAGAGAAGCTGAAAGCAGCCATTTTGAACTTTGATCCCTGATTTCACACTGACACATCGCAGATTCAAGAAGTAAACTGTTTCAGGAAGTAGAACTGCTGTAAATGTGACTTTGTGATGAAAAACGAACTTTATGACACCTAAATGTGAGTTTTTCTTTATAATAACTTACTTATTTAAGATGTACTTTATAAAATATAAAAGTTATAATGATTTTAAATGACTTAATATGCCATAGTAAACAAATGAGATATTTTAGAAGGCATAGAAGGTAAAACACATGTACACTTGTTTTTGAAAGCTTATATGACTGCAGCACTTTGATGTATATAAATGCTTATGATTTAAACATATGCAATGTTATAAATCATTTGCCTTGACTAACAGACAAGTACATGTATCATTATGATTATATTTCAGAAGAAATTGTCATGTGACATATTTTAAAGCTGGAGTTCAGATATATAAAATACAGATGGCTTTCATCACAATGATTTATGTATAACTAGGAATCAACTTTGCTTTGCAGTATGTTCTTTTAACTTATGCATGAGAATAAATATTTTATTTAATTGGCAATAATAAATATGAGAAGGAAGCTTTTGGTGCAAGTAATTTAAAGTTTTAAAAGCTTTTAACTGTATTACTATGGCAGAAAGTGGGAATACCCTAATATAAGTAATGTCTGAACCATAATAGCCTAAGATAATATATGTTATTGAATTCAAATGAAAATAAACATATAATAAGAACTTATTCTTACAAACTTTATTAAACTACCATATGGATATTCCTTTTTTTTTTCTTTCTCTCTCTCTCTCTCTCTTATTTGCTTCCATTATCAAGATTGCTAGAATGCTATTTTGATTATGAGTGTATTATACAAAATAGATGTACATAGCAATATTAGTTGTTTCTAAGTGTTTTTATATGTTTATATGAAGCTGTTATATAAATTGTTTAGCCTTGTTATAATAGATAATCAAATTAAATGAGGTTAACTTTAGTTAATTATAGTTAGTATTGAATTAATTTGATGGCAGCTGAAGTACTGCTGCTTAGGATAGGGGGATAACTTGAGTGGTATTAGCTACTCGAAGTTGGAGTTTTCAACTCCAGGCTGGGTGTAATGTTTAATCCAAACAGTATTTTCACCTGATTATTGTTGTATGTATATAGTTTTGACATCCACATCACATTTTATAAACTCACTGTCACTACAAATAAAAGTGAAACTTACACAAAATTCCATAAGATTTTCATTAAATACAGCTATAATTAATGGAACACCTAAAGGAGGAGACATAATAATACTTATTTTGCTAAATTGTTTTTCTGATTATATGTTTTATATGTTTATAAAAGTTAAATGGTATCTCTAAAAGGAATTTCTTTAAACATTAATGGATTGAATAACCCATGTAAAAGGGCAAGTTTAATGAGATATATTAATTTGCATAGAGCCAACTTAATATTCCTTCAAGAAACACATCTCCTGAAAAAGGATATAGATAAATTAGCCACCAATAAATATACAGTCTTGGTTAGCTCAGAACACACACAGAAAAAAGAGGAGTGGCTATCTTATGGAACAAAAATATGCCCATACCTAAAACTATTAAGTCTTATAAAGATGATAAAGGGATGTTTTGTATGGTTACAATACAGATTAATGGGAAAGTATATACATTAATCAATGTATATTGGATACCAGGAATTGGCATTAATACAGTGAAACACCATCTCAATAAGATTATATCATTTTCTATAGGAGATATTATTTTAGCAGGTTACTTTAATTGTATCCTACATGAAAAAGATACTACTACTATAGGAAAAAGGAAAATTACATCTAATGCAAAACATTTAAAGGATTTTATTAATTTATATAATTTGAATGATATTAATAATCAGATAGATTCTAAATCATTACCATACACTTTTTTTCTAACAGATATAAAACTTATTCAAGAATAGATAGAGTCTTTATTTCTAACCAAATGGTAACAGACTTAATTAACTCCAAAATCATTTCATGTCCTATATCAGATCATAATTCAATTGTCTTTGAATTTATGGTAAAGAGTACTTATAATGTCCAGATCAAAAGAATACCAGCATACTTAACTCAACTAAAGGACTATAAAGATGATATACTTACAGAGGTGCAACATTTCTTAGACTTAAACACTACACCTGATGTCTCCATTGTTTACATTTGGGATGCTTTAAAATCATATTTATATGGACAAAGTATCAGATGGTATAATAATAAAAGGAAATCTTGGGACAAGGAATTACTAGATATTCAAAGCAAATTAGACTCATATAAACATAATAATAAAGAAAATATTATGGACAAAAAAGTCATTGAGGAAATAAATAAATTAAATGAGAAATACAAAGAAAATTTAACCCATAAAGTCAAAATAACATTAGAGAAATATAAGTTTTTGTCTTACTCAATAAGTCCCAAATACTTACATAGACTTAAAAATAAAACAAAAAGGCTGAATAAACAAAATCATATCAAAGAAATTTTCTCTCCAGGGAAAAAGAAGAATGTTTCTAGTTTACCAGAAATATTAGATGAATTTAGAAATCACTTTCATAAAATTAATCACAATAACATTAACATGGATCCTAAAGATAAAATAAAGAAATTTATAACTACAAACATGAACAAAAAACTTAATAAACAACAGACTAAACTAATAGATAAAAATATTTCATATACAGAGGTTATTACACAAATAAACAAACTTAAATCAAAGCACCAGGTAATGATGGTATTATACCAGAGATTTATAAAATTCTTCCTAAAAGTACTTACTCATTAATACATAGGGTTTTCATTTTAGCTCAAAATGAGTTAACAACTCCCCCATCCTGGCAATACACATTTATTTCACCAATTTTAAAACCCAATAAAGACCCAACCAGATGCACTTCATATAGACCTATTTCATTACTTAATGTTGACTATAAAATGTTTATGAGTATTTTTGCTGATAGACTAAAGACAATCATTCCAGGTATAATAGATATAGATCAGACAGGCTTTATTATAAATAGAAATACTTTTGATAATATAAGGAGAACTTTAACGTTAATTGATTATGCAAACAGGTAAAAGAAAGACTTAACACTTATTAGTCTTGATATAAGTTCAGCATTTGACTCAGTAAATTGGGACTACTTGTTTATCTTATTGAAGTGTACAAATTTCTCTGATGCATTTGTGAATCTAATTGAACATCTATATAAAGGAGCATTGGCTTACATTAAGATAGGAACATATGTCTCACAAAAAATACCCATATTAAAAGGTACAAAACAAGGGTGTCCACTCTCTCCACTATTATTTACTTTAATAATGGAGCCTTGGGCTAATTTGATTAGAAACAGCACTGATATAGAAGGATTTGATATAGATGAAAATACAATATCTAAAATTCAACTTTTTGCAGATGATGTTCTAATTACGTCAGCAGGAACTAACTCTTCTATGCAGTCATTATTTGATAAAATGACAGATTTTAAAAATATCTCTGGTTTGATATTTAATGAAGAAAAAACTAAAATATTACCAATATACACACGAAAAAATGTCCTCACTAATAATTTTCACAAATATATACCCAACTCAGGTCAGATAACTTACTTAGGTATAATATTAACTAAAGATATTAAATCTATTATACATAATAATTATAGTAACTGTCTTCATAATATACAAAATCTTTTCAATAGCTGGAACAATATATTTTTTACCATGGAAGAGAGACTCACAATTATTAAAATGATAATATTCCACAAGATATTATACTTAATACAATCAATAATACCCCCACCTACAAAAATAATTATTAAGAAATTGAATTCACTAATGTTAAATTTCTTATGGGCACAAATAGCTGGTCTCAAGGGGGCATTTCATTTCCAGACTTTAATTTATATACTATCTCTTCTATTATAAAAGTTATTACTTTGTTAATAGATCAGTCATATGTTGCAAAATGGAAAGATTATTGGGAACTAATTAGCATTCACTTCATGAAAATCTCTTTAATACATAAAAATACTATTGTAAATAACCCCATGTTATGGTTACTAAAAGAATTTTGTACTTCATCTATTACACCAAAATATATAGCTTGTTACCCATTAAATATTATTATTAGATATCATAATTTTATATTTATGCATCCTAAGTATAAGGAATGGAATTTTATCCTATTCCCTATAATGTATACACAAGGTATTCTTTTATCATCCACCTCTGAAAGAATTATTTTAGTCACAGAGAATGATTTAAAGTATTGGTATCAGTTAATGTCTGACAATAAAGTAAAAAATTTAGACTTCTTAAAGCAAGAATTTGATTTGAGAGAAACATGTTGGTTAGAAATCCAGACTTTTAGACAACATCTTATTAATAAACTTGATTTAATGTCTTTAACAGTTAAAGAATCTGCCCCAATTCTGATTGATTACTTGATATTAAATTTACAACATAGGGTTTCTGATAAAGGTAAGCTCTCACACATACATAAAATTATTAGAGAAGAAACTCATTACAGTTCAGATACTTATTGGAATTATTTCATTTCCATTAATGGTGAATCACCAAAACAACAAGATAAACAATATATATTGGAATCTGCTTATAAAACTACTTCTTCCATTAATTGGAGACTTTTTACTTGGAAATTTTTACATAGATCTTTCTATACACCTTTAATGATGAATAAAATAAATAATAAAGACAACTTATGTAAGAGATGTAATGTAGAAATAAATGCTGATTGGGCACATATGTTTTATGACTGTATAAAATTGAAGGACTATTGGATGTTAATCAATGATTTTTTGCAGGCTCTTTTCACAGATAATTTCATTGTCTCTAAATCACTTATATTATTTAACACTCCTGTTCCTAAAAGTGTTAAAAAAGTTAAGCTTCCCTTATTATGGTCTATTCTAGCAGTGGCTAGAAAAATAATAACCAGAAATTGGATTTCAGATACTCCTCCTTCATTTAATGAATTTAAAAATGTTATGACTGAAGTGTGTCATATGGAATTAATGACAATAAAGTCAAGAACTACTAGAAAAATGTCTTACTATATTATATGGGATACTTTACAAAATCTGTTAAAAAAATCTTAGTTTCATTAGTAAGACATTACAGTTTAACCAATTGATTTGATTTGTAGTGGATGTCTTTGTAAATATTTTGGTTGTTTTATTAAATGTTATAACTATTTACATTTTAATTGCTTGTATAAAATTGTTATGATATTTATTTTGTATGTTAAAAACAATAAACTTGTTTTTAAAAAAAAAAAGACAGGTGGCTTCAATGAACTTGACACCACAACCCCATGTTTAAAAAAAAATTTAAAAAATAGAAAAATGGGGTTGGAGATGATAATGAAGAAGAAGCAAGCACTTGTGAGTTGTTTAGCTAAATGGATCCATGCAAATTTTATCATAAATGATAAAAATTTTCCTTATATCAATTTTCATCCTAAGTAACTGAAATACCTGTGCATAGTAAAAGTATGAAGCAGATAGCTCTTAGTTTATTCTGATGTACATTAAATCAGGAATAAAATCAAAAAAACAGCAAGAATTCCTTTTACACATGTAGGAAACTTCTATCATTACTAAAACTTTGGCAGTAAGAAAGACTTCTTAAGGTTTCCTACACAACAGAGACTACAATACAGAGATTATGCTATTCAAAGTGACTAACGCTACAAAGTTTTTTCTTCCAGAATGAAAACCTTAAGTCTGCTACTTCAATTCCCGCTTGAATCACTACACACCCCATGAGTGTGCTCCATTTACCAACAATCATTTCTGTGGAGCAGTGCTTACAAAATCAGAAAGTTAGATCCTTCAGATTAACATTCTTGACCTAAATCCCCTACTGCCCCTAGTCTTTAAGTGTATCCATTTACTTCTTTATCAGTTGGCCGGGAAATACACTTGCATATGCCTGTGCACACAAATCAAATCCCATTTTTTCTTTCAGTATCATAAATCTAGTTTATGTAGGCTGTTAACCAGCCTGTTTCCATATCTTTTACTATTCAAGTTACCTTCATTTGAACCCTTTCTAGCATTGTTATTAGCTCTATATGGCGGCCTTATCACAGCCCTGTAGATCAGGAGTTCAAGCTCCATTTCTCTGAAGACCACACATTCTCCTGCAGATGCATCTCAGCATACTGTTGGTTATGGCTGCTATTCTTCTATGCTTTTACTGAGTCGCTCCTGCTGCAATAACCACCCTGCATCTTTTTGCAGATCAGCTATGTTAAGCTTCCTCTCCTAGCTCTCTTTTAGGGTTTATTATGACTATACAGTACATTTCCCAAAGTGACCCTTAGCTGCTACTTTTTAGCTTCAAAAGACCTGTTCCTTAAGCCAGGCTTTAGCACATTACTGCAGTCCCTTCTGTTTGTTTTATCCACAAAGAGAATGGTCCAGGTCTTTTGTCCAGTTATTCATCAGCTATAAATTTACCAAAAAGAGACACAATAAGACTGAGTCCTTTATCACTTCACTAATTAAGATCCTCTCCCTAATAACAAGGCCTACCCACCTAGCTACTCTATCCGTAACACCCACTCCAATAAGTTTACCAAAAAGCCATATACAGAATGCCTTAGTGAAATCCTTGTAGAAATCAGCCTGTTTTCCTATTGTTGATTTCACTCTGCAGCAAACCATGACTATATCATAGTCATCTGATTAATATTTATCTTGCATTGTGCAGCTTTGTTAATGGAGGCAAAGAATAAAAACATACAATATGTAAATTATAAACAACAAAAAAGAGACTTTTCCCAAAAAATTAATCTGTCTCACATGAATTCTCAAATGCAAAGGGTCAATAAATACATATGAAATTTTTACAGAAAAGTTGTCTCTGCTTACCGGCACATAGATATGCCAGTCATCTGAGAATCATTTGTTTAGGGTGGGGTACGAGAGGAACAGAGGGAACACACAGTAGATGTCATTTGTATTATTGTTGCTTTTTACCTATGGGGTCTCCTGCCAAGGATAACCCAATGTCCTTCCAGTATATCAGAGCCTTTAGAAATTATAGGCTCCATATTTCACATGTATGTGCCCTGTGTAAGGTGTAGGTCATAAAGGTCATAAAGGTGATCAATAGACACAAACACTCAAAACTTCTTTGCCACCAGTTTGAACACCATTATCAAATGTCAGTCTGAATGCATTTATGCTGTGCTGGTTAAACGCTGTCTTCAGATAAGTGCCCTGTTTGGATTTCTTCTCTCCTTTTTTCCATACTGTAGTGTATTTGTATTCATTTGTATTCATGTCACCCAAGAAGGGAAAATGTCAGTGTGGAAGGTAGATTCCCCATAAAGACCATCATGAATAGTGTCTTTTTTGATTAGGTGGTTCCCACGACCATACACAGTCTTTTAAGTGCCTGTCCCTAAAACCCTACGTAGTCGCTTATCTTTCCTTTCCATATACCTTAAGAACCAATGACATAAACAGTTGGTTCAGGGTGCTATGGTGGAATCCTCCCATCCTGAGGGTTAGTCATCTGCCAAGAAGGACAAAAACACTAGCCCTGGGATTCAATAAGTGTTTTTTTTCTGTGCAGGTATAGTGCAGCAGCTCCTGCATGGAATATGGCCGCCGAGCAATCCAGTAAATGAGGCTAGGGGCGTGCACGAGCCTGCTAGCACTATTCTTGCACGGACACCACTGAATTATGCTATTTACCTCATTTGCTGGTGAAAAACATGCAAATAATGTGACTTAGCAATTCAGTAAGCAGGCAGGCTTCTGTGCAAGATCAGTGTCAGTTGCAGAAATGTATTCAGTTACTAACCGAGTACATTTCTGCAAAAATGAAAACTGAGGCATGACAGCTCAAAGTAAAGCATGTATTATAATCATTAGGCATACCAGTGGCCAGAAATAAAGCCATTGGCATAGAAAAGTGTTGCAAAAAAATGAAAATCAATTTTTTTTTTGTTTTTGGCCGATTTCGGCTGTTTAAGCATAGCACAGCAGTGCACAAACGGGATTGTGCCAAAAATAAAAAAAAATGTGAAAAGACAATTTTAAGTGTAATCTGCATTTTGACATTATAGTGTATGGCATGCAGAAGCAAAACAATAACAGATAACACTGGTTGCTAAGTAGGAAGGCTCTGGTGTAGTGGTGTAACAAGGGACTAAGGCAGTGAGGTATGCAAATGAGCAAATTTTACTGAATCACTATATGGGAGACCATTCTCTGGCTGCACCTAACCATGTAGGAGGTATAAGGCAGTGGTGTAAGCAGGAGAAGTAGCTGACATGAAAAGGGGTGTGTGTCATGCTTAGTGTAAGCACATTGAAGCTCCACAGCACCCATTTGAGCTCAGCTAAGCACAGCTAAGCAAGGGGGTGTGTCTGAGGTTGTACTGATTTATTCCATGAAATGAAGAGCATGTTTGTGTCCAGGGGAGGGCCAGTTTTGCTTAAAACTATTTATTTTAGCTAAACAGGTATGTGCGGTGCACACTAGGTCTTAAACAAAAGAAAAAAGGTTGGAAATAGCAGAACTGTTTAAATTTGGGCAGCGGGTTTGCACAGCATGCCTCGGGGCTTAAAGGGGGCAGAAATGGGAAGGAAAAAAAAGAAAAAAAAAATGGAAATAGCAAAATAAAAGTAATTAAGTACAAATAACATAGCTGTCAGGTGGAATGTATCAAAATCAGCCAATCATACAGGCAGCATCTGGATCATAACAGTATAAACTGTGCAAACTCCTTTCAGTCTGTTTTTTTCCCACAAACTCTGCACCACTGGTGTACACACTCGGGGGAATTTTAACTGACAAAATGTTAGGAGCTGCTGTTGCTTCAATACATCAGTATGTGCTAGAGGCTGAGGATGGTGAGAAGGATAATGCTGACATTCGTCCCAGACTGAAGAGGAGGAGAAGAGTGTTGGGAATTGGTTGTCGTATGCGGGGGCTTTTCTTTTGACAGAACTTTAAATGGACAAAATGAAAAACATCCAAAACCTACATGATAATACAAGCACTTTGGGTACATGTGCCTGTTAGATCATCACAGAAGACAGCAAATGACTGTGACTGGAGCTTACTGTCTCTTGTGCTTATGCTGTGAAATAGGCTTTTGACCTGTAGAAAGAAAACATGATTTTAAACCAGAAAATCTGTCTGAGGAAGAAAAGATTGTGTATCAGACCCTTGAAGCTGTACAACAGAGTTTATGCATTGGACATAGGACATTTTCCTTGAGTGCAGAAAACCAGCATTCGTAGGATGAACGTTACTGTCTATTTCTGGATGAGCTCATGATGCTATATATGTCTGACTTAATATTTGTTTTTATCCCACTGTTTATAATAAACAACATATCAAATCTGATGTTCTTGATGTTCCTGCTGTGAATGCTGTAAGTTTGTTTCATCACTGATTTTGTGAGTTTTTTTTCTTTAAGCTAAAACAGCGTTCATTTTTCTCTTTGGAAAAACATATCTGTATTTGTGATGTCTGTACTTTCAGTGCTAGGCCATAAGTTTCCTACTCCTCTTAAGAACAAGGCACTTGACTCTTTTAGGTTATCATTTGTAAAGGGAGAGTCAGGATTGGCAAGTTAGGTCTGCAAAACAATCAAATAAATAGAAAAATAAAAAACAAAGTTGTTTTCTTTCGGCTTTTCCCAGTTAGGGGTCGCCACAGCGGAACTCCGGTCTGCTAATGATTGGCAGTAGATTTTGACGAATGCCGAGGTGCAAGCTCAACATTCAACCTTCAACAAAGGCACGCCCATTTACGCATGTCTTTTGAATGCCCACCCAACTGCGGGGAGGACATGCAGACTCCACACAGAAGGCACTCCCCGCACTCCAGCCGAGAATCGAACGGGAGAACCTCTTGCTGTGAGGCAACAACGCTACCACTGCACCACCAAGAAAAAAATAAAAAACAAAGTATAAAGCAAAAACTGCCCAATGTATTAGTCTGTATTTTTTCTTAATACAATGAAAATCGATTTTCTGAATTTCATTCTCGAAACTGCAGTAGTAACTCTGACTAATTTTGCTATAGCTCTCGTTCAATTTCAGAATGCCCTGAGCACAGCCTAGATGAACTGAGCTTGATTATTGGTTTGGACGCTGGAGGAACTCGGCAGGTAGATGGGAATTGAATGACTAATTCTGGCTTGCTCATTCTTTGGGGGGTAGTATTGCTAGTGGATGATCTGCTACAACAAACTGAGGTTGCTTGCCATTTAAAACTGCTAGGACTGGGATGTGAACTTTACACCGCCTTAATCGGTGCTTGTGTGATAGCAAACATATGTACTGGAGAGCATAGCACACCAGCAGGTTGATGCAAATGCTCATGTCAGCCATGTGGCAGTAGCTGTATCAGAAGTGGGGATTGGATTGGTGGATAGATTGTCCCTCTATCCCCCACTATAGGAGTACTACTAGCTGCAATATCGAACTTAGGAGACATGGGATCCAATATAATGTATCGTATAATATGCAAAGCTTTTTTGAGAGGTACATTCCTCTTAAGACCTCCAATAAGAGAACCACCATCTCCATGGGATCTAAATTTGGTACTGACTGCTTTTACTCTCCCCCCTTTCGAGCCAGCTGCCTCTTGCCCACTAAAGTTCTTAACTTTGAAGACAATCTTTTTAACAACCATTACTTCAGCTAGGAGAGTTTCAGAAATGCAAGCTCTATCTATCCATCCTCCCTATTTGATCTTCCACAAAGAGAGTCTCTCTCTCAGAACTAATCCTTCCTTTCTGGCCAGAGTCTGTTCTGAGTCCAGTTTAAATCATTCTATTGAACTACCTGTCTTTTTCCCCAAGTGTGGCAACAAGGCAGAGTATAAACTTCACCAATTGGATGTCCATAGGCAGTTACGCTTCTACTTACACAGAACAAAGCACTTTAGAAAATCGGACCAACTATTTGTCTCATTCTTGAAAAATAGAAAAGGAACTTCAGTTTCAAAAGTCACTTTATCCAAATGGATTATGGATACTATTACTTATACATATAGTTCTCAACATAAGCAATTACCAGGACATATTTGGGGCCATTCGACTAGAGCTATGTTGACTTCTACTGCCTTTCAAGCCAGACTACCCTTAGATTCAATGTGTGCTACTGTCACATGGGTTAACCCTCATACCTTTATCACTCTTTGGTTCCACTGTTCTGAAGAGTTTATTCACTTGAGCCTCCAGAGAAAGAAGGTGCTGGGGACGCTGTCCCAAACATCAAGAATGAAGGCGAGATAGGACAATATAACATAAAGAAGTTATATACTCACCATAATGTTTCATGATTGCTGTCCATAATCTTGCCTTCATTCTTTCATTCCACCCTCCTTCCCCCTTCT
This sequence comes from Protopterus annectens, assembly GCF_019279795.1. Classification (NCBI taxonomy): domain Eukaryota; kingdom Metazoa; phylum Chordata; order Ceratodontiformes; family Protopteridae; genus Protopterus; species Protopterus annectens. Next base: position 763,710,624 of record NC_056739.1, on the reverse strand, counting down.
GGAGGATCGCGAGGAAATTTTTGGAATTGATCATAAGTTCTCTGATTCCCTTCATGTCTCATGAGACATGCACAGAGTATTATTGTGTACCATAGTGGGTTAGATAGTCTAGTGATGGGTATTTGCAAACAAGATCTGGGTAACTGTCATAATAGGGTATAGCCTTGAGCCAGTGAAAGCTCTCAAGCTTTAGTATGCGGCAGAGTCGGAACAAACATCAAGAATGAAGGTGAGATTATGGACAACAAACATGAAACATTATGGTGAGTACATAACTTTGTAGTTCCTCTAAATAATTCTTATTTCTTAACCATAGCTCCCTTTCTTTTGCTTCCACTCTATTTTAAACTCCACTTTAATTTTATTCCACTCCCTAGCTATATTTTCAGAAGAACTCTCTATCTTCTGTAATAGCTCCTGAATAATTGCCAATAGCCATTCCTTAAATTCCTTTCTTTTCAACATAGGTTCATAGGTTCATACTAGGCTATCTGCCCTAGGGCATTTATAAGCCTAGCCAGAATGTGTTTGGCTTTCACCACCCATTTTAAATTTATTTTGCTATGCCCTTTTTCGAGGTTAGTATACTGTGCTCTGTCTAACAGTGACACAGAAGTGATACCCGGGGTAAACCTACGATCTCCCATCCACTCATCAAGATTCCTCTTGAAGAGAGTCAATGAGGGACTCTGCCTAACCTGGACTGGGATTTTATTCCAGAGTGAAGGGAGCCTCTGGGTTATGAATCTGTCCCTCCAGCATGTCCTATTTATTTCAGTGCTGAGGTTCAAGTCTCTTGAGCGTAGCTCGATGGGATTTGGATTTTCTGAGGTGCAGCATGTCCATTAATTTCGGGTTGGACATGGCTTTATACGTCAGGCACAGATCGCCTCTGAACAGGTGGTATGCCTCTGAGTAGAGCTGGAGTTTCTTTAACCGGGCAGCATATGGCATCTGTTTGAGCCCTTTGATCTTCTTGGTGAGGTACTTTTGGGGTCTTTCCAGTTGCTGCAGGTGTCTGGTAAGGTACATCCCAAAAGGGGCATTGTACTCAATTATGGGCCTGATGAGGGATGAGTAAAGAGGCACGATGACCTCCCCTGATCTAGATGTGAATTCCCTTCATGATTAGGTGGGCTATATAAAATGTTTTTCTAACCACTTTGGCCACGTGGTTGTCAAATGAGAGATTGCTATCAACTTGGGTCCCCAAGTCCCTAATTACTTCTTCTGTACTTAATGGATTACCACCTATGTGGTAATTTCTGGGCACTTTGTTTTTGCCAAAGGGGATGACTATACACTTTTTGGCATTTAGCTTGAGGCCATGGCTCTAGCACCAGTTGTCTGTTTCTATGAGGCCCTTTTGGAGGATGCTTGTGTCAGCTGGAGAGTCGATTATGGCACCCAGTTTGCAGTCATCTGCGAACTTGGTCAGCCACAGTCCTTCCGTGTTGGCCTGTACATCCGAGAAATATATACCGAACAAGAGAGGTCCCAGGACTGAGCCTTGTGGGACACCACTTGTAACTGGTTTGGAGTCTGACATGGCTCCAGCAATTCCAACCATGTGAGTTCTGTCCTTGAGCCAGTTTGCAATCCATCTAGTGACATAGGGGTTTATATTTAAGCTGGTGAGCTTATCTATAATGCCCGAGTGGGGTATTGCATCGAAGGCTTTTGCGAGGTCCAGGTAGGCTGTGTGGACCACCTTCCCCTCGTCAATGGCCTTGGTGACTGTTTCAAAGAAATCAACCAGGTTTAAGAGGCAGGATCTGCCCTTAACAAAGCCAAACTGGGTAGGATCGAGTGTTTGTAGGTCCCCAATATCTTTATTTATGAGGTCCATGATGATCCTTTCCATAGCTTTGCAGACCAAGCTAGTCAGGCTTATGGGGCGATAGTTTCCAGGATCCATTGAGGCACCACCTTTATGGAGAGGGACCACTGTTGCTGTATGCCACACTTTGGGCACATATCCTGTAGTAAGGCTGAGATTGAACAGTAGTTTTATGTTTGGGTTTAGCTCTTCTTGGAGTTCATGTAGGCGCAGCCGGGACACCATCTGGTCCCATTGATGCTGTGTTTTTTGCTTTGGAGAGGGTGGCTCTTACCTGAGCATCTGAGATGTCAGGGGGGCAGCACTCTGCTGGGATAGATATTTGCCCTTTTGGTGGGGAGGGGGGGGGTTGCGCTGAACCTGTCAGCTAGGATGTTGGCAATGTCTGTGGGTTTGGTGTATTTTTTGTCAATTTGGACTAATTCTGAACATATCTGGGAATTACCACCCAGGTTCCTAACATAACTAAAGAAAGCCTTGTGATTATCCTTAGTGTCCTGTGCAATTTTTCTCTCGAAGCTGGCCTTAGACAATTTTATGTGTACCCGTAGTTTTTGCTAATACTGATCAGTGATGCCTTCCCTTTTTGGGATTTTGCTCTATCATTTAGTAGCTTCCTCCTTCCATTGTATAGTTTGTTTATGGCTGAGGTCCACCAGACAGGACGTCTGCCTTTGGAGGATTGGGTCTTGGTTTTATTTGGGATCGCATGATCCATGCATTCCTGAAGGTGTTCATAGAATGCGTTTATAAAGGATTCTGCGGTCTGGGCCATATTTTCCACAGGCCCAGGGGCTTTGAAGGATTCCACCTCAGTTTTGAGGAGTGTGAAATTTGCTTTAGAGAAGTTTTTCACTGTGGTTTTCTGGGCAGGGGGTGGGGTCGGGATGTGAATATCCAGTGAGATTAGTTTATGGTTTGATCTTACCAGTGAGGGATACACTTCTGGTCTGGAGCATAGAGTCCCCATGTTGGTGATGATCAGGTCCAGTATGTTTTCCCCTCTTGTGGGAGTGGTAACAAGTTGTTCCATAGCATTTGAGTTTATAAATTCTAGGAACCTTTGGGCTAGGGTGTTGGAGCTAGAGTAATACTCCCAGTCTATGTTTGGTTAGTTGAAGTCACCCAAATTAATGGTGTTTGGAGAGACCTTCATATTTTCCAGTGTTCTCAGGAAGGCCAAGCAGGGTTCCTGGGTTTGGGAGGGTGGTCTGTAGCAGGCTATAAACTGGAAAGCAGTTTTACCCACTGTTAGTTGCACATAGATAGTCTCTGATACTTCGTGCTTTGCCACCAACCTGGAGGTGTGGGTATCTTTAATGAATATCGATACTTCCACTCCTTTTGTGGTTCGGTCCAAGTTTTGGGGCCGAAAAGCATGGTATGAGGTATAACCTGGTAGTGCTGGGGTGCTCTCGGGAGCCCTGAACCAGGTTTCTGTTACTGCACAGATATCGATGTTCTCCATGCTAAGGAGAGTTTCGAGTGCGTGCATCTTGAGGTTTAGACTTCTGGCGTTGAGTAGCCTTACTCTTAGTTCCTTATCCCTTGTGATACCTATGGAGGTGGGTTTGTCTTTTGAGCCTTGCCTAAAAAAGGCACTATGGGGGTAGCAAGAGCCTTTTCCGATATCCGAAAGCCCAGGGGTGACAGGTGCAAGCCGTCCCTAGCGAAGCATCGTGGCTTGTCGAGCATATCATCCCAAGCTGACAGGCATTGGATCCCCTTTGAATGACACCAGTACTTAAGCCAGTTGTTGAAATTGATCATCTTGTCTTCATATTGTGGCATCATTCTTGGTGAGGGTAAGATGCTACTCAAGGTCAGGGTCATACCGGCCTATGTTACTTGTTCAGAGAGCTCCTTTATGTCTCTTTTCATGTAGTCCAGGGAGGTACATCTCAGGTCATTCACACCAGCATGGACAATGACTGAGTCATATTTGTACTTGCCTTGGAGTGACCTGAGTGCTTGTGTTATGTGGCAGATCCTAGCGCCCGACAGGCTGCTCACCATGACCCTCTCCTTGTTCAGCCTGGTGAGCGGGACATCAGTGTGCCTGACGATAGAGTCACCTATTACAAGTGTATCAGGTGTGTTGTTTAGTCTTAAGGGCTGTGACTGTTTGGCACACTGGCTTTGTGAGATATGTGTTGCACGTGTTTTGTTTTGGGGTAGCGGCTGCTTGGGTGTCTGCTTTGGAGGTCTCTGCTGCTTTGGCAGATCTTTATTTAGAGCCTCTGAGTATGTTTTTGTGTGATTATGTGTTTGGTTTGCTGTCGTGGTAAGTCTATGTGAGACTGGAATTGTAGTGAGTGTGGTTTCCTTCTCCTCCTGACTGGTTATGCCAGTACTGAGTTGAGAGAGCTTAGCCTCCAGTTTGGCTATATGGTTGCATCTCTCACATGTGTTGGAATTTGTTGGGAGGAGGAGAGGGTTGTCTGTGTACATGAGGCAGTTGTAACATTGCCTCAAGATTCCCAGATTCACCAGCTGGACCGGAGAGGAGATTGACAACTGACCTTTGGACATGCTAGAATAATATTGGGAATTCCTTAATAATTGAAAACCAGGGCCACTGGGGAGTGAGGGTGTAGTGCTTTTAATTTTTAGTGCTGACTTATATAATTGCTTTAGTGAGCAAGTGCCAGGTAACTTAAGTGCAATGTGTTACAGGTAACTTAAATGCAAAAATGACAAACAGTAACTTTCTTTCAAGTGAAACAAGGAAATAAGTACAGTAAGCAATGCAGATATCACTAGTGATCCACAGAAGTGCTGAGAAGCCATGTATTAGGTGGAATTAGCATTCAGGGAAATAACAAGCAAACAAACAACAAGCATATAAACAAAGCTAGATTCAGCAGGCCTGGATCTAGTCTATGCTACAGCAAACAAGGTGTACCAATTTCAGTAAGATACAGTTCAAATATTCAGGCACTATAAACCTTTAACCAGAAATTCCCAGCTCAGAAGGGCAGAGTCCAGCCTCTTCTCCCACAAGAGTGCAGACCACAAACCTTCTTACTGTAAAATAACTGGCCTGAAGCCCAAGTGCTTAAACCAGAACTAATACACTTTAAGAATAACAGACACTGGGCTCTCAATCAGCAGTTCCCAACTTAGAAGGATGAAAGCTACCTGTCCTGCCACCACAGTGCATGCCACAAACCTTCCTAATGTAAACCAACTGGTCTGAAGCCCAAGTGCTTAACCCAAAAGACTTAGAATGATAGCTACACTTTAATCAAGTTACTACCAAGCAGTAATAAATACAATTGAATACTTTAGAGAATGCCTGGATTAGTGCTCAACTTACACAAACAAAGCTAGATCCAGCAAGCCCGAATCCAGTCTATGCCACAGCAAACAAGGCTCACCAACTTCAGTAAGAAGCAGTTCAGATATGCATGCACTATAAGCCTTCAACCAGAAATTCCCAGCTCAGAAGGGCAGAGTCCAGCCTCTCCTCCCAAAAGAGTGCAGACCATGAACCCTCTTAATGTAAAATAACTGGCCTAAAAGCCAAGTGCTTAAACCAGAATTAATACACTTTTAGAATAACAGACACTGAGCCCTCAATCAGCAGTTCCCAACCTAGAAGGATGTAAGCTACCTGTTCTGCCACTACAGTGCAGACCACAAACCCTCTCAGTGCAAAACAACTGGTCCGAAGCCCAAGTGTTTAAACCAAAAGGCTTAGAATGAGTTACACCAAGCAGTAATAAATACAATTGAGTACTTTTAAGATGATGCAAAAGTAAAAAAAGTAGGTAGAAACACAAGTACAGTAAAAGCAGATGATTTTTTTTTTTTTTCTGAACAAGTGCTGAGATCAAATAAACAGATTTGAGTGCTGAAACTAGAAAACTGGCTAGTTATAAGAAAAAAAACTAAGCTAGAAGGCTTTCCTCCAACACAGAATGGCTCGGGGGCTCAGAAGCCTACAAATAGTCTATACCACTTAACAGGAAAGGCAGGAAACAAGCTTACATTTTTTTTTCTGTTTCCCAGATACTCTCTTTGTACACAGTAGGAGTGCCTGAAATCAGAATATGATCTCACTGCACTCAGTTGCGTGAGCAAATGAGATGGGCCCAGAAGGAGTATCCAAACCCAAATTTACAAGAGGGGCGGGAAGTTGCAAGGCCACTAAGATTAACACCAAAACAAAAACAGGGTGGGTGGGACTAACTGAAGAGCAAAGTGAAGACTTCCAGTTCAGTTAATATTCCTTCCACATAGTTAAAATCAATTTAAATACTGTATTTTTTTTGAAAAAAAAAAGAGCAGATAAAGGTACTTAAATTCTCTTATACATCCGTTGAATATAGCAAGTTCGTAGCCGGCCAAAGCCGAGGTTTTTAAGCAGAAAATATTTCACACTGTACCACTTAAATAGGCAAGGACAGGAAATCAAAGAAAGTGACTACCCCCACACCTGTAATTACTAGCAAATAACAAAATTCAGCAAACACTGACTAACTTCCAGTTCAGCTAATATTCCTTCCACACAGTTAAAATCAATTTAAATACTGTATTTTTTTGAAAAAAGAGCAGATAAAGGTACTTAAATTCTCTTATACATCCAGTTGAATACAGCAAGTTCTTAGCCGGCCAAAGCTGAGGTTTTTAAGCAGAAAATATTTCACACTGTACCACTTAAATAGGCAAGGACAGGAAATCAAAGAATGTGACTACCCCCACACCTGTAATTACTAGCAAATAACAAAATTCAGCAAACACTGACTAACTTCCAGTTCAGCTAATATTCCTTCCACACAGTTAAAATCAATTTAAATACTGTATTTTTTTGAAAAAAAAAGAGCAGATAAAGTTACTTAAATTCTCTTATACGTCCAGTTGAATATAGCAAGTTCTTAGCCGGCCAAAGCTGAGGTTTTTAAACCTCAGGATTAGAAAGCACCAGTGTCTCATTTTTATTTCATTACCATGTGTTTTTACTTTACGTATTATTGGTGCATGATCTGAAATAGTTATTGGGTGCATATCAAGACCTTCATTTAACTGCACATATTCCTGTTAAATGTAAATTCTGTCTAGCCTAGCCCAGTTTTTATATCATAGGGAATAATATGTAAATTCACTGCGAACTCCTAATACTAAATTCACATCTACCATACCAGATATTTTCATAAATTTCTTCAAAAGGCTACCCTCCTTTGTTATACTTTCCCTTCTGGGTCCCCAGACACATCTTCACTGTTGCAAATCAAATTCCAGTCTTCGCCTATAAGTAATATTCCTTGCTGAAAGCTGGTTATTTCTTCCAGCATTTTCATAGCAGTTTTAGATGGAATACAAATACATGCCAAAGTAATTCTCCTCCCTTGCCAGTAGCTCCTTAGTACTACAAATCTGCCATTATTATCTTTTTATTCTCTTCACTATCACTATTGGCGTTCCTCTTACAATTAATATAAGTACTCCTGTTTTCTTTTATCCCAGGTATTCATCTGAATAACCATTCTGAAAAACTTTCTCTATCAAATTCACATGTTCTTTCCAAGTGCATCTCCTGTAGGATAGCTATTCCCACTGTACATTTTTAATATAGTTCACTACTCTTTCTTTTTTGTATTTATCTGTCGGACCATTTACATTTAAAGACATTGCAGAAAGCATCATTATATCAAAAAAGTTATTATTCCCACCTTTTATGTTTAACAGCTTTTTAGTTTGACTAGTTCCAGCTTTTGTGTTAACATGCATACACTGCTTGTCAAGTTAAATTTTTTATATAGTTGTTTCTTGTTGTAGACATTTGAGCCTGTGTCACATCTTACAAAACTTTGTTTTATTGAAATCCCACAAAAAACACATCTCAATAGACCTAAATGCTATAAACTTAATACGAACACACAAAACTATGCACATCTTAAAATATTGATGTTTTAGTCTCCAAAAAGGAACAAGTATCCTAAACTGACAGCCACCCCGACAGACTTGAGTTAACCTAAAAGAAAGGTTATCCATGGTATAACCTGTGCTTTTACTAAGTGCTCTCTGTTTTTGTCTTACCTTTATAGGCCTTCCAGCTGGGAAAACACTAAATGCTTTCAGAGAACATTATCTCCTAGCCAGTTTCTTTTTATCAGATTGTAGCCAATTTCTTTTTATCAGATTATAGCCATTCCCTCTTTATCAGATTGTCTCCATGGAGACATGAGGACCAGATACAGAATTGCTACTAAGCATACATTTATTTGCTAGAAAAAAAGTTTTATAATATTCAATATTCTTTTTCATGTACTTGCTTTCTCTTAAAACTAGTTACTAGATCAAGCTAAGGTTCTTAATCCAGTCACTCCCCCCATGCAAGAATGAGAAAAAAAAACACATTGATTTTTCTTTTGTCATGCTCTTTTAACTAGACTTTTTTTTGTTACATTTCTTTAAACTGAACAAGACGGAGATAAGGGAGAAAGCAAAACAGAAAAAAACAGGAGCACCTTTTTACAGTAGTATCCCCATTTCACTCAAAACAACTGAGAATGCGTTATACAAAGAAAAATCATACACTGTAAAAACAGTACTGTTAAAAAAATGCTTTACTTACAGTCAACATTCTCCTTCCTTTTCCCCTCCCCTGAGTATTTTTTCAAATATTAATGACTTGAAGTAGGGCATGTATTCTGTCATATTTCACAAATGTAATTATTGCTTTGTAATACCACATTTGATAGTTTCCAAGTTGTTTTATTCCTGTTCATCTCCATCTCCCAAATCTTGTCTCTGCTTCCTTTCTAATGTACTCTCAGTTCGTCTAGTAAGCACTCCTGCTCCCTTCCTCCTCTCCAGAATTTTCCATTGAAACATTGAAAAAGGTTTCACTGGCAGTCTGTCAGTGGTCTGTTACAAGAAGAACAAAAAGCAGAATCTCCTGCTTCACAGCTCACTTTTTGTTGGACACACTTTTCTATTTCCTCCTTAGCATGTATTCATCAAAAAATGATTTCTTCCCTCCAAGGAATAATATTTTGAAGTTAGTTGGGTATAGCAGTTTGAATCCCACTCCTGCTTCTCAACATTCCCTGAATAGTGGAATAAATTTTGTCTCTTTTGCCTGGTGTACAATGAGTAATCCATCTCCAAAATCAAAATGCTGTCTCCCACTATTAGTACTTTGTCCTTCTACCACAGTATTGTCAGAATCAACTCCTCTTGTTAGTAGAATTGCATCTTTACTATTAAATGTCTAGGTTGCTTTCTCATAGCCAGGTTTGGAGCATGCATACTACGTACCATTTTGGTTAACTCCTGCTGTGGAATACCAGTCCAGTTCCTTATTTATGCTTTCATAACTAATGTAGTGTATTCCTTCCAGCTTCTCTGGTGCAGCTTAAAATCTCAGTTTTCTTCCTACGTGCTGTGTCCTCTTATTCTGTTATTTTTTGAAATGTCTCTTCTTGAGCTATCTTATATTCAGCCAGCCTTTTCTTCATTTCAACCTCTGATGTTTGCAGTATTATCACCTCATCTGAATATCTGCTTTTAAAGCTTCTTCCATTTTCCAACCTGTTTTTGTTTGAGTTGATATACTTCATCAGTGTTTTGTTTATTTTAACCAAGTCTGTGTGAAGTTTTCTTATGCTTTCCTCTAGGTTGTTGGAAGTCATGTTTAGAGCCTGCACTGCTTTGTGCTGAACCAGCTGTAGTACTTTTGGTCCTTTTTTTCCTCACCTTTTGTAGCTGATTTTCCTTCAGGTCCTCTGTATTTTTTTTTCTGGCATCCATGCAGTGCACTTAATAGCCAGTTACTGAAATTTACCCAGAAATACAAAAGTCCACTGGACTCCTCTGCTGAGTTTCTGTTTTCACACTGGGAGAGCTAGACTTGAGCTGTTACTCATTGTGCAGCCATCTTGGAAGTCCTCTATGAAGGATTTTTGATTCCTTAGCTGACATTTTCCTTAACACTAATGATTGAAACATGCATCTGATAATTAAAATAGAAAGCTGCCTGCTTTACTGAACTGTGCAAACCTGGACTTCTACTAAGTGAGTAAGAAGCCCTTTGTGCACTATATTTATTGTTACTCAAGAGTTCTTCTACCACTCCATAAAATGGAATTTGTGAAGGAGCACTGCCTTTTTTGTGTCATATAGGTCAATTATGATAATCATTTTATCTTTTTGTTTCAGCAATGTAGTGATGTGGGACTCATGGCCTACCTTGGCACCATCACCAAAAGCTGCAACACAATGAGTCAGTTTGTGAACAAATTCAACATTTTGTATGATCGCAGACCTAGGGTAGCCTACCAGGGGCTACATGATCTGGAGATAGTAGAGCACTACAAGGTGGACAGGGACATACTTTAGCAATTCATCAAGCTATGCTGGCCATACCTCAGACACAGAGCCAACAGAGGGGAACCCATCCCAGTGGATACCAAGGTATGTGTAGCCTTAATATTACTAGCTACAGGTACTTTCCAAAGACCTACTGGGGACATCATGGGGGTCTCACAGGCATCTGCATCCAGGGTACTCCACCAGTTCCTGGATGCCATGCTACCACATGTCGGTGAGAACATCTACTTCCCCAGTACCCATGAGGAGAGGGCCAGCAATATGCGTCTCTTCCACTGTATAGCAGACTACCCAGAGGTACTGGGTGCCATAGACTGTATGCACATCCACATCAAAGCACCATCTAGTGACCAGGGTAGGGTCTACCTAAACTGGAAGGGCTTCCACTCCAACTTCCAGTTCATGTGCAATGCCGAGGGCATTATCATGAATGTGTGTGCTGGCAGCTCTAGAAGCTATCATGACTCCCACATTTGGTATTCCTCACAGCTGTATCAGAGATTTGCCAGGGGGGACATCCCATATGGCCATCTGATGGGGGATGCTGGCTATGCACTGGAGCTATGGATGATGGCACCCATCAGAAATGCACACACACACACACACACACTCAAGAATACCATAATGAGGCACCTGCACAAACCAGGATCATTATAGAGCATGTGTTTGGGATGCTCAAGTCATGGTTCCGCTGCCTTGACATATCTGGTGGACACTTGCAGTACTCTCCAGCCACATGTGCACACATGTTCATAGTATGTGCCATGCTATACAATATGATCCTGCAGAAAGAGCTGCAACAGGAACAGCATTGGAAAGGACCACATAGTTCCCCCCCATCATTGCCAAGGTCCCCACAGTCACAGAGGGACTTGGAAGAGAAACCCTCTGAGCCAGCCCTTGCAGTCAGATGGAGGTGTGCCCAGTATGCCCTGGCCTTGTCAAAGAGGCAATGCATAGCACACACACACTGACACTGCAGGGAACCAGGGACTGACAACTCTCTCCGACTCGCACACACAGTAAAATGGATGACACACACATCACACTACCTGTAACTTACCATGTACAGGCAGTGTACTGCATGCATCCAACATAGGCAGCCCTCAAGCATCATCCTCAAAACTGCTGCAGGCACAAGGTAAGTCAGTCTTCTTAACAATAAACTAATGGCTTAGTATGTTCTGGTAGCATATCCATGGTATTGCTCCATGCATGCAGGGGAATGGGGTGTCCTCCTGGGATAGCAGTAGACAACCGACAGCTATGTGGGACACCAGGAAATTTTGCCCAATACTGACTTTCCCACACTATGCAGTAGTACCCAAGGTGATGATTCCCACTGCAGTATATGTGGTGGTCCAACTAACTGGGTGGTCATAAGTCACAGGCATGGATGTCAGTGTGGGGGTCCCATACTCACCCCTCAGCTGCACTCAGCAAGTTAGCTGTAGAAAACCATAAGGAAATGTCTGGCAAAGGCCCACAAATGGGGAAAATTATGAAATACCCCCTATAGGCTTACACAGTAATAGCACAGCAGGTCTTGCAGTTGCAATAAGGTCTGAACGGTAAGAAGTCTGAAACTCAAATGTATGCCATTACAATCTGACCTGTGGTCCTTAGTGATATACCTCTAGTCTCCAAGTCAGGGCATAATACTATGCTAAATGGTACCAAAATGTAAAGCAAATATCAGCACAATCTGTGCAAATGTGTACAGTTGACAGGTGTGCCCCCCAAACACATATTCCCATAGAAATGCAGTAATATGTATGTTTGCAGGGAAATAGCAGCAGAGCGCACATTGCCAGGGCTGTCCCAATCAACATGATAACTTGTTGCATGTCCACAATATGCAAGGGTCAATGAGTTATGTTTATTTGTAGTTAATACTGTCAGGATGTGGGCAGCACTTACTCCCAGCTGTTGTGTCATAGTGGCCTTGGTACAGTGCTGTCTTTGACAGGGCCATGTTCCAAAAACTGCAGTACCAAGTATTCTGCATGTCAGCTACACCTACGGTAGGAGTTGTACATGCTGTCCAGAAGTATTTTGAGGACTTCCCCACCCACAACACTTTCCAGTGCCCTACTTTAGTAGTCCTGCTGATGTCATTCCCCTTAGAAGTACATTTGCACAGCCCCAGCCCAATAAGCATCATGGCTCGTGCAATAACTATGTCACAGTATAATGCAAATAACTAGATAGGCATGGGTTCTCTTCCCATTTTGGGCAAATGTGTTTGTGTTTGAGTGTGTATAAGTGTGTATGTTTGTAAACTGAAATGTTTTGAGGACTTCTCCACATACAACACTTCCCAGTGCCCTACTTTAGCAGTCCTGCTGATGTAATTCAACTTAGAAGTATATTTGTGCACTTGTCAGCCCTGTAAGCTCTGTAGCATGTGAGATAACTGTGTAACACTATAATACAGAAAACTAGATAGGCAGGCATTCTATGCCCAGTTCTGATAAGTGTGTGTACAAGTGTGTGCATGTTTGTAGGCTGAAATATTTTGAGGACTTTCCCACCCAGTACACATCCCAGTGCCCAACTTTAGCAGTCATGCTGATGTCATTCAACTTAGAAGTACATGTGTGAACTTGTCAACCCTGTAAGCTCTGTAGCACATGCAATAACTACACAGCACTATAGTACAAAAAATTAGATAGGTAGGGGTTCTATTCTCAGGTCTGGCAAATGTGTGTGTGTGTGTATGTGTGTGTGTGTGTGTGTGTGTGTGTGTGTGTGTGTGTGTGTGTGTGTGTGTGTGTGTGTGTGTGTGTGTGTGTTTGTATGTGTGTGTATAAGTATATGTACAAGAATTTGAAGGTGTGTGTATTTGTAGGCTGAAGTATTTTGAGAACTTTCCCACCCAATACACATCCCAGTGCCTTACTTTAGCAGTCCTGCTGATGTCATTCACCTTAGACGTACCTTTGGACAGCACTCAGCCCTATAAGCTCCGCGGTACATGTAATAACTAAGTAATAGTATAGTACAGATAACTAGATAGGCAAGAGTTCTACACTCAATTGTGCAAATGTGTGTGTGTGTGAGAAGGTGTTTGTAAATGTGTATGTTTGTAGGGTAATGTATTTTGATGCCCTTCCCACCCAGTACATTTACCATTGCCATACTTTACAAGGGCTCTTGATGTAATCACTTTAAACATAACTTGCCACGCTGTTAAATCCTATAAGCTCCGTGACGCATGTGACAACTGCGTAACACTGTAGTACACATAACTAGATAGGTAGGGGTTCTAAACCCAACACTGGGAACTGTGATACTGTGTGTGTGTGTCTGTGTGTTTAGGTGAGAATCATATCATTTGGGGTGTGAGTTATACCATTTTGAGGCATGTACCACCCAGTACACATCCCATTGCCCTTCTTCAAAAGGCCTGCTGATGTCATTCATCTTAGATGTACCTGTATACACCTGTCAGCCCTCTAAGCTCTGTGGCATGTGCAATAAGTGCGTAATACAATAGTGGAAATACTTAGGTAGGGGTTCAAATCTCAAAACCAACAACTATAGTAGTGTGTGTGAAGCATATCCCCTGTGGCTATTGTGTGTGTAGGTTATACCCTTTTAAGGCCTGTTGACACCCTACCCATGACATCACTTTAAAAACCCTGTTAATGGCATCTGCCTCACATGGACCATTTAACACTATACAGCCCTTACCAGTCATCTGTGCAGATGTACATGGGATATCCACATGTTTGCAAACTATATATGGTCTGTGTCCTCTGATAATGAGCATTCCTGTGATATCATTGCCAAATATGTCACAGTTACTGTACTGACACACATGCCAGCATCAGACATTGTACCTGACTGACACATCATGCTGATACAAAGTCTGTCACTCTATCACTTGTGGAGAGTTGTAAGAGCAGTACACAAGACCAGTTGCTATGACTGGTGGGTTATCCCACCATACATGAAGGCATTCGCAAGATTACCTGTTGTAGGAGGTTGTGTGTTATGTCCCAGGCATATAATTTATGTGGAGCATGTCATGTGTACGCAGCACTATAGTACATACAAGTGGATACGTAGGGTTACTAATATGTCTATTGGCAACTGTGTATGTGTTTCTGTATGCACAGTCCCTGTGGCTGTCTTCAGTATGTGTATGTGATGGCTATACCATTTTGTGTGCCTCTTCCCCCCTGTGAACTCCCCCTTTGCCAGCCTAGTGTCAACCCATACAGATGTCATCTACCATACAAGCACAGTAAGCACTGTGGTGCAATGGTTGCATCACTGTGTATTGTACATTAATAGATGGGTAGGTCTTCTAATTTGATAAGTGTCACCTCCATGTGCATGTGTATATCAATGCATGTCCCCATGCAGCGGTGTGTGTGTGTGTGTGCGTGTGTGTGCATGTGTGTGCGTGTGTGTGTGTGTGTGTGTGTGCATGTGTGTGATGACACTTGCATGATAAGGGCCTCTGAACCCACCAGTGGCAATCCTAACAGCCCCTACAATTGTCACACACTTCAATAGTAGTGGCAGACACTGCCACGCTACAGTACTGCTGTGCTATTTGTATTATGTATCTAGCACTATCATTCATAAGATTGTGCGGGTAGTGTCTGTGCTCAGCCCTTTGCCAGCTGCCGCATGTACAGGACTATGACTCTGTGTACACTGGCAGCACGAGAGGACAGACATGCATATGAGATGGCAGACACACATGCTGGTGATTGTCAAGTTAGACTAACAGGCTGACCTGTGTCAGGAATACATACCCAAAACCTGTCATACACACTATCAGGCATATCCTCATCAACTGCAGGATGGTTGTGTGGATGTGACAGAAATGGCAGGGGCAACAGGTGCTGATAGCTGAATCTGTTACAGTTGAAGTGATGGCTAAGCTTGTGAGGGACCTAAGACAGTACTCACATAACAGGGCTATGTTGGACAGCCATGGATGGTACATGGCAGAATGTATGGTTCACTGTCTCCTGTCAGAGACACAGTAACTGGTTCTGCCAGGAGTATCACTGTGCCAGAGCCAGCCAGGCCTAAGGACAGATGCAGTACTACTCCCTGATGGTGACTGCCATCTGCTGGATCCATGTCCCTGATGGGACTGACCAGGACAATGTGCCTATGGCCTGCTTCGGTGTGGTGTGGACAGCACCCTCCCTTTGGTAGTGCTGTTGGTACTGCCACTACGGGACTGTGAATGTGCACAGCCACGTGGGCTCACAGCTGATCATGTTGCTGATCTACGTGCACCTGAATGATGCCCTACTCTACCACATGCTCAAGCACAGACATTGCATGGTTGAGCAGTGACAATGTCTCACCCCACTGTCTATCCATGACATCAGCAAGATGACATATGGCATCACAAATGCCATTGAGGTCATCACGCATGGCAGGGAGTGTTGCATTCATCACCCTGTGCATCTGTCTGGTGTTGCAGCCAGTACGCACCTGTGCTTCCATGATGGACCATAACATGTGTCTGGTGACACCTGCTCTGGCACTTGTGACAGGGGCTTGATGGGCAGCAGTCCTCTGTCAAGCACTCCTGTCCATCTGCATGTGTGTGGCCTTGCCTGGTCTCTGCTTATGGCTGGTGTTTACACTCACACTTGCCATACTCAACGCAAAAGCCTGTTCCATGCCACCACCCTTAACCTGTCCATTATCCATGGCTGCTGGGGACTGGGTATGTGTGGGCATACTGACTGTGTGTGGGGACATGGTGGGTGAAAGTGCAATACCAAACAATGGCACCAGCAATCTCACCTCTGCCTCACTATGACCACCATCATCATGGGAGTCCACTAAGACACTGACATCAGGTTGTGAGGGGGAGGGACACCAACCCCTGTGTTCACCTACAAGGGAAAGACAACATATGTAAATGAAATCCCTGTAGTAGTATGTTTGCTGATACACACATACACACACACACACACACACACACACACACACACACACACACACACACACACACACACACAAACAAAAAAGCATGGAAGCTCTATGACTGGGAATTCCTTCCAAAGGAATTATGGGCATGACTATCAAAAACAGAGGTACACCAGGGTTTCACTCCACCTAAGGCTTAGCCTCAGTTGCCTCAGGAAAGACTCTTATAAACCAAGGAACCTCAGAAAGTAATCGCTTGTCCCAACAAAAGATGATGACTTAACACAGCAAACCAGGGGAGACCATACTAAAGAGACATACAACAAGGGAACAAAAGCACACCAAGGAGAAATCACCTTCTCCCACCCAGCTGCACCCTTCAACAGCAAAGAAAACTGAAACATGAAAAATCCTACATGGTAGGGTGGTTTTTAAGGTCACATCATGCTCCGACAAATAGTGTGGAGTGCTCTTCCCTTCTTCTGAAAAATTGAAAGGTGCTGTTCAAAGGTGGTCAAGCCTTGTTGCATGCCAACAGTTCTGCTATATCAGAAAGTGAAGATGAGGATCAGAAGAGGAAGGGGACAGAGAAGGTCCGAACCTAACTCCTAAAGAAAGGCTCTCCTGGTAGTGGCAAAACCCACAAGCCACTTACCTGTCCAAAGTCAGCCCAGACCAAAGTACAGTAAAAGTGAGTAGATGGGTAGAGAAAACTTGAGGGTGCACAAGCCAGCAAACAGGTTAGGGATATCAAAGCATACTTGGCTTTGTGCTTACAGTGACAATGAAGCCTCCTTGTCATGGAAGAGCAAGACAATTAGAAGACAAGGAAACTGTTTTCTCAGCAAAGGGGTAACATACAAATTCATAAAGATATTTATTTCCTTTTGTTAACTGTACAATGCTGAGCTATGTAGACCATTTCAGGGTCATCCCAGGGATGTACAATAACAAAAAAAAAGACACAGTACAACAGACAGAAACAGATTAATTACAGAAAATATCAGAGCATCAAACAACACAAGACATTTAGGTATTATAATATTGTAATAATGTAAGGTAAAACAATGAGTAGGCAATACGAACAAATGAACTGGCAAATACACAACCTTTACAGTATGCAAAAAAATGTAAAATTTAAAGGGAAAAAGGAAGTGGAAAGAGGAAAAAAGGACAGGAAGGATATTATGCACATTAGGGATAGGATGAGGATGGTAGTGGTGGTATAGGTTCATAGGTTCATATATGTTTATCAGCCTAACAATCACAAGGGCCTTTTTAAGCCTGGACTTGCATCCCAAATCTCTGACAAGTTCTGGTATCCTTGATAACTGTAGGCAGAGGCTTGTGAGATGAAACCTTTGCAAGCAGGGGCCTGTGAGAGGAACCATTTACAGGCTGCCTTTGTCCATTAGAGACAGAGGTACCAAGCCAGGGATGAATTTCCTGTTTCCCATCTGATTGTCCAAGTTACACTTGAATTGGGTTAGAGAGAAACTCTGCTTCACATGGATGGGGAGCCTATTCCAGAGATGGGTTAGTCTCTGGGATACATACCTGTCTCTCCAGCAGGTCTTATTTATAACACAGGCAAGGTTTAAGTCTTTAGAATGGGTAAATCTGGTGCTGTTGGTTTTGTGGATATGCAGGAGGTCCATCAGGGTGGGGTCTGGCAATGCCCTGTATGCCAAGCTTAGATCTCCCTCAACAGCATACATAGATAGTGCCTTGAGGCAATCTGCATAGGATATGTTA
The DNA here is from genome assembly GCF_019279795.1 of Protopterus annectens. Taxonomy (NCBI): domain Eukaryota; kingdom Metazoa; phylum Chordata; order Ceratodontiformes; family Protopteridae; genus Protopterus; species Protopterus annectens. The sequence continues at coordinate 763,692,779 of NC_056739.1, read as the reverse complement.
CTTCTGCCCTATATTCTTTTAGTGAGGAACCTCTGTGGACATTCTAATTGTTGGATATCCCTGGTTAGGTACATACCAAATGGGGCATTGTACTCAATGATAGGTCTGATGAATGCAGAGTGCAGTCGAACAATGACTTCCATGGACTTAGATGCCATACCTTTATTTATAAGTTGAGCAACATAGAATAATTTCCTCAGTACTATAGACACGTGATGGTTAAAGGCTAGATTACTGCCTATGCATGTCCCTGGACTACTTGGTCAATGCTAAGGGGCGTGTTGTCAATATAATAGTTAAAAGGGGTGGATGACTTCCCAAAGGATACTATTATGCATTTCTTGGTTCATAGGTTCATAGATTGGTACTAGGCTATCGGCCCTAAGGCCTATGCAAACCTAGCCATAACAATTCCCTGGAAATTTTTTCCCACAATATTTACTTCTCTGGGCCCCTGTCTAGCAGGGTGACTGACATGATCCCCGGGGTGAATTTCCTATCTCCCATCCAATCTTCCTTAGTTTTAGTCTATGGCTCTGACAACAGTTGTTTGCCTGTGTCATCCCTTCCATGGATGGAGAAGAAAACAAATATCTCTGTTCTTTGGTTTGTTGTGGTGAGGCTAAGTATGGTATGAAGAAAGGAGAACATTATGATTCAGTTCTCACATAATCCCTTGTTTTGGGTAGCATTCACATGTATCTTGCTCAAACCATCATTGCTTAAGTTAGTGACAGAATTTCTAAAAGCAACAGATTTCTTTTTGGTGAGGTGGAACAGCTTTCGATATTAGAGGGTCTGTTACTCAAAAATAGTGTTCAGTAAAGTGAACTCTGTTTAGAGATGGGGGTTGAGGGTGACCTCAGGTCACTGGTAGTTATTCTCTTGTTAAAGTGGCTAGCAAAGAAGTGCAATGTTTCTGTGTGTATAAGTCTAAGGGAGGCATGAAATAAGTAGGGATCATATTTATTTTATTGGGACACAGTATCCCTTCATTAGGATCTAACAGCAGTGCTCATTTTGTGGGGCCAGGGCAATAAGTCTGCAGACACTGTTGGTTGTAGTTTGTGGTGAGGTTTGATTTTTCTTCGCTGCATAAGTTGGAAGTTTTTCAACAGCCATTCTATCTTCAGGTGAGAAGAAGTGAATAGTAATGAGTTAACTTTAGATGTCTGAGCTTCAAATTTCATGTTAAAGCACTGAGACTGATCAAGCCATATTCCCTCCCAAGTCTTTGAAGTTTGGTTTTGGTTTATCTGTTCTTTGTTATGTAGAGTATTCCCCACTGCTGGGACATATGAGGAATTGTTTGTCTCATTCTGAAAATTATAGTTTTAGTTTTCTTTTTTGGTATACAGGATCAGATTGTGTTGTATAAGCTATTATAAGAGTAAGTTTGCCACTGTCAAGGTATTTCTTGATAGCATGTACAACACTCTTCCTGTACATGACCATGTCATTTGCCTACAGGAAGTAAGAACGTTTTGAGAAGGTCAGCTGGGAGATTGTTTATAAACAGTGATAACAGTACTGACAGGACTGATCCTTGCAGCTATCTTTAGCAAAGGGGCAGAAGGGTGAAATGGAATTTCCCCTCTGAACGTAGTCTACCACTGAGGATGTTTTTGAACCAATAGAGTGTGTCAGTCCTGATACTTACTGCTATGTTATTTGTAGGATGTCATTAGCAAACTAAATCAAAGGCCTTGATAAGGTCTGTACAAACTGCACCAATTAGAAGGCCTTTATCCAGCTTACATAGTAAATCATCTCTTAAAGAACTCCCAGGCTATCTAACTTTCATTCAACTAACAGTAGCATACAAGCTCATTTTTAAACCCTCTAGCTGTCCATCACTCTCCTCTTCCTTAAAACTTCACCAGCCAGGGGGTGTGGCCAAGGATGAACACAGGATAGCAGCAGATTTCTTCAGCTCCACCAATTTCATTACATTGACAGGAATTAATTACTTAAAAAATTAATTCTTGAAGTAATTTTCTTTCTAAATATGTTTGTTTTATATAGTTCTTGAACTATATCTAAAAAAGAAAGGAAATCTTAATAATATTCCTGTCAGAAATTACTTTGGAAATTTTCCTGTCAGTTTATCAGTCTGAAATGAGTTCCAGTAAGACAAATTCTCAAGACTCCAGCATCAAGAAAGAACTTCAGTCTCTGATAATTATAGTCCAGCAACTTACTGCTAAGATGGATAAAATGGATACTAAAATAGACACTTTCATAGAAAAACTACAAAACAAATAGACTTGTTACATATGGACCTGCAACAACAGAAGATCCAGATGACAGGCATAGAAGAAGCTGTGAATGACATGGAAAATAAAATACAAGAAAAGGAAATCAACATTGAGTTTCTGCTGAAACAAAATACACATTTACAAACAAAGCTGGATGACCTGGAAAATAGATCTAGATGCAATAACATTAGGATTTTTGGACTGCCAGAAAATATTGAAGGTAACAATATTACTTCTTTTTTAACAACATGGCTCCCTAAAACTTTAGATTTACCAGAAGCATTCTCTTTTGGTATCGAAAGAGCACATAGATCTATAGCTAATACTAACTCTAACAAAAACTATCCTAGATCAGTTATAGTTAGATTTCTATCATCTTTTGATAAAGAGATGGTTCTTAAATCTGCTTGGGCTAAAGCTCCTGTTAAGTTTAATGAGACAACTGTGCTTTGACAATGACTATTCTTCCATGGTAATTGCTAAAAGAAAAGTTTTTCTGCCACTAATAAGGGAGCTTAAAAAGCACAGTTTAAAACATACCTTCTGTTTCCTGCCAAGCTTAAAATCTTCCTTCCTGATGGTCCTAAGGTCTTCGATGATTTAGACTCTGCTTTACTGTTTGTCAAAGAAAAAGGATTTTGGATAAAATAGAAGAAATGGAATGGGCTAGTTCTTCATTAAAGAGATTGGCAACTGAAGCTTCCTGGAAGACTTCAGAGAAGAAGAAGAGACTAAAAACAAATGATTTGTTATATGTTTTTTTTCTCTCTCATCATTTTAGTTCATTATTAATCTTTTGAATATAGTTCCTGCATTTCCAGAAAGCCACAAATATTTTGGAAAAGATTTAATCAAAGTTATTCTCTATGTGCAAAGAAATGTTTTGTTTCATAACCAGTCAAAATGCCTGAGGATTTAATGGCAGGCTGTGACTCGATTTGTTTCTCTTTCTGAAAAAAGTAAGGTTAGTAATTTGATACATTTTTTATCTTTACCTTTTTTTTCCTTCTTCTTTTATTATTTTCTTTGTTTAAACAATGACATTCTATTTAGATTATGTAGTGGGTAAAGGGTGGGCAGGGCAGGGAGAGAACAGTAATGAAAATATCATTAATAGAATAATAACATATTTATTTCTTGTAAAAGTTTATAAGTTCTTCAAATGCTATTTCTAATTATACTTTCTTGATTATACTGCTTATGCTTGTTTGTAAATAATCTGTCATGCTTTAACTAATAATAATCAGAACTAAATAAGAGTAAATAATATGTTTTATTTTTAACTCTATTAATATAAACAGTAAGTAACATTCCATTGTATATACTTCTTACAGCTTTCTCTTACATTTTTTTATTTCTGCCTCACTCCCTTTTATTTTCTACTCTCTTTTCTTTTCTTTATTAATATATAGAAATGCTTTTGACTGTGTGGGCACAATGAATAATAGGATTTGTATGAAAATTGAGTTGGGAGAAGAATGCTGAGTTTTATTGCTTGTTGGTAATTTTGAGTTTAATTTCACTTGCATAGAGGCTGTGATGATCTGTGGAATACATTGTGGAGGTTCTGTCATGTTTAGATGCATTTACACTGCTAAATGAATGTTTGTCACTAGTTTTTAATAAGTTTCCCGCCAAAATGTTAAGAGAGACAATCTGGGATGTGGGCTGTCTCATGCACAGTGTCTATGAGTTACCTCAGAATCTTCAAATCACAGAATTCTCACAGAGAAACTGAAAGCAGTTAGTATAAACATTGACAAGGTTATCACACTGACACACCACAGATTCAGGAAAAATACTCTGTTCATAAAATATGTCAGTTATAATGAGTTTAAATGATGTAGTTTCTTGTAGTAAGTAAATGTCTTATTTTAGAAGGCATAAAAAATGAAACATTTATTTAAATGTTTTTGAAAATCTACTTAACAGCAGCATAATAATCTGTGTTAAAAATTTGTGTTCCAAACATATACTTTACTATAACTCATTTAATTCATCTGATTGACAAGCATAAATAATCTTATAACTCTACTCTGGAAGAAATGTCATGTGATATATTTTAAAGCAGTAGGTTAGCATGATTGTAAAATCTGGTTACCAATATGTGTTTGCTGTGCATTATTTTGTATAAAGCAGACAGATTTATTCTAGGGACAGCAAGTAGGATAGTGCTCTACAAAGACACAACTCAGTGAGATCATATATATATATATATATATATATATATATATATATATATATATATGTGTGTGTGTGTGTGTGTGAGTGTGATGGCTTTTTTTCTGAGAATCTGCATAACTATCCAATATGATTTATAATAATTTCTATGAATACAATATTTTACTCTATTGACAAAATGAATGTTTGCCACAAGTTTTAATAAGTTTCCCGCCAAAATGTTAAGGGAGACAATCTGGGATGTGGGCTGTCTCATGCACAGTGTCCATGAGTTTCCTCAGAAGCTTCACTCACAGAATTTTCACAGAGAAACTGAAAGCAGTTAGTATAAACATTGACAAGGTTATCACACTGACACACCACAGATTCAGGAAAAATAATCTATTCATAAAATATGTCAGTTATGATGAGTTTAAATGATGTAGTTTCTTGTAGCAAGTAAATATCTTATTTTAGAAGGCATAGAAAATGAAACATTTATTTAAATGTTTTTGAAAATTTACTTAACAGTAGCATAATAATCTGTGTTAAAAACTTGTGTCCCAAACATATACTTTACTATAACTCATTTAATTCATCTGATTGACAAGCATAAATAATCTTATAACTCTATTCTGGAAGAAATGTCATGTGATATATTTTAAAGCAGTAGGTTAGCATGATTGTAAAATCTGGTTACTAATATGTGTTTGCTGTGCATTATTTTGTATAAAGCAGACAGATTTATTCTAGGGACAGCAAGTAGGATAGTGCTCTACAAAGACACAACTCAGTGAGATCAGATATATATATATATATATATATATATATATATATATATATATATGTATGTGTGTGTGTGTGTGTATGTATGTATATATGTATGTGTGTGTGAGGGTGTGTGTGTGTGTATATGTGTGTGTGTATATGTATGTGTGTGTGTCTGTGTTTATGTGTGTGATGGCTTTTTTTTTTTTAGGTAATAACGCAAGTGTTTCTGAGAATCTGCATAACTATGCAATATGATTTATAATAATTTTTATGAATACAATATTTTACTCTATTGACAATAATGAGTTTAAGTAAATGCTCATATACAAACAATTCAAGATTTTTTGGAAGCTGTTGATAGAATTCACATGACAGAAAATAGATGCATCTTAATGCATGTAATGTCTGAATCATATTAGCCAAAGTTTTTGATTTAAATGAATGTTAGAACATAATTTTCTCTCCTCTTGATTTCTAACATTAAGATTATTTGAATGTTATTAGAATACAAGTGTTATATATTACATAGATCTATATAATAGTATGAACAGTTTTAAAAAAAAAAAAAAAAAAAAGTTTATTTTAGTTTATATGATGCTGTTTTACCAAATGTGTAGTTTTGTCTTGATAGATAATTGAATTGAAAACTGTTAACCTCAGTTAAATATAACTAGTATTAAATTGATAAGGTGGTAGCTGAGGTACTGCTGTTTAGGGTAGGGGGTTAACTTGAGTAGTAAATACTACTCTAAGTTGGAGTTTTCAACTCCAGGCGGGATGCAAGGTTTAATCCTTACATTATTTTCACTTGTTCATTGTTATATGTATATAGTTTTGACAACCACAATATATTTTGTACACTCATTGTCACTACAAACAAAATTGAATCCTATACAAAATCCCATAAGAGATTTAATAAATACAGCTATATTTAAAGGTACACCTAAAAGAGGAGATGTAACATTATTTATCTTGTTATTTGTTATTTCGATCATAAGATTCTTGAGTTTTAAAAATGCCAAATGACATCTTTAAAAGGAATTTCTTTAAACATTAATGGATTGAATAATCCATGTAAAAGGGCAAGCCTAATAAGATACATTAATCTACACAAGGCCAATCTAGTCTTCCTGCAAGAAACCCATCTCTTGAAAAATATATTGATAAACTAGCCACTAATAAGTATACAGTATTGGTTAGTTCAGAGCACACTCAGAAAAAGATGAGTGGCTATTTTATGGAATAAAAGTATGCCCATTCCTAAAACCATTAAGTCTTATCAGGATGACAAAGGAATGTTTTGTATGGTTACAATACAAATTAATGGGAAGACTTACACTTTAATTAATGTATATTGGATACCTGGAATTGGTATTAATACAGTGAAACATCATATTGATAAGATCATATCATTCTCTATAGGGATATTATTTTAGCTGGTGATTTTAATTGTATACTACTTGAAAGTGATACTACCACTATAAAGAAAAGAAGAATTACATCTAATGCAAAACATTTAAATGATTTTGCTAATTCTTATCATTTGAATGATATTAATAATCAGATAGATTCAAAATCATTACCATACACCTTTTTTCTAACAGATACAAAACTTATTCAAAAATAGATAGGGTCTTTATTTCTAACCAGATGGTAACAGATTTAATTAATTCCAAAATCATTTCATGTCCTATATCTGATCATAACTCAATTGTTTTTGAATTCATGATAAAAAATACTCATAATGTTCAGATCAAAAGGATACCAGCATACTTAACTCAGCTAAAAGACTATAAAGAATATATACTTTCAGAAGTACAACATTTTCTAGACATAAATAATACTCCTGAAGTCTCCATTGTCTATGTTTGGGATGCCTTAAAATCATATCTATATGGACGAAGTATCAGATGGTATAATAATAAAAGGAAATCTTGGGATAAGGAATTGTTAGATATTCAAAGTAAACTAGACTCTTATAAACATAATAATAAAGAAAATATTATGGACAAGAAAGTTATTGAAGAAATAAACAAACTAAATGAGAAATACAAAGAAATTTTAACTCATAAAGTTAAAATAACTTTAGAGAAATACAAGTTTTTGTCTTATTCAATAAGCCCCAAATACTTACATAGACTTAAAAATAAAACAAAAAGATTGAATAAACAAAACCATATCAAAGAAATCTTTTCTCTAAGGAAAAAGAAGAATGTTTCTAGTATACCAGAAATACTGGATGAATTTAGAAATCACTTTCACAAGATTAACCATAACAACATTAACATGGAACCTAAAGATAAAATAAAGGAGTTTATAACCACAAACATGAATAAAAAGCTTAATAAACAACAGATTAAACTATTGGACAAGAGTATTTCATATACAGAAGTTATTACACAAATAAATAAGCTTAAATCAAACAAAGCACCGGGTAATGATGGTATTATACCAGAGATATATAAAATCCTTTCTAAAACTACATATTCATTAATACATAAGGTTTTTATTCTGGCCCAAACTGAGTTAATAACCCCCATCTTGGCAATATACATTTATTTCACCAATTTTAAAACCTAATAAAGATCCAACTAGATGTTCTTCATATCGACCCATCTCATTACTTAATGTTGATTATAAAATGTTTATGAGTATTTTTGCTGATAGATTGAAGACAATTATGCCCGGCATTATAGACATAGATCAGACGGGCTTCATTGTAAATAGAAATACTTTTGATAATATAAGAAGAACTTTAACATTAATTGATTTTGCAAATAGGAAAAAGAAAGATTTAACACTTATTAGTCTTGATATAGGTTCTGCATTTGATTCAGTAAGTTGGGACTATCTGTTTATCTTACTGAAATGCACAAATTTCTCTGATGCATTTGTAAATTTAATTGAGCATTTATACAAAGGAACGCTGGCTTATATTAAGGTAGGAACATATGTTTCACAAAAATACCCATTCTTAAAGGTACAAAGCAAGGATGTCCACTTTCTCCACTATTATTCACTTTAGTAATGGAGCCTTGGGCTAATTTGATTAGAAACAGTACTGACATAGAGGGTTTTGAAATAGAAGAAAATACAACATCAAAAATTCAACTTTTTGCAGATGATGTTCTAATTACATCAGCAGGATCTAATTCTTCTATGCAGTCTTTATTTGATAAAATTATGAATTTTAAAAGTATTTCTGGTTTAATATTCAATGAAGAAAAAACTAAAATACTACCTATATATACACGAAAAATACTCTCATTAGTGATTTTACTAAATATGTACCCAACTCAGGTCAGATAACTTATTTAGGTATAATACTATCTAAAGATATTAAATCTATTATATATAATAACTATAATACCTGTTTTCTTAATATACAAAATCTTTTAATACCTGGAATAATATGTTTTTACTATGGAGGAGAGACTTACAATTATTAAAATGATAATATTCCCCAAAATTTTATACTTAATACAATCAATAATACTTTCACCTACAAAAATAACTATCAAGAAACTGAATACACTAATGTTAAATTTCTTATGGGCACCTAATAGACCTAGGATTGCATTAAAGAAACATACTAATAGCTGGTCTCAAGGGGTATTTCTTTTCCAGACTTTAATTTATATATTATCTCTTCTATTATAAAAGTTATTACTTTATTAATAGATCGGTCATATGTCAAAATGGAAAGATTATTGGGAGCTAATTAGTATGCACTTCATGAAAATCTCCTTAACACATAAAAATATGATTATAAATAACTCCATGTTGTGGTTGCTAAAGGAATTTTGTACTTCACCTATTACACCTAAACATATGGTCTGTTACCCATTAAATATTATTATTAGTTATCGTAACTTTATATTCATGCACCCTAAGTATAGGGAATGGAATTTTATTGTATTCCTATAATTTATACTCAGGGTATGCTTATGTCATCTACTTCTGAAGGAGCTCATTTAGCTATAGATAATAATCTAAAGTACTGGTATCAGCTGATATCTGATAATAAAGTTAAAAATCTAGATTTCTTAAAACAAGAATTTGATCTAAGAGAAACTTGCTGATTAGAGGTTCAGATCTTTAGACAACATCTCATTGATAGAATAGATCTAATGTCTATAACAGTTAAAGAATCTATTCCAAAACTGATTGATTACTTGATAATAAATTTACAGCATAAAGTTTCTGATAAAGGTAAACTTTCATATATACATAAAATTATCAGACAAGAAACTTTTTACAATGCAGATTCATACTGGAATTATTTCACCTCTATTAATGGGGACCCACCAACTCAACAAGATAAACAATATATATTGGAATCTGCTTATAGAACTACATCTTCCATTGTCTGGAGACTTTATACATGGAAATTTTTACATAGATATTTTTATACACCTTTGATGATGAATAAAATTAATAATAAAGATAATCTATGTAAGAGATGTAATGTAGAAATTAATGCTGACTGGGCTCATATGTTTTATGACTGTATGAAGTTGAAAGAATACTGGAAGTCAATTAATGAATTTTTGCAGGCTCTTTTACAGATAATTTCATTATTTCTAAGTCTCTTATATTATTCAACACACCTGTACCACAATGTGTTAAAAGATTAAGCTTCCCTTGTTATGGTCTATCCTAGCAGTGGCTAGGAAAATAATAACTAGAAATTGGATTTCAGATACACCTCCTTCGTTCAATGAATTTAAAAATGTTATGAATATAATGTGTCATATGGAAATAAGCATAATTAGAATGAGAACAACTAGAAAAACATCACATTATATTGTATGGGATAATTTACAAAATTTGTTAAAAAAATTCTAATTTCAATAGCACAGTATTTTAGTTTAATTAATTGATCTGATTGCAGTGGATGTCTTTGTAAATACATTAGTTGTTTTGTTGAATATTATAATAATACCTATTTTTAATTATTTGTATAAAATTGTTATGATATTTCTCTTATATGTTAAAACAATAAACTTGTTTTGAAAAAAAAAAAAACTTCACCAGCCACACAGAACACTTAGATCCACAGATCAAAACCTCTTGGAACTTTACAAACCTTTACATTCACCAGGGCAACTCTTACTATCATTCTCCCTTGCTAGATTATAGAACTCTCTTCCCCCTCACATTAGAACTACCCAGAATCTCCCTTCCTTTAAAACCTTACTCCACTCTCATCTCACTTCTCTCTGGGAATGCTCCTGCACTCATCCTACCTGAATCCTGACACCTATCTCTTTCTTATCCTACTCTAAATTCTGCCTTTGCTTAAATTATTTTGTCTACAATTATAATGTACTAAATAAGCATTAATTTGTTTGTTCTTGTAAATATCTATAAGTATTTGACTTAGCTCTTATATTTAAATTGTTTTCAGTTAATTTGTTTCTCTTATATGCTGTACTAGTTATTATATTATATTGTACTAGTATTTTTGTCTGGAGCTTTTCTCCTCGGGCCTCCATTGAAAATGGGTTACCTTGGCCCAATGGACATTCCCGATTAACAAACTGAAATAAATAAATGGTGACCATGTTGCTGGACCATGAACAAAAGCCATGATATTGTTACAGTGTTATGATGCTGTACTTTTTGACGCAGTCTGTAAACTGTGTGAATATGAGTTTTCCAAAATTTTCTTCCAGGCTTGGAGAATTAATACGGGCCTGAACTCCTTTGTTTCTGTATGTATGGCAAATGTAAAGAAGGGTTTGACTATGGCTTGTTGCATTACATTTCTATGGCAAAGGTTATAGAGATATAGCAGTGAGGATATGATGAATACTTTGCACAGAGAGGGAAAACATGGCAAAATGTTATCTGCTCATAGGGGAGGATCCGAAGGGACTTTTTCAATTGTTTAGAAGAAGATTGTTTTGAAATAAAATGGATAGGTATAGATAGGAGATTAAGTATTGGGAAGTGAGTATATGAGCTAACGTAGGTTGAATGGAAGCGGGAGAAATCTTTAAGGAAGTCCATTGGGAGCAATAGCCATGAAGTAGCTTGTACTGTCTGTGAGCATAAAGAGTCTCTAGGTTAAGAACGTAGCTTGTACTGTCTGTGAGCATAAAGGGTCTCTAGGTTAATGAATTATCTTGTATTGTCTGTGAGTATAAATGGTCTCTCGGTGAAGTAGCTTGTACTGTCTGAGTATAAGGACTCTCTAGGCTGAAAGCAACTTATAATGCTTTTGAAAAGAATTGATTCTGGTTCCATCTCAGTGAGATTTATTTATTTATTTATTTGACATTTGTCAACTTTGAAAGTCCAAATGAGCTAGACCTCATTTTTAGTGGAGGCCTGGAGAGAAAAGCTCCACGTGAGTACAAAGCACATTTTACAAAAATAAAAATACATAGTTTTCAACATAATTTTCATTACATTTTCAACATACATTGTTTAAAACAGAGTTTACATTCCATTTTCCAAAATATATTGTATACAGACTATAGACATTTTTATAGGATACTTTGTTATATAGGTATAGGAGGAACCCAAGAGGAGAGTGGAAGGAGATTCTGTGAGAGCAGAAAGTGAAGGAGATTTGCCCTGTCCTGCCTTGTTGCATTTTTTCAGCTAGATTGCTCAGATAGATGAATGTTTCCTTGTTATCTCTGATAGGGTTGTCCTTCCATTGGTGCCAGGCTGAGTTCCTCTTTTGAGAGCTGCTGACTTCGATTTTTATGCTTAACTTGGGGATTAAGGGAAGTGATTGTTTTGCAAATGCAGTAATAGTTTTTTTTTCCAATAAACCTCTTTATTAAAGTATCACATATTACATAGGCAAGCTTACATTTGTATAAATGAAAAACAAACAACATTGACAAGCTTTAGTTGCAAACATTATACATCACAGGGTTTGTCAGAATAAGTGCTACATCATTTGAATCATTATTGGTTATGATGGTGCACCAAGAAGTTTTGGAATGTTTGTCTTCTAAAACTAATTTTATGTTACTTCTTGGCAGAAAGTGCTTAGTGAGGCAGGAAAGTACAGCTGTGTGAATAAACTTACAATAACAGCAGATGTTTGAATAATCACTGCTGCAGTAGCCTAAGCTATATGAGTTAAATCCTGCTAAGGATATAACAGCCAACCAACTTCCAAATGATCAGGGCACCTTGAACGCATCCAAACCGTTAATTGGCTCAAACTGAGTTGACTAAAAATTAGGTTTGATGCCAAGTCTTAAAGAGCTTTCATGTCAAGAGAGAAACTGAGAGACAGAGGCAAAAGCTCTGAGAAGGACAAAAACAGGAAAAAAATAAATGTTCACACCCCAAATTAAAAGATACAAAAATAAGGGGGATTGCTTAGGCTACTGCAACAGTGATCATTTGAGGATCTACTGTTATGGTAAGTTTACTAATACAACTTTAGTCTGATCTTCATAATGTTTGCTACAGCAGTAGCCTAAGCTATATGGGTAGATTTCCATAGCTTAAATAGACTGTGAGGAGGAAGAATGACGATCCAGGAGCCCCTGGAGAATGGTCATGGTGAGGCCTATCCTGGACTAGGAGAAGGAATCTAGTTCAAACTCCTTTGCAGACATGCAGAGAGGACCAAGTTGCTTCTTCTAGAATACTTCTACAATCCAGTCCTTTCCAAAAAGCCAAAGAAGAAGCCAAGACCTTGGTAGACTGAGCCTGACCATACCCAGAATAGTTTTGTTGTGATGGCTACAGCAAAAGGCAATGACATTAGATAACCATTTGGAAATGGTCTAGTTTTTCTTTCTTCTTAACTTCACAAGAAATGAACAACTGATCAAAAGTTCTAAAAAGTTTTATTCTATCAAGATAGTACCTTAGTTGTCTGTGAACATTCAAGGTATGGAGTACCATTTCCGCCTCATTTTCTGTTTTTAAAAAGAAGACAGGGAGATGAATACGCTGACTTAAGGTAAACTGAGATACCACAATAGGCATAAATAAATTTCTTAAGGAAACCCTACTTTTGTAGAAAATTAGATATGGTTCACCCACCATAAGAGTTTACAAGTCATATAATCTTCTTGGAGAGTTCAGATCAGTTAGTCCGTCCGATCTAACATATGGGTCAGAATCCCCAGCAATGTGATTCCTGCATGGCCACAAGACAAGAGACCCTACAGGATAGAAGCCCCAAAGGAAGCTTTGGCTCTGGAAATACAGTCCAACTTGTAATGATTTTAAAAACTGTGGGTTAAAGTCCATGTAGCTGTTAAGTAAATGTCATATAAGAACTGAGACCTGAAAAAGGCCGTAAAAGTTGTAGCAGCTCTACTGCAATGAGCTCTGGGTTTGCAGGATAAGGTTTTATTTTGAGATGTGTAGGTGAAAGAAATACAATCCGAAAACATCTAGACAAGGAAATTTTAGATACCATCTTACCCAATTTGAATGATTCCAATGATTACCCAATTTGTTTTGAGTGAATGATACAAAAAGTTACTTTTCTTTCCTAAATGGGGCTGTTCTGTAAAGACAGAGAAGGAGCTGCCTGTCTACATCTAATACATGGAGAATGTATTCTTTGTTCTAGCAGTTTAAAAAGAACACTGGAAGATGTAGGGGCTGAGAAATGTTAGTCTTGCAACAAAGCAAGGGTTGGTCCTCAAGTTAACCCTATCCTTATTGATTACAATGTAAGGAGAAACCGAAGATAAGTTAACCCTGTCCTTATGGAATACAATGTAAGGAGAAGCAGAAGATACGATAACCCTTTCCTTATGGAATACAATGTAAGGAGAAACTGAAGATAAGTTAACCCTGTCCTTATGGAATACAATGTAAGGAGAAACCGAAGATAAATTAGCCCTGTCCTTATGGAATACAATGTAAGGAGAAAGAGAAGATAAGTTAATCCTGTCCTTATGGAATACAATGTCAGGAGAAAGAGAAGATAAGTTATCCCTATCCTTATGGAATACAATGTAAGGAAAAACAGAAGATACGATAACCCTTTCCTTATGGAATACAATGTAAGGAAAAACAGAAGATACGATAACCCTTTCCTTATGGAATACAATGTAAGGAGAAACAGAAGATATGATAACCCTTTCCTTACGGAATACAATGTAAGGAGAAACCGAAGATAAGTTAACCCTGTCCTTATGGAATACAATGTAAGGAGAAAGAGAAGATAAGTTAATCCTGTCCTTATGGAATACAATGTAAGGAGAAACAGAAGATAAGTTAATCCTGTCCTTATGGAATACAATGTAAGGAGAAACAGAAGATATGATAACCCTTTCCTTACGGAATACAATGTAAGGTGAAAGAGAAGATACGTTAACCCTTTCCTTATGGAATACAATGTAAGGTGAAACAGAAAATAAGTTATCCCTATCCTTATGGAATACAATGTAAGGAAAAACAGAAGATACGATAACCCTTTCCTTATGGAATACAATGTAAGGAGAAACAGAAGATAAATTAATCCTGTCCTTATGGAATACAATGTAAGGAGAAACAGAAGATACGATAACCCTTTCCTTATGGAATACAATGTAAGGAGAAACAGAAGATACGATAACCCTTTCCTTATGGAATACAATGTAAGGAGAAAGAGAAGATAAATTAGCCCTGTCCTTATGGAATACAATGTAAGGTGAAACAGAAGATACGATAACCCTTTCCTTACGGAATACAATGTAAGGAGAAACAGAAGATAAGATAACCCTTTCCTTACGGAATACAATGTAAGGTGAAAGAGAAGATATGTTAACCCTTTCCTTACAGAATACAATGTAAGGTGAAAGAGAAGATATGTTAACCCTTTCCTTACGGAATACAATGTAAGGTGAAAGAGAAGATACGTTAACCCTTTCCTTACGGAATACAATGTAAGGTGAAAGAGAAGATACGTTAACCCTTTCCTTATAGAATACAATGTAAGGTGAAACAGAAGATAAGTTATCCCTATCCTTACGGAATACAATGTAAGGAAAAACAGAAGATACGATAACCCTTTCCTTATGGAATACAATGTAAGGAGAAACAGAAGATAAATTAATCCTGTCCTTATGGAATACAATGTAAGGAGAAACAGAAGATACAATAACCCTTTCCTTACGGAATACAATGTAAGGAGAAACAGAAGATATGATAACCCTTTCCTTACGGAATACAATGTAAGGAGAAAGAGAAGATAAATTAGCCCTGTCCTTATGGACTACAATGTAAGGTGAAACAGAAGATATGATAACCCTTTCCTTACGGAATACAATGTAAGGAGAAACAGAAGATACGATAACCCTTTCCTTACGGAATACAATGTAAGGTAAAAGAGGAGATACGTTATCCCTTTCCTTATGGAATACAATGTAAGGTGAAAGAGAAGATACGTTAACCCTTTCCTTATGGAATACAATGTAAGGAGAAACCGAAGATAAGTTAACCCTATCCTTATGGAATACAATGTAAGGAGAAACCGAAGATAAGTTAACCCTATCATTATGTAATTCAGAAGGTAAGGTATGCAGCCCTGAAATCCTCTTAGCCGAAGTGATAGCCACTAAAAGGATAGTTTTTCGGAAAAGAATTTTAATTCTGCAGAAGCAGCCACTTCAAATGAAAGTTTAGATAGTGCTTCTAACACAAGGTTTAAGTCCCATGGAGGAGCTGGATCCATTATGGGAGGCTGCAAATGAAAGGAATATTTTAGTAAGGTGTACAATAGTCTGTGAGAAGTTAAAAAGTAGTCCTGAAGATCAATATGGGAGGAGGAAATGGCTGACAACTGTACATTAACTGGACAGAAGCTGGACATGGAAGAAAACAAGGAGGATAAAAAACTTAGTACATCTTCCAGCTGATACCAAAAAGGATTCTATGTTCTGAAATTCCATCCATATGGTGAATCTTTTCTGTTTGCTGTGATACCTTGTAAGCATGGATGAATTCTGAGAAGCTGAGAGGAATTGCAACACATCAGTATGAAGGGATGCATCCCATGCTGTCAGTGGAATTGGAAAAACCTACTGGTTAGCTTCAGATTGACAATGTCAGTGTAAAGTTCTCAGTATGGGTGAATGATGAGCTACAACCATCATTCATTTGATAAACACATTGGCAGTTAAAGTAAAATCGAAAGGCAGGGCTATAAATTGGAAATGACTGGCTCCTAAACATAAGCATAGGAATCTCATAGATTCCTTCTCTACTGTTATGGGAAGGCTAGCATCCTGGAAATCTAAACAGTACATCCACACATTCTTCTGGAGACAAGGAAAACTTTATTGCACCAAGATTATTCAAAGGCAGGTGCTTTCAATGTAAATTTAGGGGAATAGTAGGTCTCAAATGAGACAGAGGTCAAGAATGAATCCCTTGCATAGCAGCCTTTGCATGAGTAGGTGGAACATTTAGCAAAGGAGAATAAGGGAATGGGGTAGTTTCCAAAAAATGGAATTTGCTAACTTCAGGATATGATCCCTCTTACCCATTTGACACGTAATTTTAAGTTTTTTTTTTGATATATTGTAAACTTGTCACTGTTAATGCTTGGAGCTTTTCTCCCCGGGCCTCTACTGAAAATGGACATATATCCAGTTAGACTAGCCCGGTCAACAAATGTAAAAATAAATAAATAAATAAATAAATAAATAAATAAATAAATAAATGGGGAATCATGACTGACGGTAGAGGGATATATGTCCCCTGACTGCCTGTAGAGAGGAACAGCTGGGAAAACTTTCAGAGGTTTTGTGGGTGTCTGCCAGAAAACAGCCTATGGAAATCCAGGTTCTTAAGACTACCCCAGCAAATGGAATTGTGTCTGTTGAAGTGGCCACCTCTGCCTTGACCACCTTTGTCAGATGAGTCATACTGATGCCTAAACTTATGATATCAGAGTGATCAGGATCCTTTTTGGTGCCTGTTAAAATGTGAGGGGTCTCAAATGTCATTCCTTCAGTAGAAAGGGTCTTGCCATCTTGCTTGCTCTTCTGCATCTTTTCTTTCACAGTGAAACCAAAGAAGGTGGTTCCTTCAAAGGGGGCATTTGTGAAAGATGATGTAAAGTTGTCTGCAAAATCTCACAAATGCAGCCAAGCTTGGTGTTTGATGAAGATGCCTACTCTGGCTTACCATGTTGCCCCACTCAATGCTTTCTGTAGCAAGCTGTTTGAGAAACTGGTAATGTTGGACATTGTTGACAGAGTGGCTTGGAGTTGCTTCTGTGACTCTGGAGTAATGAGGTACTTCAGAGTAGACAACACTTGTTGAGTGAGATCCCTGTGGAATCTTGCCATATGAGCAATGTAGTGTATGGCACAAGTAGCAAAGAAGCCAATACGCCTGCTACCCCGGTCTATCCCTCACCCAGGACTCCTTGCTGGGCAGATGGATAGATGAAGAGTCTTCAGACAACAATTTTTTGGTGGTTGTTGCAATTATGATGAAGCCTACCACAAGAGTCTTTGCCAAGAAAGGTTTGCCTTTAGCAGGCTGTACGATTTTGTCAGGCTTCCTAGGGATTGACTCACAGGCATCAGATTCCTGCCAATGTTTCCTCACCACCAATTACATACACTTGTCAGCAGATAGGGCCATCTCAGACATAGAAGGGGTCATTCCATAAGCCTCAAAGAATACCGCTTTGTCTTGAGAAGGAGTTTCATTTGCCCAAGATCTTCTATGCAGCATGAGTTCCAGGATCTCTCCAAAGGAAGCATCCTTAGGAGGTGATTGTAAGGAATCCTCTCCATCATCTGAGTTTGTAACTGAGATGACTGACTCAGCTGGTGAGTCTAGATGCTTCCTCTTGTCTTCTCTCTTCTTATGTGGCTCAGGAGATGAGGCTCATGAGTCCTCAGAGGACTGTCTCTACACCAAGGCAGGGTGTTTGCAGTCTACATAACAAATCTACCCAGATGACACCTTTGCTGAAGTTAATCCAAAGCAGCAAGGGTCATGGAGAAAACCTGTAGTTAGAGGAACCTGGGCATCCACCTTGCATGGTGAAGAAATGATCCACCCCAACACTTGGAAAGCTGCATCAATCTCTAGAAGATCTGAGGTCACCATACCCATGGTCGGCTACAACTCAAGAGTGTGAAAAGGATCCAGGTGGAATCCTCGGATCCATCTGAGAGGTCAGTACCAAGAAGGGGATCAAAGCCTAAGTGTCAAAGGCAAACAAAGCAATAGAGCTGCCCACCCAATTATTCAGCTCTGAGACATCGACATCAGGTCCAACAGAGCCAGAGTCTGTTGAGTAGGATCCAAATCCATGGAGCCGAAAACAAAGGGATCAATGGTTCCTAGGTCATAGGATCCAGATGACAGTTCTGATGCAAAGGAAACAAAGCCAAAGAGTGGGCTGATGAGGGAACCTGGATAGGAGTGAAATGAATGGCTCTAACTGGGTTTGAACCCAATTAAGTTGCAATGACCTCATTTCAGTTTGGGTCTTTAGAAACTTCTGCAACAGGTGATTCAAGTCAACCTCTGAAACACTTTTGTAGAATCTGAAGTATCTTGTAGACAGGGTGGTGGAGGGTATTGAAGCTTGTTTTTCAGCCTTTTTATGAGAATCAGAAATGGTTAAGATAACCACTATCTCTGGATCCAGAGGACTGGTGCAGGTATGGGTCTAAGCAGCATGTTCCTCAATCTCCAGAACCTTGGGATTCTGTGGTAGAGCCAAAGTATATGCAGGGTGTTTTAACTCTGAATCCTTGGGTTTAAATGGTCTATCTCTTGCCTTTTTTGCTTTGCATGCTCTGGATCTGGAGGAAGAAGCTCTTTTACTGTGACCTTGTTCCTCCTCTCAGAGAGTATCCTGGACCAAAGGTAGCACAAATGTTTCATGAAGCATTCAAATGTTAAATCCCTAACCAGGCCACATGACGATCATGAGGGTCTTGGAAGGAAATTTTGTCATCACATTTTGTCATTTTTTTTAAACTGGTAGCCTTCCCACTTTTGTATAGGGGATTTAAGTAACAGCAATTAACAAGGTAAACCTAGTATTATTTTGGAGAAAAACTAGACAGCTCAAAAGTCAGAAGAAATCCAATAAACTCTATAACTCTAAGTAGATAACTAATGTGACTCTATAAACTCTCTCTCTTCTACCAAGCAGAACATACATAAAAGTATTAAACACACTCTGTAAAGGTATAAAAGGCAAGGATAAATGGTAGAGAATGAGCATCAACTATATGCTAAACTCTAATAAGCTAAGACTACAGCTAAACACTACAAACCAAGAAAGGATTAACAAAATGGTGCCACAGCCAAGAGCAGAAGTGCTTGAAAAACAAAAACAAATCCTTTAGCAAACTGTTAAAAGTTTGAAAATCTAAACAACAAAGGCTGAAGAGCTAGTATCTGTACAAGGTCAGAACAACAAATAATAGGTGGCACACTTATCTGCAGAGAAAAACGTTATGAATTCAAAAGGCAAATGAGATCTGAGCTAGTCAGGGAGGAGCAGGGCTTTATGTCATTGAAAATTTTGTAATGGCTCGAGGCTGGAGCACTAAATAAGTCAGACCAGATCCTCTCAGGGACTTGAGGACCCATATGTGGGATCAGACTGACTGGATGAATTGGATCCAGAGTACCTCTAGTACTAAATGGGTGCCTCCGTTAAAATCTGCTGTAAGTTCTCAGAAAAAATGGTGCTTAAAGGTATTAAAACTGTATCATCTAGGGCTAGGCAGTCATAGGTTCATAGGTTCATAGGTAGGTACCAGGCTATCGGTCCTGGAGCCTATATAAGCCCAGCCAAAAAGGTACCCTGGCTTTTGCCACCCAAGAAAATTATTTTCCTGTGCCACTGTCGAGCAGAGCCACAGAGGTGATCTCCGGGGTGAATTTCCTATTTCCCATCCAATCATCAATATTTTTCTTAAAGAGTGCTAATGAGGAACTTTGTTTGATATAGATAGGTAGTTTATTCCAGAGTATGGGAAGTCTCTGGGACAGGAATCTATATCTCCGGCATGTTCTGTTTATTGTGGTGACAAGGTTTAGGTCCCTAGAGCATTTAGCTCGGAGGGATTGGGATTTCTTTAAGTGGAGCATGTCCAACAGCTCTGGGTTTGACATAGCTTTGTATGTTAGGCAGAGATCACCTCTGAGTAGGCGATATGCGATGGAGTAAAGCTGGAGTTTTTTGAGACGGTCTGAGTAGGGCATCTGTTTGAGGCCGGTAATCCTCTTTGTGAGGTATTTCTGTGGCCTTTCCAGTTGTTGTAGATGTCTTGTGAGGTATATACCAAAAGGGGCATTGTACTCTATAATGGGTCTAATGAGTGATGAGTAGAGGGGAACAATGACCTCTTTTTTTCTGGATGAGAAACCTTTTGTGATGAGGTGTGCCACGTAGAAGGATTTCCTGACTACTGTGGCGATGTGATTATCAAAGGAGAGACTACTGTCCACCTGTGTCCCAAGGTCTCTTATCACACTTTTGGTGTTAAGTATACTACCGCCTATGTTGTAGTTCATGGGTACAGAGTTTTTACCAAAGGGGATGACAATGCACTTTTTAGCACTGAGCTTGAGGCCATGGCTTTGACACCAGGCATCTGTTTCAGTGAAGCCCTTTCGTAGGATGTCCACATCATTAGGAGTTTCGATTATGGCTCCTAGTTTGCAGTCATTTGTGAACTTCATTAGCCAAAGACCTTCTGTGTTAGCCTGTACTTCAGAAAAGTAGATACCAAACAGGAGAGGACCCAGGACTGAACCCTGTGGTACTCCACTTGTCACTGGTCTGAAGTCGGATTTGGAGTCTGCTACTTTCACAGTGTGGGTTCTGTCAGTGAGCCAGTTGGCAACCCATCTTGTGACATAGGGATTTATACCTAGTTTAGTGAGTTTATCTATAATTCCAGAGTGGGGGATGGTGTCGAAAGTCTTGGCAAGATCTAGATAGGCTGTGTGAACCACCTTACCCTGGTCTATGGCTTTGGTGACTGCTTCAAAGAAGTCTGTCAGGTTTAGAAGACATGATCTGCCTTTTACAAACCCGAACTGGGTGGGATCCAGAGTTTGGAGATTACCAATGTCTTTGTTTATAAGTTCCATGATGATACGTTCCATGGCCTTGCAGACCAGGCTCGTCAGGCTAATGGGGCGGTAGTTCCTGGGGTCCGTGGTGACTCCCCCCTTGTGGAGTGGGATAACCATTGCTGTGCACCATTCAGCAGGCACAAAGCCTCAGGTGAGGCTATGATTGAACATGGTACTTAGGTGGGGTGCCAGTTCGTTCTGTATTTCATGTAGAACACAGCCTGGGATGTTGTCTGGTCCCATGGATGCTGTGTTCTTAGCTTTGGAGAGTGTGGTTTTTACCTCTGCAGCCATGATTACAGGAACTTTGCATTCTTCCGATATAGAGATGGGCTCTTTAGTGGGTGAGAGTGGGGTAAAGTTAGCACTGAACCTATCTGCCAGGATGTTGGCAATATCAGTTGGGTCTGTATATTTAGTGCCATTGTGCTGTAACTCAGAGCAGATCTGAATGTTGCCATTGAGATTCTTGACATAGCTATAGAATGCTTTGTGGTTGTCTTTAGAATCAGTAGCGATTTTGTTTTCGTAACTAGCTTTGGAGGATTTTATCAGGGATCTCTTACTGAGGCCGACCAGCGAGCTCCTCCACTCGTGGGATTTTACTCTCTTTTGCAAGAGTTTCTTCCTTCTGTTGTACAGTTTGTTTATGGCAGGGGACCACCAGATTGGCTTCCCTTTTTAGGAGGACAGCGTCTTGGTTCTGTTTGGGATAGCACGATCCATGCACTCATGTAAGTGCTTATAAAGTGCAATTGTGTAGGATTCAGTAGTCGTAACTGTATTGTCCATCTGCATGGGTGTCATGAAGTTCACCACTTCTGTCTTAAGAAACATGAAGCTGGCTTT
This sequence comes from Protopterus annectens, assembly GCF_019279795.1. Lineage (NCBI taxonomy): Eukaryota > Metazoa > Chordata > Ceratodontiformes > Protopteridae > Protopterus > Protopterus annectens. The sequence continues at coordinate 763,670,691 of NC_056739.1, read as the reverse complement.
GGAGAAATTTTTTACCATGGTTTCCTTAATGGGGGGTAGAGGCAGGATGTGGATATCTAAGGTAATTAGCTTATGGTCGGATCGGACTAATGAGGCGTTGACTTCAGGTGTGGAACACCAGTCACTCATATTGTTAATGACTAGATCTAGGATATTGTTGCCCCTGGTGGGGGTGTGGATAAGTTGATCCAGGGCATTGGAGTTTATGAATTCCAGAAAGCGTTGAGCGAAGGAGTTGGTACATGAGTAGTTTTCCCAGTTAATGGTGGGGTAGTTGAAATCACCCATTATTAGAGTGTTTGGTTGAACCCTAATATTTTCCAGTACATCAAGAAAAGAGGAGTGGCAGTTACTTAAGATCAGCATGTATTAAACACACCCCTTGTCTTATGTTAGTAGATCCAGTCTGAGAAGAAGGTTGTGGTAATTGCCCCTGGCTAATTCCAGAAGAAGGGAAAACCACTGTTGCTTTGGCCAGAAAGAGAGTCACCACAATGATCTTGGGAGATTCATTCTGAATCTTCAGAACTACCCTGGATATCAGTGAAAAGGGTGGAAAAGCTAAAGAAAATTACATTCTTACCAAAGGAAAGGTAAATGCTTTACTTTCAGGCCTTCTTACATGAAGACCCGGAGCAAAACTGTGCCAACTGATTGCTTAGAGTGGAGGCAAAAAGATCTGTTGGAAGCATTCTCTACAGATGGATCTAATCCTGGAAGACCTTTTGATTCAGTTTCTGTTTGTGAGGGTCTGTCCTATTTTTGCTTGTCTGCCACACAGTTTTGATCTGATGGAATGTAAGATGCCAGCAGAGCTAGACTGTGCTGAAAAGCTATATCCCAGGCTACCATGGTTACTCTGCACATTGGGTAAGATCTAGTTCCTCCTTGTTTGTTTATATATCACATCACTGTGGTGTTGTCTAAAAACACTTAGAAGTCTGGGGACCAAAGTAGACTGAAAATGTTAAGCTAACATCTCTTTTATGTTTTAAGTGTTTTGGTCTATCTCTTTTGATCCGACACTACACTTTTATTCCCTTTGTCAATGATCCCCAATCAAAATCTGAGAAGTCTGCTGTGACTGATCATGCTGGAACAGAAAGGCAGAATTAAATACCTGGTTTCTGAGAAATCTGGTGCATCTACTTCATAATCTCCCTTTTCACAAACCATAAAACAGGATTCTGAAAAGTCAATGGATGTTGATGCTGGAATCAGAAAGATTTCAGGTATCACTAGATCTTTCTCCTACTGAGTTTTGCAAGAGGTATCATAAGTATCACAGATGACAAAAGACCCAGAATTCCGATGTATATTCTTGCTGAGATGGCAGTCTGAGTGGAAAACTTCATGAATACATTTAAATACAGATCTGTTCTTTCCTAAGGAAGAAAAGCTCTTTGAAAGGAAGTGTCAGGAGGACACTGTAGGAAAATAATCCTCTGACAAGGAGTCAGAAAAGATTTCTAAATGTTCTCTTGGAATCTCTGTCTGTCTAGGAGATCCTTTATACCTGGAAAAAGACTGTAAAGATAAGCAAGTAATCTAAATAAGGAAAACTGTGCATACCTCTATGGATGGAATAGGCTATCAACACAGCTAGACACTTTCTGAACACCTTTGCAGCAGATGACAGCCTTAAGGGTAAAACAAGAGAACTGACAATGTGAAAAAGGCGCAGAAAACCTTAAGAAATGCCTGAAATCTGGATCTATATGAATGTGATGATATGCTTCTTTTAAATCTAATGTTAATAGGAAACTTATATGAGGAATTAAGGGTTAACAATTGTGAAGTGACAGCATTTTGAACTTGGACACTATCACAAACTGGTTCAAAACTGCTCTCCAACATTATTCTTTCTTTGGCAACCAGAAACATCCTTGAATAAAAATTGTCTTCTAACTGAGGAGGAGCAGCAGCTTCCATCACCCCCTGAACTAGTATATGCTGGATGACAGGAACATAAGAGTTTGGTTTGGTGGATGATGAAGAATCCCTTGAAAAAAAAAACGATTTCTAGTGCCATCTGTAACCTTGATGGATTACTCTCAAAATCCACCTGTCAGGAAGAAATCTGTTGCCAAACTGGGAAACAGGGGTTTAGACTTTCTGGAAGAATAAAGTGACTGCCAGAGTAGGAGTGGGGAAGGAACTCCCTCATATAGTCATTCAGACTTATTAGACTGTCCTTTGTTCTGGGGTTTCCTGCTTTCTTTTTGGACACTTTGCTTTTTAAATGTTTGCTTACCAGCAGATTGCCAGGACTGTTTATTTTTTTTATAGAAAGTTGTAGAGGAATCATTAAATCTCTTAGTAAACTTAGAGAAGGAGAGATGAAAAATTTCAGAGATCCCCTGAATCAGCTTTCCTCTCTCATCACACATTTTAAAGAAGGTCCAAAATCTAGTTCTCTATCCGAAGGAGAATTCAAAATGTCATTTTTGACATCCTCTGTGAGGTTTTGAGAATGCAGCCAGACAAACTTCCTCATAACAGTTCTGATGGCAACAACAATGGATTGTCAACTTAATAAACAGAAGAGACTTAAGTTACCCAAAGCAAATTTATCCTCTCAGTGGCAAGCATAAAGTTCAACATATGAAACTGATAGCTGAGAATTCTAAAAAGAAGTGTTGCAGCAGAATACACTTTTTCCAAACTTATCAAAAGCCCTCCCATCCATGTCAGAAGAGGAGGAATTAGTAGTATTCATTTAATTATTTATTTATTTGACATTAGTTAACCTGGTTAGTCTGACCGCGCTACAAAGCCCTTTTTCAGCGGAGGACTGAGGAGAAAAGCTCCAGAGATAAACAAATACAAAAACAAAACATCATACAATATTAACATACAAGTGTATATACACAGGGGAAACAGTATACAACATATAGATGAACATGTTAGATTACAAGAGTAACATTGAGGGTTTAAGCAGCCATGGTACATATTAAGTATATAAAATATAATATAAAAAGTTAGATTCTATCTAACAGTTACCATTGGAGAAAAATTCAAGGTTGGTAGAATATCATAAATAGCTTAAATGAGTAGTTGTGGTAAAGTGTGAGAGCTGAGAGGGGAAGGGGAAGAGGAGTGGGAGTAGTTTAGGTGGGAGTGGGACAGGGACAATCAAATGTTTAGCAGCAGGTAGATTCACAAAAGCAATAACTACTGGCTCACATCTGGGTTGAGTGTATAAAAACTTAAAAACATTGTACCTATCTGTTTTTATTTATTTATTTATTGACATTTGGTTACCGGGAAAATCCGGCTGGGTAGAAGCCCATTTTCAATGGAGGGCCAGGGAGAAAAGCTCCAAATTATTGCAAAACATTTTAAGAACAATAATTTTGCAATCTTCAAAAATAGAAAAAAATCTGGAGTTTAAATAATTATAACAAATTAGACATAATATAAAAACGTTGGTTAAGAATCGATACAAGGTATATGACATTCAATATTTAGAGACATTTTAGACAGTTTTAGAGAAATTAAAGGTAAGTTAGTCAAACACAAATAGGAATTGCAATATGGAGTGAGAGAAAAACAATATTATGGCATATTTCGAGAGAAAACCACAGAAGAGAATTGGATAGCAGTAAGGAAGCAAGTGAAGAAGGGAAGAGTAAGGAGGTGTAAGGAATGAAAAGGTACTTGCTCACAGTTAGGGATATAGTTTATCCTAGTTTTGAACATACGAACAGAGACAGATTTGAGCTAGGAAGTCTTTCAAAGTGGTTTTGAAAGATGGGAGGGAGAGAATAGACTTGATGGATACAGGTAAGGAGTTCCAGGCCTTAGCAATCTTGTACAAGTATAGACAGTGTCCAGCAGATTTGCTAGGTTTGTAGACAGACAGGAGTTTTTGGTCACTGGATCGCAATGACCAACTGGGAACATAGACGGGTAGAATGTTTTTTAGTGCTTGACAGGCAAATGGATGCTGGATAATTTTATGGGTGGTAAGAAGTTGTGTATATGTCAGTTGATGTGGCAGTTCTACCCAGTTTAGGCTTTTCAGTGTTATACAGTGGTGGGTTTTGAAAGGGGTATGTGATGCAAATGTAGCAACTTTGTTATAGCATTGTTCAAGTTTTAATTTTTGTGAAGCCTGGAGGTTAGTAATGATCGGCATGCCATAAAGAGAAGTGAGGAGGAGATAAGTAGTGGCAAGTGTAGTTTTAGGTTCGTCAGTGAGAACTTTTTTGGCTCTGTAAAGCATCTGTAGTATTTGATGATTTTTTCTTATGTAATTTTGTATATGCAGGTCAAATGTAAGATTATCATCTATGATCTCCTCTAATAGTTTGCTATGAGAATTGACTTCAGCAGTGGTTGTATTATCAAGAGAGAGGACATTCAATTTTGTTTTTTCATGAGGGGGATTTGGGGAAAACAGTAATAGTCTGGTATTTTTTGGGTTGAGCATGAGTTGTGAGTTAAGAAGCCATGTTTCAGTGACTGTTAAAGAAGTATTTTTTGGAGGTATACCATGTTGTCAGATATACAAATGAGAGTGGAACCATCTGCATATTGTATTAGGGTGGCCTGTTTTGTGGAAGTATAGTGTGTGCTGATGAAAATGTTAAAGAGGAGGGGGACCAAGGATAAAGCCTTGTGGTGCACCTGTGGTGACTGGGAGGTAAAAAGAGAGTGTTGAGTGCTATTTTACTGACCGATATCTACTGGACACGTAGCTTTTGAACCACAGAAGGGTGGGCTGAGAGAGACTTAGTGAGGACATTTGAAGTAGAACTTTGCTGTGACAAACTGTGTCGAAGGCTTTAGAAAAGTCTTGAAATGAGAAATGGAATAATTTGCCATTATCTCTTATTGACAGTATCTATATAGGTTAGAAGGGCAGTGTTATTACTATGGGAAAGATAAGCTCATATAGGGTCAGCAGGCTGACTGTACGGGAAATTGCATGCTGTGACAAAAACATATGGCAAAGTTGACAGAAGAGGAACAGAAGCAGGTTCTAGAAATTCATTTGTAACAAATCATAATATTTTCTAAGGGACTGAGAATCATTGCTGCTTTACCACTGAAAGAAATGATTCATTCTGGAAACAGTCACAGAGAAAGAGAATTTTTTCTAAAGCACTGACTAAAGTCACACAGAATCTGAATCAGAAATCTGTGGAGACAACATACTTTTTGTTCCTTCAAAATCATTTTGATGTTCAGCTTCTTAAAATGACAAATCCCTTTTCTTTTATCGGAAAGACATGTAAGAAGGAAGAAACATTGTTAGTTCAACTAGCGCCTTGGGCCAGTACTATGAACCAACCCCCCCCCCCCAAAGCACTTCATTCACTGTAGTAGCTATGTTTGGCTAATTCATTTGATCTAGGATGAACATTCCATTCTTGGAGGTCTGCAATTACGTTTTGCTGTGTTGGAATGTATAAAGCCTGAAAAGCCCAAATGAAGCCAAGTTGCTGCTTTAGCAAGTTTGCAAAGAGGTACCCTTTTATTTATGTATGACATCACTGGGCACACTTGCAGGGCTCCTGGAGACCAGATATGCTTCAAGGCCTTCATAGCATTGATAACTGACATTTCTCTGACATATATGCACCTCTGTCTGACCACAGGCTCCTTCAGAGCTTGCACTTTTATCTTCTTAAAACCACTCCTCATGCCAGGTCTGAACCGTCTGTCATGACTGACCAGGGTGCAGGGAAAAATTACCTGGATTGAAAGCTATCACCACCCAGTCTCCCACTTCACAAATTTCAGAACTGAGATCTGAAAAGCCAGGGTGTAGATGCTGAGTGCAGACTGATGTGAAGTACCAGTGTATTTTCTTCATGTGTAGCCTGACCAGGAGAAGCATAAGAATCATTGACGTCATGTACCCCAGAACCCCAAGAAACTTCCTTCAGATGCATTGTTTTGACTGGGGAAATTGCTGAAACATGTCTGCTTTGTCTGGAGGAAGAAATGCTATTCCCAATGCAGAGTCCAAGAAGCATTCCAGGAAAATCATTCTGTGAGAAGGGATGACAGAAGACTTCTGATGTTGAGTTAAAAACCCAGATTGGGTAAAAGTTGCTGAACAATTATTAAAGAAATTTGACAGGTGAAAAAAGAGCCTGCAAAGAAAAGAAAATCGTCCAAATATGGAAAAATGTGAATATCTTGAAATCTGTATTAAGCAATGACAGCAGCTAGGCATTTTGTGAATATCTGTTATGAAGTGGAACATCCAACGGGTAAAACAGAACAATAACAATGTAAGCCAGACACAGCAAATCTGTAGGAATGCCTGAAATGGAATGCAATGAGAGGCGCCATTTAGATCCAGCTTTATTGTGAAAGCTAGAGGGGAGATCAGAGGTGAAAGGGACTGAAGTGTTAACATCTTGAACTTCAGAATACTGACAAAAAGGTTTACAAAATAAAGATCCAGTATAGGCATCTAGGATGCTACTGTTTTATGAGCTTGAAAATTTATAGAATAAAAATATTTCCCTATGATATTGATGATCAGTGGTTCTATGACTACCTCAGATGATATGTGTTGCAGGATGGAAAGAAATAAAAAGATCTGGATCTGATTCCCTGGACAAGAGAGAATCCTCTAGAAAAGAAGGAGGAATATCCACTGACAAGTAAACTATACTGGATTACCTTCAGAATCCCTCTGTCTGAAAGAATCTGATGACACAAGGAAGGTCAGGTCTTGGAGACATGGAAAGGTTGCATGAGTGGGAGGGGGAGGAGCCTGAACAGGTAGATAGTCATGCTGACTTAGAGGACTCTCCCAGATTTTAAAAAAAGCTTTCCATTTCTTTTTATAATCCCCTTTCTATTGCTTTTTAAAACAACTCCTTGCTGCTTAAATTGCAGAACAAAAAACGTTTGTTAAGCTGTTGTTTACCATGCTGTGTAACAAAGCGAGTCACCAGTTTAGTCAGCCATAGGGCTCTTTCTGCTTTATTTTTTGCCTCCTCCCCCTATAACTAAAGTAAATTGACTCATGCATTTGTCTCTCTGACCCTAACTTTTATTTATTTATTTTACATTTGTTGAACAGGTTTGTCCGACTGAGGTAAGTAGCCCTTTTTCAGCAGAGGCCTGGGGAGAAAAGCTCCACATGTTCTACAGATTATCATTTACAAAAATAAGTAAAAATCAACAACTGGTTTACACAAAATACTCAAAGCAACATATACATGAAAAGAAAGAATTTACTACAGTAAACTAATCATTATGTCTGTCATATTTAGAATCCTAAATCATTCAGGACTAACAATAGTTTTGTTACCAGATGTAAAATCTTACATTATGCAGTTGAGAATGTATGCAATGTGCCTAGGATAGAGAAGTTAATGTGAGACAAGGTCTAGAAAGTTAAAGAAAGTTACATACATTGGTAGCAGATAGAGGTGTGCAGTTAGTGTTGATAAGCTGTTTAAGGGGGTGGGTATAGTCTTATCCTTGTACCTTTGTGGCTTTCTAACACTCGGACATAGATTCTTGTTTGAAAGCTTTACTTATTTGTGTGATATTTGAACAAGTAACCCTGATAAAAACCTCAAAATTGTATATTGTTGGTCTGTCTTTCCTGCTAAAAGTAAGTAAAATTAATGTGCTGAGTGCAGGTTTTAGGCCCTTGCATTAAACTTACCTGTAGTGTGGTGTGGCTTTGCCCGCTTTGCTCCCCACCCACCCGAAGTATCCTCAAATTTATGCTTTCACCTCATTGTCTGGTCACTCCTACAGCCTCCTCCCACCACTATAACTTGTGCTCTCACCCTTTCACTCTTCCCAGTTGTCACAAATCTTTCCCTTTCCCAGCCCACCTTCGGCTGCCTCATCTGTGGCTTGCCTCTCTCACATTTAACTCTTTCACTCCCTAGCACACCTACTATCTCCTCACATACTCACTATTTCCACCTCTTGATACTATGCCTTCCCTCACACTTCTCCTCTCTAGCCACCACCCTTCCCTAATATATTTCCTTATATTTTTCCCTATGACTCTTCCCCTCCTTTTTCCATCATACAGTGCTATCCTTACTGCTATTTCCCCCACTTCTAATATCACCAGCTCTAACCACTTCCTACCACACTGAGCTCCATATCTTCCCCTCTTCCCCCACCTTTCCCTTTCCCAGACCTCTTCCAAAATATAACCAAGCTCCACTGACTTTCCCCCCCTCTCTTTTCTGTCTCTCCCCCTTTCAATGTCTTAAATTTAAACTTGTGGCCTACCCTGTTCTTACTCATAAGCCCAAACACAAGTACCCCATTCCCCTTACTGACCACCCTCACCTTTTCCATCTTGTCTTTGCTCTTCTGGTTTCTGGTGTTATCCATCCCAATCCTGGTCCCTCCCCTCTTTCCATTCCCCCTCCACCTTCATCTGCTGTCCCTCCAAAAACATCCTCAAATATCTCCAGCCTCAAACATCTCTCTATCTCTGAAATGAACATTCAAAGCCTAAACTACAAAGTGTCTGAACTTCATGCATGGTTGGCCCAACACAAACCTCCCATCCGGGCCCTATCGGAAACCTGGCAAAAACCTCATATCAATTCCATTGAATTTCTCCCACCTCAGTACAATATCTATAGGTCTGTTAAAAAGGTGATGAGGTGGCTATCTTGTACTCTGTTTTACTGACGCTAACACCTATAGACATTACCTTGATGCTAACACCTACAGACATTACCCTGCCTAGTTTTTCCCCTGCTGAACTACTGGTTCTAGACTGCCACATGAATAACTATAGGAAGTTTGCTATTGCCTCTATCTATATCCCCCCAGGTAAAAACATCCCTATCCTTGAACATATACTCTCCTGGATAAACACCTCCATCCCCTATGAAACCATCATTCTTGGAGATGTTAATATTGATTGGAACTCCCTTATTGGTGACTCACCCCAACATTTCATAAACCTGTATGGATTTTCACAAATGATCACTACACCTACCCACTACAGTAAAAATGCTACTGGTTCCACAATTGACTAGCTCTTGACTAACTCTCCAAACAATGATTGTAACCCTTCTACCTTCCCTGACTATATTAGTAACCATTCTCTCATCTCTCTCTTAAGGCATTCTCCTCATCTCTCTAAGCCCCATCTCTACAGAGATTGTAGAAAACTAAATAACTTTTTCCCTGAAACCTTTAACTATAGACTCTCTGCCATTAACTGGTCTTTCCTAAAAACTCTCCTGCTCAATGATGCTGTTGCTAAATTCAACCACATTTTCCATGATGTCCTAAACTCTTTTGCCCCAATTTGCAAAATCAGAATCAAATATAATTTTGCACCCTGGCTCTCCAAAGCTACTCATGCTTTGATGCATGAAAGAGATGCTCTATGGAAAACATGCCAAACCACTAAATCTCATATGAAGCAAAACAGTCAAGATACACTCAGATACCTAATTTATTCATAGAATGAAAGATAAAGCTTTCGGGTAACACCCTTCATCAGTATGCTTATACCATATTTAAACACAGTTTAAATAACCAATTCAGTAAAACACATGACACAACCATCCAATAAAAAATCAATTTCAATTAAATATTAAATCAATTATTCAACATTAAAGGTAAAGTATATTTTGGAATATAACATTTGTATAAATTTTTCATTAGCATTTGTCATGTATATATAAGACTATCACTTATATTGCTTTTGCTTAGTTACCAAAATGGGTTTTATACTAACTATAACTAACTAAAGGACCAACACATACATTTAAATTTAAAGTGTCACATGTATTACATACAGATATGAGAGGTGGGGACATCAATAATAAGTTGGACATAGCTGCATATAAATGGATAACTATGCTACAGGCGGACAGATACCCGGGTCTTAACAATTTGGTTAGTATAAAACCCATTTTAGTAGCTAAGCAAAAGCAATATAAGTGATAGTCTTATATATGCATGAAAAATGTTAATGAAAATTTTATACAAATGTTATATTCCAAAATACACTGTACCTTTAAGTATCATATACTACAATGTTGAATAATTGATTTTATATTTAATTGAAATTGATTTTTTTATTGGATGGTTGTGTCATGTATTTTATTGAACTGGTTATTTAAACTGTGTTTAAATATGGTATATAAGCATACTGATGAAGGGTGTTACCCGAAAACTTTATCTTGCGTTCTGTGACTAAATTAGGTATCTGAGTGTATCCTGACTGTTTTGCTTCATATGAGTGAATAGTTTTATTCAACAGTGAGACTTTTCTGCAGTTGGTGTGTATCCTGTAAAACCACTAAAACTCCCACCTTTCTCCAAGGTTATAAGCAACTCAGAAATTGTGTAAAAAAAAAAAAAAAAAGTGTTATTTTGGATAAATGTCAATATTTCACTAAATTTCAAAGCTCTCACCCAAATGACCCCAAATATATTCTGGAGTACTATCTGCTACACATTGATCCTCCTACCATCCCTAACCCTTTCCCCTATCATTCTCCCTCTGAAAATGCAGACTTAACATCATAGACAACATCACTAAACTCCTAACCTCTGGTAACTCTGCTCATCCCAACTCTTCAGTGTCACCCTCACCTCCCCCTAATCCTCTATGCTCCTCTATCTCTCAGCTTTTTACCTTGCAACCTGTTTCTACTAAATACAGCAAATCCCTGCTTCTTAAACTAAAACCATGCTCTCTGTCCACTGATAAACTCCCCCTTCAATTTCTGAAAATTGCTGCTGACTCTATTGCATATCCTGTATCTATCGTAATCAAATGCTCCATTCAGGAATCTACCATACCGGAAATATGGAAATCCTTCTATACCACTCCTCTGCACAAAGGTGGCAACTCTGTTGAACCCTCTAACTATATACCAGTTGCTATTCTCTCACCACTCTCTAAGATCCTTGCAAAATGTATACATACTCAATTCCTATCTCATTCAGGAAAATCTCCCCATCCCCTCGCAATACGGTTTCCGCCCTAAACACAACATCTTGACTGCCTTATTATGCTTTACTCAAAAGGTTGCAGAAGCTAGGGACAGCAACCTCCTTGTCTCCTGTCTATTTATTGATCTCTCGTAAAGCCTTCAACGCTGTGTCTCATAACATCCTTCTTAACAAACTCTCAGACCTAAACTCTCCTTCTACTCTTGGCTGTTTCGAGTTCTATCTTACTGGTAGAAAACAAGCTGTTAGGTGACAGCAGGCTTTCTCACCCTTCCTTGCTGTTCAAACAGGAGTACCCCAAGGCTCCATACTTGGACCACTCCTTTTCAACATTTTTACCAACAACCTACATTCACCCTGCAGTCTCTCATCTGTAATACAATACACAGATAACTCTACTCTTTTATCTATCTCCAATACTATCTCTGAACTACACACACTAACACAGAATTCCTTTATCTCTGTTGAAAAATGGCTCAGAAATAATCAACTAATCCTTAAGCCAAAGAAAACTCAACTCCTTCTCTTCCTACCTCAGACACTCTCTCACTTTAAATCCAACTTTTCTCTTTCCTCCGTAGATGGCACCACTATCTCCCATGCCTCACACACCAAACTCCTTGGAGTAATAATTGATGACCGACTAAAATTTGACTTGCACATACAACAGACCATAAAAAAAACTCCCAAAACTTGGACTACTTTATAGGAATAAAATATTCCTCACTACTGCCACTAAATGCACTCTTGCACAGGTATTTCTCTTACCTAGTCTTCTATATACTTCCGCCATCCTTACCAGTATCAAACCTACCTCAATGCAGTAACTGGAACAAACATACAACAAAATTGCTAGTATTATTCTAAACCAACCACTTTCATCGCATCACTGCCTCTCTCTAAACAAACTTCAGTGGCTGGAATTTCCGCACCTTCTCCTACAATTTCAAATCCACAATACCTTTTCCATACTCAACAACCCCTCTGCCTGCCCTGCTCTCATTTCCTATGTTACTCTCTACTCTCCATCCCTGGTCTCTCTGGAGTGCTGATCAGCATCTTCGCTTTATAAACCCAAAAGGAATATTGCCAAACTACTTTACAAACTCTCTCCCCGGGATTCATGAAGCTCAGCGCAAGGACTGCGTGAGTGCAGGAGGTGTGTCTAAGCGCTGCACAGAGGTGTGAACATGTCGGCTACAGACGCGCAACCTAAAATGCTAACTAGTACAGCCTGCCTTTAATAATAATCACTCCTGTCAGTGTCCATGGATACTGAAATGTATGCAAAGCATACAAGAGAGTTCCGCAAACACCAAAATAAAAAGTAAACACAAAAGCACGTAGCTGAATTTTGAGCCCCCATCCCTCTAACAATGACATTTAAAACCCTGTGTCCATATTTCATTGTAGTGTTGATTGTTATACCAAGTGGAAGCGAAACGCAGCGTGTTTGCACACCACAGCCCTTTGCTAAGCCTAGCCCAATGTAGGGTTACCACCTGTCCCACTTTGTGAGGGACAGCCCCTCTTTGGGCAGTTGTGTCCTGACCAAAAATATTAAAAATGGCAAATGTCCTGCGATTGTAGGACATAAATATGTCCCATATTTTATGTAATACTTGCATAAAATAGTTATTTCTGCATCTAAAATACCTAAATGTTACAAGAAACAGAATAAGCAACTAAACTGCTACAAGAATAAGCTTTTATTTAGGCAAACAAGTAATGTTCTATCCTTTGCACTGACCGTGGGTATGTGTCAGCCTGTAAAATCTGATGTGTGTCCTGAAAATGTCCCACTTTGGCCATTTGAAAAGGTGGCAACACTACCAATGGTCAGTGCATTCGTTCAATAGTGTCTGTACGGCCCAAAGATGAATGGGTATTACCCAGGCCTACCTACCATGTCATGATAGATAAGTATCTGCATGTACCTATGTGCATGAAGTACAGCATGTGGAAGATCACATATGCTAGGGTTGTCCTCACAACCATATTGGTACCAGAGATATGTAGAGTATGCAATGTTTACTGATGTCTGTGCCATGAGCCATCAACCAGAGAAGGGATGGATGATGTGTTTGTGGAATTTGGGGGGAGTGACGGGTAATGTAATAATTTGACAAGAGGAGACTGGGTCAGATGTACAATAGGTGAACTGGAGGTGTATGAGGGAGCAGTGGGTGAATCAGAAAGGAAACCAAAGAACATACATTCACATCCCCAATACACCTTGACAGGCCATACTGCAGAACACAATCCCACAAACATATGAACATTAAAATGTGTGATACACATGTACAGAAACGTTACCGGCTCACATCCACATAATGGTCTGGCCTGAGCTGAGACATCCAACCTCAACACACCTGGATACATAACTGAATACCCATCATCCCCTTCCACAGCACACCACCACCCCCTTGCTGAACGTCCACCAAAACCACCCATACTCGGGCTTTTAGCTTGGCACAGCCATATCTGCACATAGTGCCCCCTACCCATATCTAGTAGGCAGTCACACCCTAGGCAGTCTCAGATTTGCAAACTAGGTATCCCTTGCATGTATAACCCTCCCTGATTTTCGTATAGCCAAAAGAATGGGAGTCATCGTCGTCCACAATTTTGGACATCCCTCATGAGATAAGTGTCTGTTCTAAAGATTAGACTTGGTGGCACAACATGATGCCCAGTCCCGTAGACATCCGGACACAAGTTGCATTAGCAGTAGTTGTCCACAACCCTGCTCAGTCTCCAGCTGGTCCTGCATAACCTATGACCCGGGATTAAACACCTGACCATGATGCACATCTCCCCATGTGCATTATTGGGAATATATACCTTTCACATGTTCTCTAGAAGCTTCCTCATAGCCATCGTCCAAATAGTACATGTCCACAAACTGTATACACTGTCCAGGTTCCACGTTGTAATGATGCACACAACCCCTGTATACAAACGGTACACGTCCCTCCCAGATGCAGGTGTTCATATACATGGCCATGTACAACCCCAGATATGTAGTCATACATCTATAAATGTGCATCCTTATATATGCATAGCTACAGCTACACATCACACGTACATGCATATAAGTAGTTGTCAAGTATGTGTCCTATTTATAAATATGTATACTTGCAAATGTATACATATGTCTCTCAGAAACATATGAACATTAACATGTACTATACATATGTACACCAACCGACTGCCACATTTGTTGCCAGTAGTATATTTGAAGAATAAACATGGTCACTAGAAAGCAGTCATAACAAATGTGAAGGGAAACAGCAGCGTAATGCACATATTATTTAATCCTGTCATATCAAGCTGGCCAGAGGTGAGCAAACCTTCTGCATCCCCACCCATAGGTAGGATGCTAACAGTGGAATGAACTTTGTCCACGTGCTAAGTCTAACTTTCAAACAGTCTCCATTCAGACAAGCAGAAGACTTATTAAACACCCTGACTATTCTATGAATGTATGTCCCAGGACTATAAGCTTGGGACGTCTGAATATACTTGGAGTGAGCCAACATACGCAACATGTCTAGAGCAGCAGGGAGTGGTGCATGTGCAGTGGTGTGGTTTATTTCTGACCAGAGAATGGATGACTTCTGTGCTACTGATGTTTTGCTGCATTTGTTCTGGTAACTATGAACCATGGGTATACATGCAAATGAAGCAGCACAGCAATAGTGTAGTGGTTAGAGCATCCGCCTATCAAGCAGATATTGCCGGTTCGACTGCAGCACACGCCATTTATGACATGTAATCCATATATGAGTATATCCTGCTCTTTTATGCTATATAATGATATAATACCAGTGAAATGTGAACTGGGGTGATGTATCACAGTAAGAATGCAGAAGGTGTTTGTGTGACAGGAAAAGACGGTTAAACATGGCGAAACGGAAAACCGCTGGTGAAAAGTGTTCTACTCACCCTTTGTCCATCGGCCCTTGTTCTGCCCAGCAACACAATAAACTGCCTCAGCCAGGCTCGATGCCAGGACCCTACACACCACAACCAATGTGATTTACCACTAGGCCACGGCAGTTATACCTAACTCTGATGTTATCACAAACATAGCAGACAGCACAGTCATTCAACAGTATGATCAAAGTAATTAATCATGTATATGTATATGCATGCGTACGTACAGATATTATTTTATATATATATATATATATATATATATATATATATATATATATATATATATATATATATATATTTGTATTTACAGAACGAACATGGGCACAAGAAAGCAATCATAATGACTGTCAAGAAAAACAGCAGCAGAACACCCATATTATCTAGTGCTGGCATATCAAGCTGGCCAGAGGTGGGCAAAACCCCTGCATCTCTAACTACAGGTAGAATGCTAACACTGGGAGTAACCTTGTCCACATGCTAAGTCTGACTTTCAAATGGGTACAGGGCAGCCATGGTCACCAGTCAGCCAAGCCTTAACCCAGATGACCATATGATCACCCTGACCATCAAACATATGTGCCAGGACTATAGGCTTGGGAAGTCTGAATATACTTGGGAATGAGTCAACATGTGGCATGGGTCCAGAGCAGTAGGGAATGGCGCATGTGTAGTGGTACAGTTTTCCCAACAGGTGAATGGATGCCTGCTGTGTTAGTGAAGTGTTGAGGCATGTGTTTGGGTAACTATGAACCATGGGTATACATATGAATGAAGCAGAATACCAATAGTGTAGTGTAGTAGTTAGAGCATCCGCCTAACGAACAGGCATTCACGGTTCAAGCTTGACTATGTCACATATCATTTTCTTTGTGAAATGAATGTCGTTCTGCTGTAAAACCAACATAATAACATGTAAAAGTCAACTTGAGTATCGCATGAGACTTTTAATCAGATCCCTTCAATCAAAGTGGTACTGTCATAATGAATAAGGCACAAGTAAGCACAAATAAGCGGCAGTAAACATACGTAACACACAGTAAGCGTATGCGAGCATGCTTGCACGGGTGTAAGCAGCACCCAGCATAGGAAATGTATATACATATGTACAGATGTAATATATATATATATATATATATATATATATATATATATATATATATATATTTATGAAGAATGAACATCGTAACAATAAAGCATAGACAAGGGATGAGAAGGCAATCAACAGCAACTGGGGTATTATATAGTGCTGTCAGCGTATGTCATAAAAAGCTGGCCAGGAGTGAGCAGAGCACTGCTACTCACACCACAGGCAGGGTTTTACCAGTGGGAGTAACATCGTTGAATTGCTAAGTCTACTTTACACACAGACAGAGAGTAGTGCCTGCTGGGACTACCAAAAATTTGATGGCGCATTTGGCCGTCATCCATAACACAAGCAAGGACAGGTATGTTCAAAAGACTAAATGGTGGGAGAGCCTGAGAATACACGAGGCAGGACAACATATGTGTAGGGCCCCTGATGCTCTGGAGAGGGCAATGTTTGGAGGTGTGTCATGGCTGCGATAATAAATGGATATTGGAAGTTACGCGTGTAAATTGAACACGGGTGGGGTGGAGGAACTATGGGTATGAAATTATGGATCCAGGCGTGCCAGGGTTTTATGGCCTGGTTCTAACTAGACCGCCCCGTGGAGGTCAGTGAGTACGTAATAGGTATATATGCATACACACATGCAGACATCAATATATAGAAGTACATTCTCTGCAACACATGTATTCCATTTGTAGACATAGATAACAGGAATGTGCACATACAAACATCGATAGTAGATGGAATAATAGGCTGTGCAGAAGCAAGATGGGACAAAACAGCTAGAATGCAGAAGTGTGTACAGTGTCCAAAGTCAGTGCTGTGCTGACGATAATCAAATGTGAGTGCTTCCCCACACATGGAATCATTCTTGTGATCTGCCCGCTATGGCAACATCAAGTGCTAAACTGGTCTATTTGTAAAAGAAATATGCTGGACACGTATATAATTATGCTCCCATGTGTAATGTGTGCGTTACCACATAGTCATACATATTAATTAATTGTAGTGTCATGTTAAAGGGATTAAGGATGTAATGAAGTATTGAGTCTAATCTTGCCATAAACACATGCGTGTCACATGTGAGACAACCCAATAATTGTGAATAGTATTCCTTCGGATGCTCACATCACCAATGTTTGTGGACTAAACGTATGGGAGTTCTGAGGATATGTGGCGTGAGTAAATCAATGGGATGGCTGTATAGGAGTAGGGAGTGGCCAGTGTGTAGTGGTGTTGATACATCGCAAATCCAACAGGAAAATGGATGACAGCAGTGTTAGGGAGGCATTGGGGTGTGTGTTTGGGGAAGCAGGAGCCTTGGGTATATGGGTATATATGCATATGGAACAGCACAGCAATAGTGCATTTGTTACAGCAACCCCCTAACAAACAGACATTTTCGTACCAAATCCCACTGTATCACATTCCAATTATCATCAGTAATCCGTGCATGAACATATTGCGACATCTGTCCGCTGCATAACCTGCTAGATATCGATTACAAGATAACTGGAGTGAAGTGTCAGTGTCATAATGAATAAGGCACAAGTATGCAGGGAAGCATATATAAACACCATTACGCATGTGTAAGTGCATTTGCGCAGGGTATGTATTGGTTTACAGACACACCCACACACACACACACACACACACACACACACACACACACACACATATATATATATATATATATATATATGGTTGCAGACATGCATATACGTGTGTGTGTGTATATATATATATATATATATATATATATATATATATATATATATATATATAAAGTTGCAGACATATACATATATGCATATATATCTTTATAAATATATATATATATATATATATATATATATATATATATATATATATATATATATATATATATATATATATATATATATATGTGTGTGTGTACATATATACATAAACAACTTGTAACCAAAAGGATGAATCCACAGAAAACAGTTACGTTCCGGCACTATTAAGGCTGTCCCTTGTATTCTACTTCCTCTTTACTAGGCCTCCGTCATAAATGCCAGCATAAACCACGAACAAACGGAGTGTATAAAATACTAATTCTTTAATGTAAAATAACAAAACAAACGTAAAAGAACGTTAGATTTAGCGCTTTTATCTCCTAAACGGAGACTTCTTCAGAATCTAATTGTTGTTAGCACCAACAGTCTTTTATATTATACTTCAGAAAGAATACTGCAGTTTGAAAAAAGCATTTTAATTTCATACAGAATTAAAAGCTGTACATAAAGAATGATGAAATGTGTTAACTCTTTTTTTTTTAAAATAAGCACTAATATATATATATATATATATCTCTTTGACATTTTGTTTGTTATTCAGAAGTCACCTCATATCCTCTGCAAGTGAACTGTCAGCCTCCTGGTCTGCAGGCATGAGAGGTTTCCACTGAGGTATATAATATGCCCTCCCAAACAGCATTTCAAAAGAAGTTAACCCCTTTGCATTTGGAACAGTTCTCATGCTCAACCATGCCAGAGGCAGACAGTGCACCCAGTTCTTGTGTGTCTCACTAATCATTTTCCTAAGTTTGTTTTTCAAAACCCCATTATGCCTCTCTACTAATCCTGTGGATTGGGGGTGGTATGCACAATGTTTTTTCAAGGAAATTCTGAAATAACGGCTCAACTGTTGTATGGTTTGATTTACAAAGTGTGTGCCATTGTCACTATAGATCTTTTCCGGTATGCCAAATCTAGGAATAATTTCTTTAACAAGGACTTTTGCAACAGTAGCTGCATCTGGATTTTTGGTTGGAAAAGCTTCCACCCATTTGGAAAACATATCTATAATGACAAGACAGTACTTTTTATTTTTGCATTTGTTTAGTTCTATGAAATTCATACAAATAGTATGGAATGGGTACGGTGGTATAGGGAAACTCCCTTTCTTAGGCTTCAGTGCCCCCTGTGCATGATGCCTGTTACAAACATGGCATGCTGCACAAAATTTTTTGTGTAGTTTGTAAATCCATACATTGTAAACACTTGATTCACTAACTGTACCATCCCCCCTGTTGAGACATGGCACTGCCCATGGCTCAACAAAGCTGCATATCTAAACAAGATAGACGGCAAAATTGGTTTTCCTTCTTTGGAGATGTACAGCCCTTTCTCAAGAATTGCTCCTCATTTTATCCATTTCTGTTTTTCTACATTTGTAGTAAGTGTCTGCATTGTTTTTAACATTTCTAAATCTAAAATCTCAGAAGGTTGTAATTCCTCACTCAAAAGAAATACTTATGAAGCTGTAGCTGCCTGCTTTGCAGCTGTGTCAGCTCTCGCATTACCTTTTGAAATCCTATCCTGTTGCTTGGTATGAGCTACGCATTTACAAATAGCTACTTTCTGAGGTAACTGAATAGATTCTAACAAATCTAAAATAAACTGTGCATGATTAATCGGTTTGCCAGTAGATGTTATCATTCCTCTATTTTTCCACTGCTGCGCAAAAACATGTGCAGTAGAAAAAGAGTACTGGCTGTCAGTAAAAATGTTCACACATTTACCCTTTGCCAAGGTACACGCCCTTGTCAAGGCAATCAATTCTGCTGCTTGTGCAGATAAGTTGTGTGGTAAAGACTTTGCTTCTAAAATCTCAATATCAGAAACTACTGCATACCCTACTAGGTTCTGCCCTGTAGGACCCTTTTTACATGAGCCGTCCACATAGAATGTCACCTCGGCATCATCCAAGGGAACATCTGTGAGATCTTTTCTAGGTAATGTCTTTTGCTCAATCTCCTGCAGGCAGCAGTGTGGTTTGCCATCTGCAGGGGTTGGGAGCAAGGTTGACGGATTCAAAGTTGTGCATCGTTCAATTGTCATATGAGGATGCCTCAACAGTATAGTCATACAGGAAAGATGTCTAGCAGGAGAAAGATATGCTACTTTTTCTTGCAGTAAAATAATCGCGACTGCATGGGGCACTCTCAATGTGAGAGGGTGGAATAACACTACTGAGGCTGAAGCCTGTACTGCCATTGCAGCTGCGAATACTGCTTGACAACAGTGGGGCAAGGATCGCACCACTGGGTCTAGCTGTGATGAATAGTAAGCTATGGGGCGTTGCTTGTCCCCATGTTGCTGTGTTAACACTGATGTCATATAGCCTTGCTTACAATCTACAGTTTGGAAAAATCATTTATGATAGTTTGGTAATCCTAAAACTAATGAAGATGCTATTAATTGCTTCAGTTTGCAGAAAGCTGATTCTGCTTCTGGTGTCCATTGTAATAAATCTTGTGCTGCCATAGGTTTCTTGTATATTAAGTTGGTCAGTGGAGCAGACTCCAAGGCATAGTTTGGAATCCAACTCCGACAAAAGTTAGTCATACCTAGGAAGGACATCATTTCCTTCTTGGTAGTCAGTTTGGGTGCTTGTAAATTGCTATTTTCCTGTCTTCATCTAATATTCTGCCTTCTTTGGATATTACATATCCCAGGTATTTAACCTGCTTTCTCCAAAGCTGCAGTTTGTTTTTGTTTACTTTGTGTCCTTGAGTGGCTAGAAATTGTAATAATGCTATGATATCTTCTCTGCATTCTTGCTGGGTGGGGGCTGCCAGCAGAATGTCATCTACATAAAGTAAATTCTGGCTGCCTTTCAGTGGGATAAATCCCGACAAGTTACTTGCCATTTCCTGTGCGAATATTGTTGGACTCTCACAATATCCCTGTGGTAGTCGCGTGTATGTATACCTTTTCCCCTGAAATGTGAATGCAAACCAATGTTGGCTGTCAGGGTGTATCGGTATTGAGAAAAACGTATTGCTAATATCTACCACAGAAAAATACTTCTGTTAAGGTTTTAGATCATTCAATAAAGTGTGTGGATCTGGCACCATAGATGCTCTAGGTAATACTGCATCATTTACAGCTTGTAAATCTTGGACCATACGTCATTCTCCATTTGCTTTTCTAACAGGAAATAAGGGTGTGTTACATGGTGAATCGGGAGATTCTATCAATACTCCTTCCTTAAGTAAAGCTGCTATTATAGGTTTGATTCCTACTTCTGCATCTTTTCTTAAGGGATATTGTCTCTTCTGTGGTCTAAATGCTGATTTTGGTATGATAGTAACTGGTCCTGCTGTACGAATAAGTCCTACATCTGATTTCCCTATTGACCAGAGAGTCTCTGGTATGCCTCGTAAGGCTTTCTCTTCTTCCTCTAGTAAGAGTGCTACTCAGCTGTCCTCACTTGCCTGCAAGTGCTCAGCTTTGTGTGTCTGTGTTATCCGATTCAACTTCTGCTTTTGTACTCCCTGTTCTGACAGTTCCAATTCTGTCTGTTTTTCCCAAGTTGTGACTTTTTCTCCTAGGTCTGCCCACTTCACATTCTTGTCTTTAGTTAAACTAACATATATAAAGTGCTAGGAATTCCTGGGGTAATGAACAGCTAACTACACTGTTCCCTTCTATGTCCCAGTACAGATTATGCAATACTAATCTGTTAGCATGGTTTCCAAACAGTTCTTGCTCGTATTCTTTATCAGGTCCTGGTGTGCTACAGTAATATAGAGTACAATGCAACAAATGCTGTTTATCAGTGTCAAGGGAGGGGGATTGACTGATGGCTATGTTCATCAGTTCTTCAGTTACTGCCCCTGGACCAGTCGTAACCAAGTCCTGGCTGTACCAATAAAATGTTTCACCCTCCGGTCGCTCTACAAAAGTATCCATTTGTCGCTGTGCTTCCATACCCTGCATCGTTGGAACTACTGCTATGCCAAATATCTGCATAAGGTCTCTTCCTAAAAGGTTTACTGGGCATTTTGCAGAAACAACAATTTTGCTCTTTTGGGTCATCCCTGAAACAGGGTCAGTTATTGCTATGCTATGGGAGAGTGGTTCCCGATACAGCTGTCTATTAGCTGCTTTCACTAATATATAATCGTGTGATTCTGAATTTTCTGGTAGTTTGGAAGGATGTATCAGGGTCCGTAAAGCCCCTGAGTCACACAGGAATTTAACTTCCCTCCCCTCTACCAGAAGTGTAACTTCCAGTTTTGTGTCTGCTTAATAGAGCTCCAGGCTCAATAATGCCAAGTCTAAAATTTTACTTTCTTCGCCATCTATGATTTCTTGTACTTCCTCTATTTCTTCTATCACATTTGCATTTGTCTTTTCTTGGTTATTCCTTTCAAGTGATTCTTGACTATCATATAGTCAGTCCTCACCCTCCTTATCTTCCATGGCTACCTTTTTGTTTTGCCTGCAATCCCTTGCCAAATGTCCCTTTTTCCCGCATTTAAAACATTCACCCCTTTTCTTTCTCTCTTCAAACTCCTCTGATCGCTTATCAGATTGTTTGTTTCTCTGGGCATTTTTCTTGCCCTTCTTCCTGGACTGTACTACAAAGACTTCCGCTCCGTCTTTGACTGCAAATGCTTGGGTTTTCTTTTTCTTTTTGCTATTAAAATGCCTTTCGGCATGTCTCGCATATTCAAGTAATGACTGAAATCTACTTGTACGGTGATCTACCATATGCTTTGCAATAAAACTACTTATGGGTGCAATACTACCCTTCAAAAATGCATTCTTTAGTTGTTGCTAGTATGGGGAATCATGTGTTTGGTCTTCAGGTACCTGCATTCCACAATGGTTATTAAAACACTCTAATAATCTAGAATAATATCTATTAACAGTTTCACCTTCCTGCTGGATGCATTGATTAATGCAAGTCCAGTCAGCTCTAGGCTTCCATTTCTCAGAGATTCGGTCTGTCAGACCTTTCACTCTGTTATCCAGCTCTGCGTTACTATGTGGGAGTGGCTTATGTTCTGCGTCACGGGGATTCCAGTTGCCACTGATCATGTGCCAATCTGGACCTACGATTTCTCTGACTACTTTCTCTACTTCCTCTCCATTTAAATGATAACTTAACCTCATGCCCTGTAAGTCTTCTAAGAATTTTCTAAAATTAACTTTCAGATGGGGAATTTCCTCTGTGGCTTTCCGGATGTCTTCCGGTGTCCACGGTCTATATACCAGGATAGTTGTGTCCTGCCCTTCCTGTCCTGCCTGAGGATTTGGTACTTCTATGAGCGGACATATCTCTTCTTCACTCATAGCCCGTGAATTTATATTCATTTGATATATCTCCATATCCCCTCTTGTTTTACATGTTCGAGACCTAGTCTCAACAGGATCTCTGACAAACAGTTTTGATTTTGCAGGGACAGTTGGGTATAGCGGAGGTGGATCAGTTTGTCCACTTGCTTCATATTCTGGTAAGGGAAGCGGAGGGGGCAGAGGGGCCAATGCTATTACTAGGTTATTGTCTTCTTAGTCTAAAACATTGCTTTTGAATTTTTAATCTTTTGTTCCCTGTGGTTTGCTTCCTCAAGCCACCTGTGTGCTTGGGGAATGCCTAATTGGCGTTGCTTTTTCACCTGACCTTTTGCGTCTGTTTTAAGTTGTTTGACAAGTTTGATAAGTGAAGGTTTGTCTAATTTGCCATCAAATTTGTATTTATTAACCCATTTTGTATAGTACCTAATGTTGTCAGCACGTTGTAGTTGCATATATTTCGTGTCTTCGGTTAATGGCGGATCTCGGGATCTTTTTGTGCACTTATTTCCCATGTTATCTTAACTTAGTTAAAAATTGTTACGTAACCCTTCTTATCACGTGGTACCACGATTTCTCTTTTCACAGTTTATCTAGAATAACTGCCTACCTATCCTGTTTTCTGATCTATGACAAGACAGCAATCTTTTTTATCCCTGATTTATAAAAAAAATCTCCCTGACAAAGACAAATACTGTAACAAGTCCCTGATCTGAAACAGAGAAAAGGTAAATTCCTCCTTACCTGAGCCTCCGTGATTGACCATCTCACTAATGGAACTGTTGACTCATCCTCCAATTGCAGATCAGAAACAGTGTCTGGCCTCTTTTGAACGACAATTCAGTCGAAGGTCTTTCAGAGCAGAAGAACCGATGTGGCCTCTTCCATGTAAGGCCCATTTGACCTGAGCTAGAGCGAGAGTTTCCGGTCCGAAGGACCAATTTGTCAAAGGAAAATTAAACTTCAAATTGATCAATACATGGCAGGTTCAGGTTAAGGCACTTTAATCTTGCAGCAAGGAGACAAAAACGTGCTAATACAGAGTTTGTCTAACTAAAATCAGGAAGTAAGATCATCTTTATACATTTTCTAACAAGACATTACCTACCAAGCTGACATAATAGATCACAAGTTCTAACATCATTACTTCATAGCAGCTGTTTGTCCATGATTTTCTGCTTGCACTATCAATTTTATGAAAAACTTCCTAAGAAAAACAACATGGCCTTGATGACCAGTGGTTAGATACAACTTCCCACTATGTTATGTTACCATTCAAGGTACTATAGCTAATTCGAGCACAAAGCAAGTACAGATTCTTCAAGCAGTCTTTTGTTTTATGTATCTCTTCCTTTCTGCAGCTGTGCATGTTTTTCATAACACGAACAGAGCTGATTGTTCATATTCAATCACATTATAGAAAACAGTATTGTTCTATTCATTCACTATTCATTCATTTTCCTGACCTAGAAGATAATCACCTGCTTCTCAGTACATTTCCAAAAGGCACAACATGAATTTTGCTGTACTAGCAAATACTAGGTCAGGGTGCATCTTGCAATTTCAGAAAGCATACTGCAGTTTGAAAAAGCATCTTATAATTTCATACAGAATTAAGCTGTACATAAAATAGAATGAAATGTGTTAACTCTTTTAGCTTCTAATAAGCACTAAACATATATATTAATACATATTTTTCTGACATATATATATATATATATATATATATATATATATATATATATATATATATATACAGCAAGATATAAATACACATGTATGCATACATATACATATATATCTGTATATATGAATGTAAATATATATATATATATATATATATATATATATATATATATATATATATGTGTGTGTGTGTGTGTGTGTGTGTGTGTGTGTGTGTGTGTGACAGTAAATATACACATGTATATAGCTAGGATATGATACAGCAGTTACAAGTAACATGTTCACAGGCCGTGCATATGGTGAAGGGAGGTCCAATAAACAAACGTGTAACACGTAGCATGACCCCTCCACTCCCCCAGCTAGGCCAGTGAGACATACAGGCACACAATAATGGTAAACACACCACTGCTTCCCAGACCACCGGCAGGATACTACCAGTGGGAGGGACCTGCAAGGTCTAAACTTGAAACATAGACATCAATGACCCTTGTGGGACACCAATAATTAATGATCGGAGCTAGTCCCGGTAATGATTTATCAAACCAGGCTGTAGATGTACATGGACCAGTAGGTTGTGCAAGTCTGATAACCCATAGGTTGACACAATGTATGAGATGTGTCCTGACATGGGGAGAGTGGGCAGTGTGTAGTGGTGTGTTTATACCCCACCTGCACCCACAGTAAGTATGAGTGCTAAAGAGGAGTGGCAGGTGGGGAACTATGGGTATGCGATTATGGGCGTGGGCGTGCAGGTGTTGGCTAGCAGAGCCATATTAGGACCACCCTGGGGATGTAAGTAATATTCCAATATGGGCATAGCTGATGCCCATACCTCCCAACCCCTAAGAGCACATCCACTGGACAGTCCGTAAACCATTGGGGGAACACATAGGGACCACACCATTGAACTGTCCCCGATTACCAGGGATGTCCCTGATTTCGACTCAGATTCTAGCTCTGTCCCACCTAAACCCTCCTAGAACAAGTGATATTAGGAGGAAAGGTTTTGGATTACACATAAAGAATAACGACAACAATTAAGAGTCATAAACAGTATGTACCTCAGACAATGTGTATGAATGCACATGCTCTGGGTCTGTCAATGTGTCAGGTTAATAGCTCCAAATATTTAAATGTGTCCCTGATGTTGATATGCAGTGTCCCTGATTCAGTCTTCATTTTCCCCAATCGTATGAGAGGTCTGATAGGGACAGAAAGCACATATTCCGCTGACTACCTTAGAAAGATGATAGAATAATAGGTATGCAGTAGAATGACTCGGCTGACAGATGTGGGTCCCAAATCTCAATTACTTGTCTGTATTGAAGAGTCTCAGTTCCCATGTATCAGCCAGATGGGTGCAGATTGTAAGAGGAACACACAAATAATATGAATAAAACACTGGACAGGCTGCTGATTTCGTACAGTCGAATGGCATGCTGTCGCCTAATGGGCAGCCATTCCCGATACTGTAGGCATGTAATCCGATGTAATAGGCATCACAAGGTAATATTGTGGTCCTCGATCCCACCCAGGGGTGTGTGTCAGATGCAAGCACCAATGTTGGTGCATTTGCAAGTGCGAGAGGGAGCGGGTGTAAGCCTGTTTAGCTACCAGTATGCGAGTATTACACTGGTAAAGCAAGGTAGAGGCTAACTGAGTGTAAGAAACTGTAACCAGAGATTAGCATTGCTTAACACTGTGCAAACCCATGCACACCCGCTCACAGCTGCCTTAATCCCTCCATATCCAATGGCCTTGTTCTGCCCTGCAACCAAATAAATGGCCTCTGCAAGGCTTGGAACCAGGACCCTGCACACACAGCTAATGTGATTTACCAATACGCCATGGCAGATATACAGACATAGGACATTACCACAAACATATAATACAGTGCAGTCATTCAACAGTATTGGAATGTATCCCATCATGTAAATGTATGTGTGAGTGTTTATGTCCAACATATAGGTACATACATATATAGAGATATATCAAGAACATACCATGTGGCAACAAAGCATTACAAATGAATGAAAAGGGAAACACCAGCGATGCCTGTATTATGCAGTGGTGTTGTCCTATGTAGTATCAAGACTCCCTCAGACAGCCATGTGTCATTCATACATGCAAACAGTTGTACATTGGCCGAATACATCACTCTGTGCATGTAATGTGCATTAACACAACAGTTCCTGTCCAATCATTATGTGAGAACAGTACTCTTGCAAGGTGCTGTGTGCAACATCATCATCATGATAAAGGTAAATAGGGTAATCATAGAGGGTCCGGTAGTGTTGTGTGTACAATAGGGTCATCTGCATCATGTGTACCTGGACCATTTAGGAATGATGTGCATACCAGGATCGTGCCCCTGAGGGACAGGGGTGAGGATAACAGGAGTATGTTGTGATGCATATTACAAGGGTTACATGTGTCCAGTGGGCATGTGTGTGAAATGGACAGCTATGTATAGGGCAAATGTTGTCCTAGGAACCAATTGGCCTTATGTTTCCATAGGGTGAGAGTGGGATGTGGGGGAAGGAGAGTAGGTATACCCGTGGAGGATAGGTAGGGTAGGATCATAGACAAGACAGCATACAGGGTCGGTATATGACACATGTGAGGGGATACACCTCGGATGGGGATGGGTGTTTGGCATTCACAAGCCCATGGGAACAGTGGGATGGAGGTCCCTAGCCACGGGCAGCCGCCACTGCACCAAAACAGCTGCAAAGGAGGCAGTGCTGGAGGGCTGTCAAGGAGGGGCAGCCACACCCTGTAAATGTGACACTCCACCCTTGAGCTTGCGTATCTGGCTTTGGAACCCCTTAGTGAGCCCACAATGTATGATGTCCAGGACCGCACAACAGCAGACATGTTCCTGTCTGGCCCTGCTCTCAGGGGCGACATGCCCCATCCTCAGTGGTGGTACTACCAGAAGGTTGTGTAGAGCCAACAGAGGTTGAGGTTCAAGGCTGGGCCCCAGATGTGCTGGTGCCCGGTGCCATGGTCAGCTGAAGTGGGACAGGAGGTTCTGCTGGGACCTCCAAACCATACAGCCTATGGTGTTGCATTTTAAACACAGATATGGCTTAGTAATAGACAACAGCATTCAGATTACTTACAACAGTATGTATAGATATGACCATCAACCCAACACAACAGATGGTATACATTTGCAGAGGGAGCACAACACATGCATATATAGTCCATGACATCTGTACAATGAGTAGTAGACATGTGACTGCAGCTATGAACAGTTGCCCATTATTGGCTTGTCACTGGTAACCCCAGACATTGTTTGCCATATCACTTTTTCATGTGACATATGTCCAGTCAGGGATGCGATGGCAGTAAGACATCTCGATCACCATGTACTGTCTGCAATCCTCACACTATGCTCCTGCTGTGCACAGATGTGTGTTTAGTGTGTAACACAGGAAACAAATGGTTCCACACAGTGACCAGTCCACAGATGGCCCTACAGATGGGGGTCTCTCATGAATAGAGCACTGTCATGTCTGTTTTAAAACATGTAGAATAGCCATTACCACACACAACTTGTTAAATAGGCAGTATTCTCAATGCAGCATAGCTACACTTACATGCTGTAGTCATGTCTGGCACATCACCCTCCTGTCTTTAGGCTATTTCCCACTGTGTATGATGTTTGAGGAACATCCAGATATCATCTGTGATGCCGTTTCAAAACACCACAACCAGCATGATGTTCCTAGATAATGTACTGTGTTTATCATGTGAATGGCTATGGGAACATCATCACAGCTGTTCCACATGCAATCAGCTAGAAGAGGACTTCAATAGGTGCAGAGGCTATCACCTGATCATGTTCATCACTTATAATACACATACTGCTGCTGACCAGGTGTACTCCTCCACATCTACCAGAGAGTGTGTGGGAGGGACAGACAAAGTGCATCAGAGAAGGGCTTGGAGACTAAACCCTAAGCATCATCTGCCACACGCCTACCAGTACAGGGGTCAACCCCCTAACTGACTAGTCATTACTATTACATGTGCATGTAGTTACTACATGTGCCACAAAGCTGACATGTTGCTGTGCTGTAATAACATATATGTATGTAGGTGAGAGACATCTGCAACAGAGATATAGTAAACATACATTAGGTGTAGCACACATGGCTGTATACATGAACAGATGCCATTGTCACCATAACCACACTCTCTAATGGACTCGCATTGATACTTTTTGCCAGGGCCACAAATACACTCCCTAACTACTTAGTTTGCCACATTGCAGTAATGCACAGGATGATATGCACCACAGGGGATATCTGGAGGTTCTATGGGCTAGGGCATGTGAATGTGTTTGACATAAGTTGGTATGCCAATGAGGGTTATACTGGGAGTGACTGTGGTTGGGAGCATCATAACCCACATGCAGACACAAGGTGCTAGTGCTGACATGCATGTATGCATTGCTTCATGGGTGTGTAGTGGTTGGCTGTGCAAGATGGCTGTACAATGCTGGGTGAGGGGTAATTCTTGGCATTCTGCCACCCGACAATGGTGTGTAGTGTGGTAGAGGGGTGTAGTGTCTGCAATGTCCCACACAGATGGGCACTGCATGAACAGCCCTGACATCCTGGTTACCATTGTATATGGCATAGCTTTGCAATGCATGCCATGTCTGTGTTTGATAATCCTTCACATGGACATTGCCTGGGATGTGTATGTCCCACAATACTGTACAGTGACATGTACAGGTGTACCTGGTTTGGCAGGAACATGTTGTGTACACAGACTGTTATCCCCCGATATGCCAATACTGGCCTGGTGTGGCGAAACCTGCTTATAGTCAGCAGGTCAACCCTGAACCTGCATTGATAGCATGATACAGGTATTCCCTGGTGTCAGTGGCATTGGTCCATACAGGGCACATGTGTACGGCATTATATGGCCTCTGTGGATCACATTTGATGGCACCACATATGTTGCAGGCATCCAGTGGGGAACACAGTGAAGGCACATTGTCCGCAATTATGTGCCTATTATACAGCTGTACAGGGTGCCATGTCCTCTGCAGCCCATTGCAATCACACCATGCCTACTATCTGTCATCAATGTGCATGGTACTAGCAACATAGTGGGATATCCTAGGCAAGTGTGTTTGTGTATGACACATGGGTTCAGGACATATACCGGGTACTAGTAGGGTTGCATACTTTTTCACCAGGCCTTTTGCCAGATGTAGGGGAATGGCTTGCCAACACAGACCCGTGGCTGACTGACATCTGTACTCCTCGTGAGGTGGCCATTGTGTCATAAGACGGACACCATATAGGAAAAATACAAAATCCCCTCCCCAACATGTCCAGTGGTTAGACACTCACAGCCACCTACACGCAGGCTCTGTCAGCTAAACACACAGACTTGCCATGTTCTGTATTCGAACCCCTACCTACCCTATCACACTGCAGCAATATGCATTTAGGGCACGTGCTATGGCAAATACTGGGTTACAGCACTCCTTGAGGTGTATTCCTAGGTGGGTGATAACAGCAGGATTGACAAAGGTGGTCATGTGATTTGTACAGAAAGTGCATATTCTACAAAGCATTGTATTTGACTCATGTAGACAGACAAACACACACGCACACACACACACACACACACACACACACACACACACACACACACACACACACACACACACAGTTGGCAAGTCTGGGATTAGAACACTGACCTAATTACGTTATCACACTATAGCGTTACGCAGTTACAGAATGCGCTACTGTGATTAGTGGGTCACAGCACGCTCAGAGGTGTATTTCTAGGTGGGTGACATCATCAGCCTTGCCAAAGTTGGGTATAGGAATTGTATGGAGTGTGAGTAGTCTAAAAGCATTGTTCTGTTCTTAAGCAGACAGAGACACACAAACACACACACACACACACACACACACACACACACACTTGGCAAGTCTGGGATTAGAACACCAACTTAACTACTTTATCACACTACAGCATTACGCAGTTACAGAACTCGCTACCAAGATTAGTGGGTCACAGTACTCCCAGAGGTGTATTTCTAGGTGGGTGACATCATCAGCCTTGCCAAAGTTGGGTATAGGAATTGTATGGAGTGTGAGTAGTCTAAAAGCATTGTTGTGTCCTCAGGCAGATGGAGACACACACACACACACAGTTGGAAAGTCTAGGATTAGAACACCAACCTAACTATTTCATCACACTACAGCATTACGCAGTTACAGAATGCGCTACCGAGATTACTGAGTTAAAGGACTCCCAGAGGTGTAGTTCTAGGTGGGTGACATTATCAGCCTTGCCAAAGTTGGGTATAGGTATTGTATGGAGTGTGAGTAGTCTAAAAGCATTGTTCTGTCTTCAGGCAGACGAAGAGACACACACACACACAAACACACACACACACACACAAACACACACACACACACACACACACACACACACACACACACACACACACACACACACACACACACAGTTGGCAAGTCTGGGAGTAAATCACCAACCTAACTACTTTATCACACAATAGCATTACGCAGTTACAGAGCATGTTACTGAAATTACTGGGTCACAGCACTCCCAGAGGTGTATTTATAGGTGTGTGACATCATCAGCCTTGCCAAAGTTGGGTATAGGAATTATATGGTGTGTGAGCAGTCTAAAAGCATTATTCTGTCCTCAGCAGATGGAGACACACACACATAATTGGCAAGTCTGGGATTAGAACACTGACCTAACTACTTTATCACACTACAGCATTACACAGTTACAGAAAGTGCTACTGAGATTACTGGGTTACAGCACTCCCAGAGGTTTATTTCTTGGTAGGTGATATCATCAGCCTTGCCAAAGTTAGGTATAGGAATTGTATGGAGTGTGAGCAGTCTAAAAGCATTATTCTGTCTTCAGGCAGACACACACACACACACACACACACACACACACACACACACACACACACACACACACACACACACACACACACACACCAGTGGTGGGATCAAAACACCTGCCTATCTACAGATCACTATTACAATACTACATAGTTAAGAGTCGTGCCACAGAGACTACACATTTCAAGGCTGTCATTATGACCTTCTAGGAATGCGGACATCAACAGGGATGCTGGCAGTTAAGCTGTACATACCTGTGCACATGTGTGTTTAAAGTAGGAATCCATCCTGAAATGGAGTATGCCCATCTGTGGAATGGACGACTACTTTCACTATACAGGGTTACAATGGCCATGTCCA
Source organism: Protopterus annectens (assembly GCF_019279795.1). NCBI lineage: Eukaryota > Metazoa > Chordata > Ceratodontiformes > Protopteridae > Protopterus > Protopterus annectens. Next base: position 763,638,646 of record NC_056739.1, on the reverse strand, counting down.
TACACATAGAGACACATAACCGACACAAGGTGTCACTGGGCATGCTCACACACTTAGTGGCACAGGGCTGTTCAGAATGCACTATGTCTCCAACTACACAAGGTTATACTGGGCATGCTCATACACTTAGTAGCACAGGGCTGTTTGGGATGCACTCTGATTCTAAACACAGAAGGCCACAGTGGTCATGCTATTACAGTTAGATGTAAAGAACACATTGTAATGAACTCCGGTGTTAGTAGTTGTCATTGTTAGCAGGAACACTGCACTACATATATCTGACACCGGTCATCTACACAACATCTGCTGCTGTCCATCACCTTAGATGTACCATTCTATATCAAGCACATTACTACCACTCATAGTGATGTCTTGCTAGGAGTGGCAACTGCTTGACCAACACAATGAGCCAATGTCCTGTTGTAATTATGAGGTTGTCCAGTGTTTGTCATTCCAGGATGGCATGACTGAAAGTAGACAGGTCTTTGTCACATATCACAGGCATCCATGATTCAAGGAAGTGGGGATAATACCTAGTTCGCATTTGCCCATATAGTGCCATTCCAAGGCAAATGTCCTAAACACAGGATAACACCCTTACACCTAGAGGACAACTGCATTGTATGCTTAGGCTAACCAATGCTAGATGTATAGCGTTCGTAATCACAGCTGTTCACTGTAGATCCAACAATGGGGAATACTGACTTCTGTGCAGTGAGGAACACCTGGCTGAAGGCTCTGTAGTGCACAATAGCACTACCACCATATACCTCAGAACCAGACATGTGGGCCATAACACAGGTACGGACCGCTCCATGTGGTGGAGTCCCCACATACATAAAGGTCACTCACATGTACTGACCAGTACTCCCACAAAAAGCATCACAGATGAGTCATGTGCAGGTCACAGTGTCAAAAGCTGCATTCTAAGATGTAACCCTCAGACACCACCATGCCCTCTGACCACCAACTCACATCCATACATGTGGTAGGACATATAATAGTACATCACCATGTGACCTTTGACCAGTGGACTGTACCTAGCTCTACATCAACTGTGCAGAGTACCCATGTACTGACACAGTTGCATCATGTGTTATGCAATGCAATGATACCACTTTTTGTAATCAGGTCAGCTGTACACATACCAGGGTCCCTCGGTTATCTACAGCATTAACAGATGACTGTTACTGTACACCAGTAAACACCCTCGTGTTTGGATATGCAATACATGTACCTGCCCTGGATATGTACACGCCACACACATACAACATATATGCAAATAGCATAGCTGTTGTTGTCCTTTGGGCAGAGAGGTGGCTACAGCCATTACACACATGCACATGGAAGGTAGGTCCATGACTGCTGAATGCTAACATTACATAAGGTGTGATATCAGTGATGACAGAGGTAACATTCCCTCTGTACTGGTCACCCATGACACCTATCATATCATACAACAGTCCATGTGTCATGTATGTCATTACACATGTCCACCAAATGCAATGCCTACAAACATGCCCAAATGATGGGGATGTAAGACCTACACACATGTACATATAGTGGTGTGTGTTCAGATACCATGCATGTGCAGTTGCTGATGTTTGCAGGTGACATGTGTCTTAGTACATCATGCAATTGCAATGCACCCTCAACATTGCCAGCTGTATATGGTGATATGCTGAAAGTACGGTAAGATGTACTTCAGGTATGGACAGATGTGTGGACATAACTAAGTCGTGGGGGCATCTTTGCAGATGGATGTTTGCTGAGGACAGCTCACAGGTGTGTCACAAGCAGTCCTACAATAACCTGTGTATCCGCTAAGCTATGGTTTTGTTAATTGAAGGAGAACACACAAACTTAGACAGCTTTCAGGGTGACACCGAAGGTAATTCACTTGACACCTGTAACAGTTAAGACCTCCCGTGTGCATATATTGTGCATATATCAGCACAGTTGCCAAAGGAAGCATCAGTACACTTTGTAACGCATGCAATACGGCCATCTGTCATACGTATCATGAGATAGACAGGTGTTTGATTCACAGTACTGGCATGTGTGGTTGCGTGTGTGTCCATATATGTCACGTATGGTGGGGAATACATCTCAAATGTTACTCACTCTCCTGTACACTGTTGTAGACATCTGTACAGACTGCAATGTAGAAAGCAGGACATAGGCAGGGGTGTGTATCTCACACATGTGAGGTATGTGTATGTGCGTGACATAGGTGCATTCAATAGTGAATGCCACAGTGTGTGTGTGTGTGTGTGTGTGTGTGTGTGTGTGTGTGTGTGTGTGTGTGTGTGTGTGTGTGTGTGTGTGTGTATGTACGCATGTAGGGCTGTCTGGTCCCTGGAGTGAGGATGTATGTTACAATAGTGAACTGATAAGACCACTCCCCCCATCCAGGCGATGCAGTCTACTATCCCTGTTGATGTCCTCGATCTTAGGCCATACTGATTACCTGTACATGTGTAATCTCTGTGGCGCATCATGAAAGTGCACAGTACTGTAATGATGATTTGCACATAGGCAGGGGTCCTCACCTCAGCACTAGCAAGTGTGTGTGTGTGTGTGTGTGTGTGTGTGTGTGTGTGTGTGTGTGGGTGTGTGTGGGTGTGTGTGTGTGTGTGTGTGTGTGTGTGTGTGTGTGTTACTGTGTCGGTGAATCTGTGAGTGCGTGGGTGTGTTACTGTGTCCCTGAATACATGTGTGTAAATACCTGAGTGTGTGGGTGTTTTTGTGTGTTTGCGTCCTGTCATGGGAACATGTATTACTGCTTCCCAATGAAGCATCACACTTTCCACTGGCCTCTACCCTTGTCATCAGACCACTCTCTTACCTCCCCACTCCATGTAACTGTACCTGTGATGTCACCCAGTATGGATGTCACTTCTCTATCCACAGTAGCTTAATACACAGCTATCATGCTCTTGGATCTGTAGATCTGTAGACATGTTTGGAACGTTGGACTTTCTAACTCTGATGAGGAAGCTACAAACTGAATGCTGGTATTTTCATACATACCTTTGAGTTTTCCAAATTTACATATGGGATACTAACTGCAAACACGGACATCCACCGGCACATGCAATTAGACCTGAAGGAGGAAGGCAGAGCATCAAGACTAACATGCAGTTACTGTTGTTACACATGACACATACTGTTAATAGTACAAAATGCATTCTAAACCTGTACTACATGGCATGTCTGCTGCCTGTCAACAGTACACAATAATTGTAAACTACAATTATCTTCCGAGTCTGTTCATCCTGTGCATCAGATCATATGAGCATGTCCCTGCACCGATGGTGTGGATGACAGGTATGTGGCACAGGCATCATCATATGCACAGGGTGATAATGTTTGCCAGAGGCCTAGGCTGCACCATTGGATGACATCATGTGTGTGGATTAAGGCCTTTGATCTCACTGAGCATGTGTGGATGTTATGTATGTGTGTGTTGCGGTGCCCTACATATGTTTCCGGTGTGTGCGTGTATGTATGTATGCACACAGTTCTGGCATGTGTCTGGCCTACACAGGGGTATTATTAAAAGCTGCGGACTGTACAGGCCAAGTTTTACAATTCACGGTGTCCGGCCACAGCCACGTGACCTGTGCCTGCCAGGGGTTGCACGGGCACTACCAGGCAGAGGTGCAGATTAGGTACTGTCAGATGATGCATGTCCACTGGAACCGTGTCCCTGTTGAAACTTCCAGGGCCATGTGCACCTGGCCTGCTGTGTCCTGGTGGGGACAGCACAGCACCAGTTGCACTGCTGCTGCTACTGCCACTATGGGAGCGGGCATGTGAGGTAGCTTGTTCATGTAGACCTGTAACAGGTGATGCAGCTGGCCTATGTCCACGTGCCCAATGCCTCACTCCTACCAGATGTTCCAGCACAGACATCTCACGCTCGCAGATTCTCATGCTACAGTCAAGGACTCCAACCATGTCACCCAATCGTCTTTCCAAAACTTCAGCAAGCTGCTGTTGAGCATTTACCATTGCCTAGATGTTGTTGTTTAAAGAACGGACAGCATCCCTCTGAAGCCTCTGACCTTCTCTGTTGTGCCATTCAGCACATGCCTGTGCCCCCATTACAGCCTGAAACATGTGTCTGGTGACACCAGCTGCTGCGCACTGTCTTACAGGGGCATGTTGGCCAGAGGTCCTCCTATGAGCAGCACTGGCCACATGCCTGTGTGGGGCATCACCAGTCAGTTGGCTGACATCATGGTGTGCAGGCACACCTTCCATAGCCTCCACACTTTCCTGTTCCAAGCTACCACATGTCAATTGTCCTTCCTCTATGGCCACTGGTGATGGGGTATTTGTTGGCATGAGAACTGTGTGCGGGGATGAGGGGGATATAGGTGGAATGGCAACCAATGGCAAGGATTCAGACCCTGACAACCCTGCCTGTGCCTCAATCATACGTTCATCATAACTGCTAGAGTCTGTGGGGACACTAACATCAGATGGACTGCAGGAGGGGAATGCACCTACATCAACACCTGTGAGGGACAGACATGAGCTGTACATTACAATCTATACAATAGACACACACACACACACACAGACACACACAGACACACGCTATGGCACCCAACATGCATGTGATATGACAGAAGGCATGCAACATGCATGTGATATGGCAGATGGCATGCAGCTCAGACAATAATTGTTGCAGTTATCATACATCCCTGGGTTGCACACAACAGCATGCATGTGTCATAGCAGGAGGCATGCACATTACACGATCATAGTAGTAGTTAGCATACATCCCTGTGTTACACCATGTAGACCAGCACAGGTAAACAGTACACCTGCCTGATGTGTGGCATATGACCTTGACAATCACATGTAGTATGACATGTGATCTGCTGACATGTGCAATGACATGCATACATGTTTAACACAATGGTGTCCTGTCAAATATACAGTGGAGTAATGCTGTCCCAATGCAGGGATGTGCTATACTAACATGGACCTTCCACTGACACAGTGTTGTCTGTTCGCCCTACGGATATACTGCACATTTAGCTGATGTGCATGGCCATTGCAGGGAATCATGTGGCATCTCTATTGCTATACAGTGTGAGTTACAGACACAGTCCATAGCCATGACTGTGTTCAGATACAATACATATATACTGTGGAATGTGACCCACGTCACTGAGGTTTATACACAGTAAACCATGATGTAGAATGTCTGACACAGGTCACTGAAGGGTATACGGATGACACCCCTGCACATCTGCAACTATATTGCTGCTGCCTGGCAACTATGGTCAGACATGGCAAACTCATCGGTACACCATGTCCCACATGACATCTGTGTATCACACACACACACACACACACACACACACACACACACACACACACACACACACACACACACACACATGAGGAGCAAGGATGACAGTGATGTTCGACACCGGCAAGGGGAATGTACTGTATCTGTGGGCTGATGTGGTTGTCTGTGTATGTATGTGGATACTGTACAGGTGACCACTGTCATGTCGTGACACACTCAAGATGTTCAACACATCTTATGTGGTGGATTGATGTCATGCCTACACAAGATGTGCACAGGCCTGTAGGATGTCTAGTGTTCCACATCTGCAATATAACCATTACACAAAGGCCATAGTTGGACCATGTGGAGCCAATGTACGACAGGGTGTAGACACAAGCACATCACGTCTACTGTGTGTGTGTTGCATCATGTCTCTGGCCATCCTCCATGGCCATGTGTGAACATGTGTTGGTCAAATGGTTGTGACGGGCATCTATTTCACATGTCTGTCTTGTCCCATATGACATACACCCATAGATGTCATATGCTCCACTGAGAACAGGGTTATGTAGACAAAGGGTGGTATGTTTTGTATGTGAGATATGTTTTTCAGGATAGTTAGGCAGTGTTGCAGCAAGCCCACTAGATGTCATGGACATGTCAGATAGCACATAACATTGTGTGACATTCATAGCAGGGGTATAATCCACACCGGTGAATCTTGTGGGCTGGCCATACTCCAGCACACTGTGTAGTACTGCTTGTATTCCCCACATGTGTAGTTCTGATTTGTAGTAAATGTCCCTACAGTGAACAACACCTCCACCATTGTATGCACAGCTGTCCACACATCTGGCAATGACAGTTTGGGAGGTATCATGTCGGTGTTTCACATAGTTTGCAAGTATTGCACATGGGTAGCCATTGTGATGCATTGCAGTTCCGACCTGTATATTGTGAATGGACCATACATTATGTGTACATGTGGTAAATGGCCACATGGCAGATAGATCTGTGCATTAACATGCCTGATTAATAATAACAGTCTCACCTGCAACAGGCTGCTGTTGCAGCAGAACATTAGAGATACCTAAATAGGAGTGACACAGTAGTATTATCATTATCCACACCTGTATGATAGCTACAGGGTGCAATGTGCATGTTAACACATACGGCAGTACAATAGACTATACTATGGAGTATGCACATGTGTGCATACACAGAGTCGCATACTATAGTATGCGGCATGTGTGCATACATGCCTTGCATATGATGATACAGTACATATTGTGCAGTGACACATGTAACTATATGGAATATAGTTGTTATATGTGCAGTAGTGACTTACCAGGCAACTCCAAGCTCGGTGGTTGAGAGATAACCACCTCCATGATATCAGCTAAGGCTTGTGGATGTTGTTCTGCAGGTGTCCCCAGGATGGCCAGTAGCTCCTCGGTATGTGTGAGTGGGGCCTGGGTTGGTGGCCCCCCACCTGTTGAACCTTATTCCCTGGAGATTGCATTCAAACGCTGTTTTGCCCATCTAATTAGGTCTGCACAGTGTCTGTGCACCTGCTGGTATGTGCAGTTGTGGCCACCCACATCATTAATCCTCCTGCAAAGATCCTGCCACAGGGCATCCAGCTACTGTGCATCCTATGGCACATGGCTGAACAGTACATAATGATTATCAAGTAGGTATGGGATGAGGGCCTCATCCTCCAAGTGGGTATAAGGTGGCAGCCTAGCACGCGGTATACCTGGAAGACATAATGATGGAAACAGGTCACAGTAACTCACAGAGACATACAGAGCTACAGCTGAACATACACGTGTATCACATTTATTACGATTAAATAGTCGTCTTTGCAAATCTACATGATACTGACACCACTGACATGTTTGTGTCACACACATTTGACACTCAATGTGATTGGATATTATTACCATATATGTGTTTGTCACCTGATTACATTGCTCATACTCCATGTGGATGCTGTCTTGATGTGGGCATGTCTGTTTGCACGTACTGGTGTTCTTACCTATCAGCACATGCCTGGATGTGTCCACATTAATGCAGTCGACCTTGATGCTGTGTATATGTCACATATAAAGACTTACACTGCCTTAATGGACATGACCTGTGACCCTGCAGACTTGCTCATGGAAGGTTTTACATGTATGTGTTTTGCCATATATATTTACACAGCACTGTACAGCAGTTCAACATCCTGCCATGTATCACCTGTGTTGCACATGTGATACACATGGGACACTGGCTAGCCTGATGGTATTTGCAGGGTTGGATATCAACTATAGCATGTACGGTCAAAGTCAACTAGTAGGCTATATGCCCTGGGCCATGAATGAGCCTAGGATGAAAGGTTACCTAGCTGTAGTAGGTTTCTAGGGCCAGGTCAATCAGTGCCACATAACTGATCCACGGGGTTAATTATATATTTACCATGCGGTCATCACACCATGTTTGAAAGAGGGGCAATGTGCAGCTTTGCTGGACAGGGATGCATAGTATGGCAGGAGTCTGTAAAGTGTATGGGGCAAGGATCTGTCCAGTATGTGGTGATCCTTGTACTAGGAAGGTGGACGTCCATGAAGTATGTGTTTGAGATCAGGATGTGTACGTGTAGCATGTCCAACATCACTAGGTTGGACATGGCTTTATTCAGGGTAGGCATCATGCTACATAGTAGATGGGGATTGGGAAGGCTGGTGTAGGCCATCTGAACATGGCCAATACCCCTTAAAGGAAATATGTGATCTGATATGGGTCACTTGAATGTTGATTATGGCTGAACAATGATCTCTACATTCATGGATGGCACCCTGTCATGATTAGGGTTGCCACTTATGACTTCCTGACAGGTGTGGTGACATAACTATCACAGGAAAGACAACTGCCCAGCTGCATCCCTTACACACAGTGTCCATTATGTTGACCGCTGGCCAGGTGGTAGTTCATGGGTACAGAGTTATTCACATAGGGGTGACAATGCAATATGTAGCTGTCAGATTGTGGCCATATGTCACACACCTCACTCACAAAGCCCCTTCTGTATGTTGTTTGCAACACTCATTGAGTCAGCTATTGCTCCTAGGTCATAGTCATTAGCATACTTCAATAGGCAGATGCCTTCTGTTAGTCTGTGTGGTATAGACTACAAAGACAAAGGGTACAATGAATTAATCATGTCTTACTGTAGCTGGTACTGGTGTGAAGTGCATGTATTATTCAGACACCTTCTGCAGGGTTTGTTCTGCTAGCAGTCCAGATGCAAAACACTCCTGTGACATAGGAATGTACTCTAGTATACTGAGTGTAGGTGGAACACAGTATGAGTGATGATGTCCTATGACCTGGCAAGATTATGATATGCTGTGTGAAATCAACCTTACTGTTATCTACATCTGTACTGCTGACATCAAATAAATTGATCAAGATTCATGGCCTTTCGGACCAGACTCAGCAGGGTAGTAGTGCAGTACTTCTCATTATCAGTGGTGTCTCCCCCGTTGTGGGCTGTGATAACTGTTGGTGTGCACCATTCAGTGTGTACACAGCTTGACATGAAGCTATGTTTTACATGATGTGCATGTGGAGAGCATGTGGAGAGCAATGTGGAGAGAAAATTGTTTTGCCATATGTGTGTGATACAACTTGGGATGTGGACATGTCCCATGCAGCCTGAGTGCAGCTTGTACCTGCATAGTTGTGGTTACAGGGGCTCTGTAGTGTACATGGATATATGATTGTGTACCTGTTGTGGGGGGACAGTGTGTTTATGTTATCCAAGACCCTATCTGGATTACTTACTAATGCTTAACACTTGTTCAGAACTTATAAGCACTAAATAAGCTATTAATTACTATACTACTCCATCTTCCTCATTACTTAGAGGAAAACATTTTTGGACTTACTTTTCTCACTTGCTTGGAGGAAAAACAGCTGTTGTACACACTTTCCTCACTTATCTAGATGAAAATAGTTTTTTATTCAGGCATGTCCAAGGGTCAGCTCCCAGTGTTCTCTCCTGTCTATCTGATGAAACTGGGCATCTTGAGGCAATGTAGAAATCACCTCATGTACATAGACAACCTTCTCCTCCTACCACCCAACACTACAACCTGTGAGAGGTGCACTTATCTAGCAAAAATGGAGGTAAAGCTCTCTCCAACCAAGACTGAACTTGACAGTCATGAGGAGAAGGTAAACATTTGCACCACACATAGTCTCACTAAATCTACACCACCAAAATCCACACATAGTAATACAAAAACATTCACAGAGGCTCTCAATAATAATCTGTCTAAGCAACAGAGACCTCCAAAGCAGAAACGCAAGCAACCTCTATCACCCAACACAACCCAAATGACACATAGCTCACAGACTCAGTGTGACACTCAACCACAGCCAATAAGGCAAAACAACATACCCAACACACTAGTCATAGGTGACTCTATAGTCAGGCACACTGATGTCCCACTCACCAGGCCAAACAAGGAGAAGGTTACTGTCAGCTGTCTGTCGAGTGCCAGGATCCGCCACATAACCCACACACACTCAAGTCACTCCACAACAAGTACAAATATGACTCTGCCATTGTCCATGTTGGTGTGAACGACCTGAGACATACCTCCCTGGACTACATGAAAAGATACATGGAAGAGCTCTCCAATCTTGTAGCCCAGGCAGGTATGACCCTAGTCCTGGGTAGCATTCTGCCATCGCCCAGAATGATACTGCAGTACAAGGACAAAATGATTGACTTCAACAATTGGCTAAGCTTCTGGTGTCATTATAAGGGGATCCAGTATCTGTCTGCTTGGGATGACATGGTCAACAGACCATGATGCTTTGCCACAGATGGCCTGCACCTGTCGCCCCTGGGATTCTGGATACTGGCTAAGGCTCTTGCTGCCCCTATAGTGCCTTTTTTAGGCAAGGTTCAAATAACAAATTCACCACCATAACAGGAACAGGCAAGCAACAACTGAGGGTAATGCTACTCAATGCTAGAGGCCTAAATCTCAAAATGCACTCACTCGAGGCACTCCTTAAAATGGACAACATCGATATCTGTGCAGTGACTGAGACCTGGTTCAAGGCTCCAGAGAGCACCCCTGCACTACCAGGCTATAACTCATACCACACTTTAAGGCCATGTAACCTGGACCGAAACACCAAAGGTGGAGATGTGTCCATATTCATTAAGGATATCCACACCTCCAGGCTAGTTGCTCAGCACAATGCATCCGAGGTTATCCAAGTGCAACTAACTCTGGGCAAAACTGCAATCCAAATTGTAGCTTGCTACAGATCCCCCACCATGCCCCAGGATCCCCACTCCTCTTTTCTTGATGTACTGGAAAATATTAGGGTTCAACCAAACACCCTAATAATGGGCGATTTCAACTACCCCACCATTAACTGGGAAAACTACTCATGTACCAACTCATTAGCTCAACGCTTTCTGGAATTCATAAACTCCAATGCCCTGGATCAGCTTATCCACACCCCCACCAGGGGCAACAATATCCTAGACCTAGTCATTACCAACATGAGTGAACGGTGTTCCACACCTGAAGTCAACTCCTCGTTGGTCTGATCTGACCATAAGCTAATCACCATTGATATCCACATCCTGCTCCCACCCACCATTAAGGAAACCACAGTAAAATATTTCTCCAAAGCCAACTTCATGCTTCTTAAGACAGAAGTGGTGAAATTCATGATACCCATGCAGATGGACAAGACAGTTACAACTGCTGAATCCTACACAAATGCACTCTATAAGCAATTACACGAATGCATGGATCATGCTATCCCAAACAGAGCCAAGACAATATCCTCCAAAAAATGAAAGCCAATCTGGTGGTCCCCTGCCAGAAACAAACTGTACAACAGAAGGAAGAAACTGTTGCAAAAGAGAGTAAAATCCCATGAGTGGAGGTGCTCCCTTGTCAGCCTCAGTAAGAAGCAGAGATCCCTTATAAGATCCTCCAAAGCTAGCTATAAAAACAAAATCATTACTAATTACAAGGACAACCACAAAGCATTCTATACCTATGTCAAGAATCTCGATAGCAACACCCAGATCTGCTCTGAGTTACAGCACAAAGGCATGAAAATTACAGAACCAACTAATATTGCCAGCAGATAGGTTCAGTGCTAACTTTACCCGCCTCTCACCCCCTAAAGGGGCCATATCTATACAGGAAGAATGCAGAGTACCTGTAATCACAACTACAGAGGTAAAAGCTGCACTCTCTAAAGCCAGAAACACAGCATCCATGGGACCGGACAACATCCCAGGCTGCGTTTTACACAAACTTCAGAATGAACTGGCTCCCCACTTAAGCACCATGTTCAATAATAGCCTTGCATCAGGCTTTGTGCCCACTGAATGGCACACAGCAACAGTTATCCCAATCCACAAAGGTGGTGCCATGACGGACCACTGAAACTATTGCCCTATAAGCCTGACTAGCCTGGTCTGCAAGGCTATGGAGCACATCACCATGGATCTCATTCACAGAGACATTGAGTACCTCCAAACCTTTGACTCCACCCAGTTTGGCTTTGTTAAGGGCAGACCATGCTTCCTAAACCTGGTGGACTTCTTTGAGACAGTTACCAAGGCATTAGATGAGGGTAAAGAGGTACACACAGCCTACCTTGACCTCTCAAAGGCTTTTAACACCATTCCCCATTCTGGTATTATTGACATACCCATCCACCTGAACATTAACCCCTACATCATGAGATAATTTGCAAAGTAGCTCATGGACAGAACCCACACAGTGAGATTTGCAGACCCTAGGTCCGACTGTAAACCAGTTACAAGGGGCGTCCCCCAGGGCTCAGTCCTAGGACCCCTCATGTTCAATATATATTTCTCTGAAGTACAGGCAAGCACAGGAGGACTTTGGCTGAAAAGGTTTGTAGACAACTGCAAACAAGGGGCCATAATTGGTTCCCCAGCTGATACAGACACCCTCCAGAAGGGTCTCACTGAGATGGATACCTGGTGTCAATATCATGGCCTCAAGCTGAATGCCAAAAAGTGTATAGTCATCCCCTTTGGATAAAACTAATTACCCGCAAACTACCAAATAGGTGGTATTCCCCTACATACAGAAAAGGTAATAAGGGATCTGGGAACCCAAGTAGATAGCAATGTCTCCTTTGATAACCATATTGCCAAGGTGGTTAGAATATCCTTCTACGTGGCCCCCCTAATCTCAAATGGGTTCACATCCAGAACAAAGGAGGCCATTGTGCCTCTCTACTCATGACTTATTAGACCCATCAAAGAATATAACACCCAATTTGGGATGTACCTTACAAGACAACTGCAACAGCTTGAAAGACCACAAAAGTACCACAACAAGAGGATTATTGACCTTAAACAGATGACTTATACAGCAAACTAAAGAAACTCCAGCTGTACTCGGTTGCATACCGCATACTCAGATGTGATCTCTGCTTGATATACGAGGTCCATGTCCAACCCAGTATTGACGGATATGCTCCACCTAAACAAAAGTCCCTGAGAGCCACATGCTCTAGGGATATAAACCTTAACACAACGATAACTAAGACGTGCTGGAGGGATAGATTCCTGACCCAGAGACTCCTCATGCTTTGGAACATGATTCCAATGTACATCAGGCAGGGCCCCTCACTAACACTCTTCAAGAGAAACCTTGACGGGTGGATGGGAGACAGACATGTACCTCGGGGATCACTGCAGTAGCTCTGCTGGACAGAGGCACAGGAAACTAATGGCTCTGCTGTTCAGAGGCACAGGGAACTAACCTAAGGGGTGGCAGAAGCCAACACATTCTAGCTAGGCTTATAAATGCCCTTGGGCAGACAGCCTTGTACCTAACTATGAACCTATGAACCTATAAACCTATTACATGTCTTATGTGCATGGATAATTAACTAGCTCTTCCATTTTACTTTGCTATCATGCTGATAAACTGTCGGATGACCACAAGTCATATGTATCCTCTTATTGCGCATTGTAAATGCCAATAGACATAACTAAAGTTTGCCTAACATAAAAGTAATGCTATGTAAAATGTAATACATATCTGCCTACAATACTGTACATTACACAGTTATTGGCACAATATCCCACAATGCAAATCATAATTGCACAGTAGGCCCACCTTCAACATGTTATTCTCAGTAACACACCCATACATATGCCTACTGTTACAATACATCAACATATACTATCCCCTGTTATAGCACATACTTGTGTGACCAACCCTGCCACTGACACAGGCTGGAGAGGAATTGTTGGGTTTAAAGCCCTTACATAGCATCCCTTGTGGTGTATGAGGTATTTGCCTTGTGATCTACAGCAGTACACACATAAATACTACAAGCATTACTATGCTCAGCAATACATCACTACAAGATAACTGTTTCCACTATATGCATTGCATAAACTTTAATTATTACAGAACAAGTACTACATACACAGACATACTGAGTGTTCTACATACCTTATTAGTAACCCGAGGTGTCGTTGACTGTTATTTCAATCTTTTTCATTTTGTGTTTCAATCTTCTTTGTAATGTTCTGCTGGTATATACAAATGGTTTGAATGTGTGACAAGCCATCCTTTTATAGTTAAATATCAGTAACGTGCTATCCTGACCACCAATTGGTGTTCCAAAGTAGTTAATTACATGCACATCAGCTGTGCAGCTACTCCATTAGTCAATACCATGGCAGCAGTGGTGTATAATTGAGTACTCCACTTGGGCATTGTCCCTTTGTCTTACATTCGAGGAAGACAGCCTGGATGTGTTGTTTATGATGCATTGCAACAGCTATATGGAGACACACAGAGATATATTAGCTTCATGACTCCCGTGGATTGTGTGTAATGCCTAGAAGGTGTTGTTCTACATGTGAGCACAGCTGTTATATTTCAGAACACTGCTACTTATGCTGGGTTTGTTTGTACCTGATATTTCTGCAGATGTTTCATTCTGACAAGGATGGTTGAGCAGCTCAAGCCTGTATGGCTATGCATATAATGTTAGGTGGTTTACAGTGTGCACACAGCACACTCAGAACACACACTTGCACACACTAAAGCCCTCAGAAACACACTTACACACAGTAGCCTACCTGAACCGCAACACCAGAAGCACTAACTAAAAGTCCCTTAAAATCGGGATTTTAAAACTCGCGTTTCTGGTGTTTCGGTACTGTGGTCTTTCGGTCTTTAAGCCTCGTGATTACGCACGTCGGTATGTCAAGCATTCGGTATTTGGTAGGTATCCTATTTATATGTACCTCCATGGTTCTGTAGATGTTGTTAACCTATCTATACATCTACATATATATGTATATCCCTATATATCGACATATCTCTCTCTCTCTCTCCCTGTCTCTATTTATGTTGATATATATATATATATATATTATATATATATATATATAGCATACACCTTTCATTGGGTACATGGCGGTTTGTCCTATTTCCACACAATCCTCCCTTTTGTGTTTTAACCTGTCAGAATACACAACTGCCATTGGTACATCTCAGGTAGCTTAGTGGTAGGTTAGTGTGAAAATTGTGTACATGGCTGCGTGTTCTAATCCTAACAGTGGTCATTTTACCTCTCAGAGCAGGCACTGGTAGTGCAAGGGTGATTAATGCACATTTCAGTGGTTGTGAGCGGCTTTGCCTGTGATCTGTGCGTTGTTCAGCAAAGGTTAAACCTGTGTGGTGCTTATCCATGTAGTCATGTTTAAGCGCTGCTTACCGGCACTTACAGGCACAATAACCCACTAACGACTGCTTAAAAAAGCTTTAATCACCCTGCATCCAACATCCCTTATTCGGGACCTCAAAATGACGTAACAGCCCTTGCAGGTCTTGAAACCGGGACCATGAACACCATAGTCACTGGCTTTACCACTGAGGCATCTGAGGTATGTACAACTTTTAAGGTGTTTAGTATATACAGTGTACTACAGCCGTTCCTCACTACTGCAAACAAATGTGTAAGTCAGTTGGTGTACATATGTATGATATCTGTTAATGTTCATATGTTTGTTTAAGTCAGTGTTGCAATGTGACCTGACAGGGTGTATTATGGATGAGCATGGTTCTTGTTTTCTGTCCTTTTTACATTGTGCCCATACTCCATGTGTACCCCTCCAGTTCAAGTAATGAACATCCAACACAGGCCCTCCTTGATGCATATTCCATTACCAGCAGTCTTTCCCCACCCCAATCTCCACATACACAGCAACCATTGCTTCTATGGGAAATTAGGTTAATATTAATAGTTCTAATACCAGAGCTGCATGTGTTTTGCATACACTTCTATCCATTTGGAATGCTTCTGTGTCACAAAGTGTGTCCAAAGATGTTTATATATATATATATATATATATATATATATATATATATATATATATATTTATACATATTTCTATGTGCACACATCAGTGACATATGTATATATATATATATATATATATATATATATATATATATATATATATATATATATATATATATATATATATATATATATATATATAGATAGCTATATTTAGTATTTATTTGTAACACATACATATGTAGACTTGTATATGTTGATTCATACATTACAGTACATTACAATGTACTGTACATATGTACACAAAGTGACTGTCCCATTTGTGGTCTGTACTGTGAAATTCCTGTAGTATAAGGTGTAGTCTAATGACCACTTACCATGTATACAGATTAGAAGGCTTAGTGGTAGGTCCCATGACTATGGTGCTCATAGTCCAGGGTTCAACACCTGTGATGTATTAGACATATTTTACTACATAATAAGGCTAATTTAAGCAGTTGTAAGCAGGTTTAAAGGTGTTTGTTTGACATTATACCAGTGTTTGTACACAGTTAAACAAACTTTACATCCTACAACCTGTGCACGCAAATATGGCCACTTCTGCTAACTACTCAGGATATATACATTTCAGTGACGTAACATCTCACTATGTTCTTACATAACATTACATTGTCTGTTAACTGCACTCTCCAGCACACATGGGTTTATGTGTGTTCCAAATGTTTATTTTTCTGCGGAATACTACCTATATATGCAAGCTGTGGTTAAGATATACTATGTAACATTTAAAACATCTCTGACTTTATTGGAATTTGAACCACGACTGCAAAGATATTATGCAGATGCTGTAGCCATTACACTATTGACATTAGTGTTCCTTCTGCCTATTTCCTATGTCCATGAATCCTATGTGTAAGCTTGGCTACACAACAGGCGGAGCCACCCACACCCACTGAGCTTCTCAAAATACCGACATAACACATGAATTGAGAGACTATACATTAACATCCTAACTACATTTGGCATAGCCCCTCAATGACACACTTCAGGGGAAACCTTGATGTGTGACTGGGCAACAGTATATACACCCCTGGGAACATGTGTTCCAGAAACATACAGCCAGGGTGTGGGGGAGCCACTCCAGTTTTATAGCTGCAAGACCTGTTGGGGAAATTGAATGCTGTTGGGTTGTCATGTTAACATGCCCTTTTGAGATCACTATGTGCCCCTATCACACTACAGCACCCCTGTCTTCAACAGCTTCCAGCAACTCTGCCTGGAATCACTTCATTGGCTATGCTTGACAGAGGCTCAAATTACTTCATCAGTGGTGCAGATAAAGCCACCACACTGTAGCTATGCTTCTAAATGCCCTTGGGCAGATAGCCTACTACCCATCTGTGAACCTCTACAGTGCAGGCCATCTCCAACATCATATGTGATTATACAGAGTTTTCTGATCACAATATACAGTGTAAAATCACCATGTAGTCAGACAACAGTTAAGTACAGCAAGAGCATACAGACTACTGATACATAATCACTCCAAATGCCTATCTTGGAAGCTAGTGGACTTGTATAGGTTTCAGGCTTTGTATTGCTTACCAGTAGATTACCTACAGGAAAGATGGGACACAAGCACAGATGGGAAACATGCCTGCAACAATGCCATACCAATTTGCATGTGTCAGCCTAAGGCTTTGGAATGCTGGGCAAGGCTATTGGCACCCCAATAGTGCTGTTTTTAGGCAGGTCTCACAGGTGAATCTCAACTCCATGAACTGCACAATAGTGGAATCAATGAGGGTTAGGCTACTCAACACCAGGGGTAGTACTCACAACATGTACGCACTCACAGCACCCCTCAGTATGGACAACATCTACATCTGGTCTGTGACTGGCACCTGTATAAGGCTCCTGTGAGCACACTGGTACTACCAGACTACAACCCATAACACACATTTCAGCCACTGAACATGGACTGGCACAGACATGGAGGGGGTGTATCTATATTCAACGGGGATACCTACACCTCCAAGTTAGTTGGACAGCATGATACCTCTGTGATCATCCATGTGCAGCTAACATCAGCCATGACTGCAAGGCAAACTGTGAGCTGCTACAGATAACCCTCCATGACCCAGGAGCACCACTACAACTATCTGGAGACAGTGGTAAACATGACAGTCCTACCAGATACCCTGTTATTGGTCAATGTAGGCTACCCTACACTTAACTTGATAACCTACTCGAGTATTCACTTCCAGGCCCAGCACTTCCTGGGATTTATCATCTCATATGGCCTGTATCAGTTGATAGACAGACTAATGAGAGGTGAAAACATACTAGAAGTGGTAATCACTGACATGTGCAACAGGTGCACTACAGCAGAGGTAAACCGGTCACTGTTTAGATCTGACCATGAGCTATTCACTGATGATTTCCACTCCCAACCATCTCCCCCACCCAAGGAACACACAGTGAATACCTATACTACAGCTAAATTCACAGTACTAATGACAGAGGTGGGAGGGTTCACAACCCCCATGCTCAGGGATGACACTGCTCAAGATACAGACAGAATTACGAATGCACTCTATAAGCACCTACAAAGATGTATGGGTTGTGCCATTAATGTTAAACCAGGACTCGCTACATCTACACAAGGATACCAGTTTGCTGAACCCCTGCAATATACAGGCTATACAACAGAAGTAGGACAGTAGTCCAGAACAACAGCAAATCCCAAGCATGCAGACATCCATGACCAGTATTAGCAAGACACTTATGTTACTCATGTAATCATCCAAGGCTGACATCCACAGGTAAATAGGCATGGATTCAGAAGATGACCACAAAGGCTTCTTTGGCTATGTCAAGGGTCTAAGCAGTAACACACAGATTTGCAGTGTGCTGGTGCAATATTGCACTGAATATACTGACCCTACTGATATCACCAACACACTTGATGATATATTCGGTGCAAGCTTCACCCCTACAGGGCCCACAGCAATGCCCAAAACATACAGTATCCCAGACATTTGAGACATACAGGTGGTAATGGCCTTTTCAAATGGAATGACAGAGTGTCAATGGAGGCAGATGGTGTCCCAGACTGCATCCTACAGACACTACAAGACAAAGTGACCCCCCCCACCTAATATAGCAATTCAACATCAGCCTCTACACAGGTTACATGGCCATTCAATGGCACATGGCAACAGCTATTCCACTCTACCAAGGTGGTGACACAACTGACCATGGTAACTCCCACCCCATAAGGTTGAGTAGCCTGATCTGCATGGCTATGGTGTGCATCCTCATGGCACTCATTAACGTAGACAATGGTAACCTCCAGACACTTGACCCAACCCAGCTCAGCTTGATTGAGTGCAGATCATGTCTACTGAACCTGTTTGACATCTTACAGTCACTTAGACTTTAGGTGTGGGGTATGGTAGTTCACACATACTACCTGGACCTCACCAAGGGTTTTGACACCATTCCCCACTCAGGTAATATTTCTACACTCACTAGCCAGTACATTTACTCATACATCACAGGTTGGTTTGCCAACAGGCTTACACACAGAACCCACATGGTAAGCCTAGCAGCCTCCAGGTCCAACTCTTGACCAGTCACAACTGGTGTCCCACAGGACTCAGGCCTGGGACCCCTACAGTTTGCAATATACTTCTCAGAGATACGGGCTAACAGAGGTGGACTACAGCAGACCGTGTTTGGCGATTACTGCAAACTGGGAGCCATAACTGACAGTCCAGCTGTCACAGATGTCCTTCAAGGGACCTCACATAGACTAACACAGGGTGTCAGAGTCATGGCCACCAGCTAAAGGCCACATACTGCATGGTCATTCCATTTTGGGAAACTACGCACACACATATTAACACATGAGTGGCAGACACTATAATTCAGATGACGTAATGGGTATGTGGGGACTACATTAGATAGTGATCTCTCCTTTGACAATTATATCTGTGAAGTTGTTAGGACATCCATCTGTGTAGGCCATCTGATTACTTAAGGGTTCACATCTAAACAGACTGAGGTTACTGTGCCCCTTTACTCATCACTCATCAATCCCATCATCGATATGATAACCAATTTTGGATGTATCTCAGAAGACACATCCAACAGCTGGAAGGACCACGAACGTACCTCGCCAAGAGGAATAATGCCCTCAGACATGTGTCCTATGCTACAGCCCAGAAGATTAAGTCGGTTAAACGCATCCACCACAGCTCAGACACTAGGAATGGTCTTTCTTCCGTTTATTTAACACAAAACAGTACACCATAAAACGAATTCCACAATATAACTAAGTTAACAGCTGTTGATCTTGGTTAAGCGCTTTCATCTGTAATATGACAGACTTCCTCAGAACCATGTTTAAACATAAAATAGTCCTATTTAAAGGAATTTTGGCGCCAAATATTCCCAAAACTTTTGATTCCATTTTAAAGGGCTATGCACTTTAGCTGATCTGATTCGTGTTGTATAACAGTGTAACATTCAATTCTATACATCTGGTGGTTACCAATAGCGTTATATAAACATTGATACAAATTCTGAATGAGTTCTGAATGCCATGTTAATACCAAATGTTGTAACAACAATATATAAAATATTTGAACAGTAGATAGTGAAAAATCATCAACAAATTGACTACAAGTAAATCATGCCTTAAAAAATAATGAATAATGAATAAAAATGAAAATAAAAATGTTAAAATATGTGGTGCTGTATTTGATACCCTTTCTTCTCATAAATTGAAAAACGGCTATTAACCGATCAAACTGTGATGTATGTCTTCAAAAAATGTAAACATAGCCACTGTAATAAATATTCATAAAAAAAAAGTTGCACAGACTATTACACTATGTCAATCATATATTATTTATTGCGAACCTATTAAAATTATACTTATTGGTGCATAGGCTCACTTGTATTTTCACAACAATAATTATATACTCTTATACACCTATTCTTACATACTCATTTTTTTCTTATATCCCTTCACATACAACTGTTAACGTCCATATCACTGTATTCACATTCTTGTGCATATACATATTATTCTATAATTACAAATATAATTTAATATTATTACCACTTTTTTAATATTAACACATATCAATTTTATCAATTTTATATATTTATATATTTACATATTTATAAAATATATTTATAAAATTATTTATTCACATACTTATTCATACATATATTTTTACATTTACCCATTTTTATACTCATCATCTCATTAATTATATTTTACATTCAATAATTAAAACATGCATTGTATTCTTTATGTAATCCCATTAGGTCACGCTATTCCATTCTTTTTGTACTGATTCGTTTATTATATTAAGAGTTAGAGCCACAATTGTGATTTTTTACTCATCACGGTTTTTATCATAATGGTCTCTTTTCATTATGAATTTTTATTATGAATATTTTTATGAATATTTATTACAATGGCTATGTTTACATTTTTTGAAGACATACATCACAGTTTGATCGGTTAATAGCCGTTTTTCAATTTATGAGAAGAAAGGGTATCAAATACAGCACCACATATTTTAACATTTTTATTTTCATTTTTATTCATTATTTATTATTTTTTAAGGCATGATTTACTTGTAGTCAATTTGTTGATGATTTTTCACTATCTACTGTTCAAATATTTTATATATTGTTGTTACAACATTTGGTATTAACATGGCATTCAGAACTCATTCAGAATTTGTATCAATGTTTATATAATGCTATTGGTAACCACCAGATGTATAGAATTGAATGTTACACTGTTATACAACACGAATCAGATCAGATAAAGTGCATAGCCCTTTAAAATGGAATCAAAAGTTTTGGGAATATTTGGCGCCAAAATTCCTTTAAATAGGACTATTTTATGTTTAAACATGGTTCTGAGGAAATCTGTCATATTACAGATGAAAGCGCTTAACCAAGATCAACAGCTGTTAACTTAGTTATATTGTGGAATTCGTTTTATGGTGTACTGTTTTGTGTTAAATAAATGGAAGAAAGACCATTCCTAGTGTCCGAGCTGTGGTGGATGCGTTTAACCGACTTAATCTTCTGGGCTGTAGTTTCTTTAGTCGGATCTCTTGTTGATTTCATGTGTCCTATGCTGGCAGACTGCATAAACTCTTGCATTACTCAGTAGCATCTCGTTTACTCAGAGGTGATATTTGCTGGCCAACCAAGCCATGTCCAAGTCAGGCTTAATGGATATGCTCCAACTATGGGAATCCATGCCACAGTGAGCCACACACTGCAATGAGCTACACCTTGCCACAACCATAACTGGAAGATGCTGGAGTAACAGATTCCTGTCACGGGTACTCCCCATGCTTTGGAACTACATCCCTGATTACATTATATGGAGCCTCTCACTAACACTCCAAGGAATCATTGCAGAGTGGGTGGGGAACAGTGGATACACCCCAGGGATCCCGCAATTGGCTCTGCTCCACAGAGGGACAATTAGTTAATCAATGGGGTGGTGACAGAAGACACATTTTGGCTAGGCTTATGAATGGCCTCGGGCAGTTAGGCAAGTACCTACCTATATACCTATGAACCTATACATACAGTATCGACACATTCTGATAGCTTAATTTACTGTTCAGGTATTGACTTACCTTGTGCCAATGGCAGTTGTGTGTACAATAGTTGAGGGCTACCTATGTAGGATGCACACAGTAGACTACCTATACATGACAATTTTCAGGTGGTAGTGTGTGTGTGTGCCATCCATGTTTACTGTGTGTGCAGGTGGAGAAGGGTGTCAATCCGTAGGTGCCTACACTGTCAGTGTGTGTGCTGTATGTTCCCTCTTTGCCAAGGCATGGGCATACTGGGCACACCTCCTTCTGTCTACTGGGGCTGGCACATGGTGTTTGTGGTTTGAGTCCCTCTGTGCCTGTGGAGCCCTTGGCAATGGTGGTGGGCTGTGAGGGCCTTCACCATTCTGTCCCTACTGCAGCTGTTTCCACAGGATCATATTGTGTCGCATGGGCACACATGCCTGTAGAGTACTGCAAGGCTCCACCAGATATATCCAAGCAATGGAACTGTGATTTCAGCATCCCAAACACATGCTCTATTATGATTCTGGTTTGTGTGTGTGCCTCATTATGATGTTCTTGCATGGGTACTTGTGCATTACTGATGGGAGTCATCATCCATGGTTCCAGTGCATAGTCAGCATCCCCCACCAGGTGGCCATATGGGATGTCCCCCCCAGCAAATACCTGATACAGCTGTGATGCATGCCAGATGTGAGAGTCGTGATGGCTTCCAGGGCTGCCAGCGCACACATCCTTGATAATGCCCTGGGCATTGCACATGACCTGGAAGTTGATGGAGGGGTATCCCTTGTGGTTTATGTAGCGCCTACCCTGCTCACCAGGTGGTGACTTGAAGTGTATGTGTGCACAGTCTATTGCACCCAGTACCTCTGGGTAGTCTGCCACATGGTGGAAGAGACGCATATTGCTGGCCAACTCCTCCTGCATTTGGGGGAAGTATATGTGCTCATTGGCATGTGGTAACATGGCATCTAGGAACTGGTGAAGTACTCTGGATGTTGATGCCTGTGAGATCCCCATGATATCCCCAGTAGGCCTTTGAAAAGCACCTGTGGCTAGTATTCTCAAGCTTACACATACCTTCATGTCCACTGGGATGGGTTCCCCTCTTCTATTTCTGGCTCTGAGGCATGGCCGGCACAGCTCAACAAGTTGCTGTATGGTGTCGCTGTCTACCCTGTAACGCTCTACTATCTCCAGATCATGTAGCCCCTGGCAGTTTACCCTGGGTCTGAACACTCTTCTCCTCCTCCGGTGCCTGAGATGGTCGTCAGCATCATCCTCCACACCATCTTCAGTCTCCAACACATGCTGGTGAATCAAAGCTATGGCAGCCCTAACATGTACATATTAAAAGTTCCCTGTCTGTATACACCAATGGTGCAGAGTGTCTGGGAATACACAAGTGTCTGTGAGGTGCTTTCACACTTTATACTATTGTGTATGGATGCTGCTGGTGTAATTGGGTGTGTATGTGCAATTCCAGCTGCAGGGTATCTTAATTATGGGTTTTACAGCAGGTACTGCTATTGTGGGGCCTTTGGTGTTGAATTACGCTTGGCTGCCATGATTCATCTATTGCCCTTTACTTCACTTTTCAACCCGATTCCCCTCCCATTGTCAGGCATGCATCCAGCTGTCGGCTTTCTTGTTTTGTACTTTCCCAACCCAGGATTGTGTTGTGAAATGTGTTATGTAGCTGATCTACTGCAAGTTTGCTTTGTTCTGCTGTGACAGTTCTCTTTTCTTTGCAGTACGGCACCTCCCCTTTCCTGTTCTGCAGGTAGCTGCTAGTAGCCTTATTAGCTGTTGTCAATAGCTCACTGTGGGTTCCTAGGTGTTAATTATTCATTTGTACTCCAATTACCATGCTGCAGCATTTCCTTATTTTCTTCCCATATCCTTCCTGTTTCAGCTCTGGTACACGCTGCGCACAGCTGTGTAATGGGTTTTGAGCGCGTTTTCATCCACGTTCACATGCACATTCGGTTACCTTGTGTGCTCTCAGCTAAGCAAAGCTATGGCTACTTCAACACACCCCTAACCTGCGGCTTTGCTTAGCAACAGACAAACTGGATTAGCAATGCTCCAATGTGCTTACAGCTAAGGTGGCGAACCCTTCTCTTGATGTCATCTTTATCTCGAGGCCACACCACGGTGTTGTACCACTACACTGTGAGGTACATCCTTACGTCGGCGGGGATTTTGTGATTCAGTATTACTGATCTCATTTGCATGGCATTGCCTATTAATTCCTAGTTACTGCGCAGAACACTGTCACAGCCCTTTAGCAAACCTTGCGCCATGGTGTGGTGTAGCATGCGTGCCAATGACTATTATGGGGAATTCATGAAATGTGTTACATTGCAGTTTTCTTACATATAAATACATCTGCATTGTGATCCTGTTTGCAGACCGATGCCCTGCGATTTTTCTTCGCGTTAGTGTGGGCATGACATTAAATGTTCTTTTTTATATGTTGTGCATGTTTTTTTTATGCCAATGGCTATATATTTAGCCATTGGCATATATTAACAGTATAATACGTGATTTTGGTCCACTGTCATGGCTCCAATTTTATGTTTGAAAAAATGTAAACCGTTTTTTTTCGGTTTACATTTCTGCATGCTTACACTACACCTGCACCACTTCCTGAATCGCTATATACCTTCATTTGCATGCTACGCTGCTGCACATGGGTTAATTAGCATACATGTGCCGGGAGCTGTGCGGGCATGGCATATGCAGGTAGTGCACATGGAAACAGATCGTACCTGAATCGCTCGGCGGCCATATTTGGTGTTAGATTGCTGATGCTACACCTGCACCTGGTGCAAGCTTCATGAATCCCGGGGTCTGTCTGACTAAATTGGAACAAACTCCCTCTGCATAGTAGATCCAACCTTTCCTTTCCCTGTTTTAAAAAGGATCTTAAATCCCACCTTCTAAACTTGAAATTATGCCGTTGCCTAGACCACACGTAGTCTTAGTTGGTCCTACTGTATAACCTGTTGCCCTACTATAGTGCCCTCCTTTCTCTCCCCCTCCCATTCTCCACACTATTTATCTTTTTCCCCCACTTCCTATCAATGTCTGTACATTGTCATCCTTTTGAACAATTATCTTTTTGTTTTTAGTCTTATATGTAGTAAATTTAGACCACTGCTATCAATACAACCCTTAATGTTCATAATTTTTCTTTTGTTTTTCTCTTTATAATTAATTTCGTATTTGCATTGTTATTTTTTGTGTTTATCTTTGCTTATGATTGCTGGGGCTCTTTCCCCTTGGATCTCCACTGAAAATGGGTGGCGTACTATCAATGCAATGCAAATAGTGAATAATCTATTCTTTTTTACAATTATTTTGTATTGTGATTGTTATTTAATATTTGTATATTGTCACTTTATCTTTACTTATGTTTGCTGGGGCTTTTCCCATCGGGTCTCTGCTGAAAATGGGTTTGTTTGCAAACTCAGTTGGACTAACCCAGTTAACAAATGTGAAATAAATAAATTAAATAAATTATGGGAAAAGAAAACTGAGGAGTGGGTTGGAAGCAAATAGGATAAGGCTAGATTTATCTTGCTGGGTCTGTAAGGTACTGTTTTACCATGTAAAGGGATCCCACGTTTCTGCTGGGTCTTTTTAACTGTTTGAAGAACATGCTGATCGAATTTAAGACTGTCATCTATTACAATGCCCAGTAATTTTGTCTGTGGTACTACCTCAATTTTAAAATTATTTGCAGATATAATCAAGAAAGATTGTTTCCGATGGAGATTATATTTTGGTGTGAAAAAGTATCAGTTTTGTCTTATTGGGACTGAGGAGAAGGTTTGAATTTTTCATCCATGTTTTGATTGAAAGAAATTTGTGTGATTTCTTACAGTCTGGATATTGTGGGCACTATACATATTAAAGTCAACTTATTTGTGCATTCTACTACAGTTGCTTGGTGTATGGCAGTATGAAACTTCTTTATAAAAATATTAAAAAAAAGGGCCCTAGTATAGAGCCCTGAGGGGCACCAACGATAACTGGAAGAGCGGTCCTGTTGCCACTTGACTGGTTTTTGCCTTCCAGATACATAACTAAGAGACCATTTATGGAGGATACAGTGAGGCCTGCGGAACAGAATTCAGCAAGTAAATTTTGATGTGATACAGTGTCAAAAGCTTTGAATACATCTAGGAACACAGTTGACACTAGGTTACCATTGTTCTTATGCTAGTTTATAGTGTTGTTGAAATGAAGGAGGGTGGTAGTTGTGCTGTGGTGGGGTTTGAAACCATGCTGTGTTTGCAAGAGCAGTTTATTTGAATTTAAGTGATGCAGAAGCTAAACATGAATAAATTTTCAAGCATTTTTGACAGGGGAGAGGGCTGAAATGGACTAGTATTTATTAAACTCTGTAGAAGTGCCTCCTTTGTGTAAAGGCATAAT
This sequence comes from Protopterus annectens, assembly GCF_019279795.1. Lineage (NCBI taxonomy): Eukaryota > Metazoa > Chordata > Ceratodontiformes > Protopteridae > Protopterus > Protopterus annectens. The sequence goes on along the minus strand of NC_056739.1, from coordinate 763,611,853 downwards.
CATTGATTTTTTCCAGGTGGCAGGAACATATTTTTGGATACAGATCTATCTATCAATATAGAGCCTGGAAAAGCAATCGCATCTGCAGCCATTTTTAATAGTCTGAGGGGAGTTGGTTAGCATCTTGGGTGGTTGGCTTTAGCTTATGTAGGAGTTTTTAAATGGTTTAGGTTGGTACTGGGATGAAGTCAAACAGCTGAGGATATTTAGCAGAGGTTGCTTATACTGAAAGGGAAGTGGAAGCATTACTGTTTATGAGGGACAATATAGTCTGTATAAAGTAGTTAAATTGTGCAGGAATTGAATCAGAATTATTGTCAGATGTAGGAGTGGAGGTGGCAATTTGGCCTGGGTGTAAAAGTTTATTTATGGACATCCAGAAGAGTTTTGGGTTGTTCTGATGTTTATTTGAAGGATGTTATAATATGTTTACTTGTTGTGTTTTATGTTGTATTTTGCCCTGTTCCCTAGTGGCCTGAAAATCTGAAATGCATTTTGTGTTCTATTTTTAAACCACTGTTTCCAGTCTTTGTTGTGCTACAGCATAATTTCTTTGTTTCTTTTGTCAGGATTTTATTTGATCCTTTTAGTATGTACTCAGGGAAGAATACTGAACAGTTTTAGAAACATTTCATTGAAGTGTGAGACAGCTGAGTCTAAGGGCATTGATGTTAATATTTTTCCAATTTTATTCTCTTAAGGATTTGATAAAAGTGTGTTTGTCAAAGTTTTTTGAGTTATGAACTTGTCTGTAAATTATATGTTTAACTTGGATATTGTAACTTCTGAGAGTGTAAGTAGGTTGAGGGTCAGTTAGGCTGTCTGAAATGCTACCAGCTGCCTTAATTTTGTTGGGTCTATTAGTAACAAATGCAGTCTAAAACTGACTGCCTGCCAGCACTTTTGTGGACTTTAGTAATTGATGTAGTTAACTGTGTAAAGTGACACAGGTTTATGAAATCAGATGGGGTGCTGCTATTAATAAGCCGCCGGTCTATATTTAGGTGTCCTAGTATTATTGTTTCATGTTGTATATGGTAGGATAACCAGTATAGGATACTTTCCACACTGGTAATGTTTTTACCTGGTGTAGTATATATGGCTGCTGAGATATGATATAAGTAGTTCTGCATTATTAAACTGTGGTATCTCCTGTGCATACACAGTTATGTTTAGGAAATTCTTGTAGAGGATGGCTATTGCACCAGCCCGATTATTTTTCTTGTCAAGCCCAATTATACTGAAAGCAGGTGGGGTAATTTCATTGTCATTTATGTCTTTTTTTCAGCCATGTTTCTGTAGCTCTGATTACGTCTGGGGAATATGTGGCAATAAAAGCATGCAGGTCATGGATTTTATTGCATATGCTTCTAAGATTGATATTTGGGAAGAGAATGTGAGGGTAGATGAGAAAAAGAGAATGGTTCATTTAATACTGTGCTGATAGTGTGGGGCTTTTACTGTTGTTTGGGCCAGGTTAGGGTGAATGCCTGCACTTATTTTTTTGAGTAGAAATTTTATGAAGGAAAGCATATAGCCAAATGTGTCTGCTTTAGTTTTACTAAATGTTGTATGGTAACATACTTACATTTATGATACCTGTACTTGAAAAAAATTTAAGAGGGTTTGCTAGTACAGTGTGGGTGCTGTGGTGATTGATAGACTTGGTAACTCTTAGTATAGTGAGTATGGATTTATAGGACTATACTCACCATAAAGTTCCATCTGTTCTGTCCATTTTCACTCTTCCACAAAGAATGGGTTCAGATCTGACCCTCTGATCCAACTCAGACACTTTCTTTAGATTCTAGGATCCAATTTTTGAGCTTCTCCCTTACCCACAATGAACCTGATCACTGAATTACCTCAGATTGAGTGTCCTATTGTAGAATGTCTCCGGGAAAAAAAAATTACTGAAAATAGCTAAGGCAGAACAGTGATAACTGAAGGATCAGGAGCTTAAATAGAAACAATGGTTCCTATTAAGAATTCTATTAGGTCACTGCCAAAACATGGATGGGAGAAGGTGGGAAGGGAGTTGAGAAAAAATGAAAATGGACAACACAGACAGAATGTTATGGTGAGTACATAACTTTTATATGTTATGTTTTCATTTTCATTTGTTCCTCAATGAATGGTACAGGGTCCCCAGCTTCAACTACTTTGGTTGGTCCTCATGGAAGAATATTCCGGAGCACCACAGAACTGAATGATGCTCTGTTTATGGAAATGATATCTGGTTTGCAATGGGAAACAAAGGTAAGAGCATTAGACCAGGTGGCAGCTGCACAAATGTCATCAATGGAAGCAATAGCCCAAAAGGCAACTAACATAGCCATCGACCTGGTTGAATGTGCCTTTGGTTGTTTTGGAAAGGTTAGGCTTTTCAAGGAATAAAAATGAGAAATACACACTGTTATCTATTTTGCTAGAGTCATCTTTGAAACTGGTTTTTCCATCTTGCTATCAAAAAAGGAAACAAACATTTGATCTGTTTTTCTAAACTCCTTGCTTCTATGTAGGTAAAAACAAAGTTGTCAATGTACATCTAGGATTTGAAGGGTATATTCTCCTTTATTCTCAAAACTTTGAACGAAAAGTGGTAGGTTAATTACTTGATTGATGTTTGATTCAGAGGCCACTTTAGGTAGAAAGGAAGGATTAATGTGCAGTGTAATCCTTTCCTGCTGAAAAAATACATACGGTGGTTCTGAAGACAGTGCTTGGAGTTCTGAAACTCATCTAGCTTAAATAATTGCCACCAAAAAGACAGTTTTTCAAGATAAAAAGGTCTACTCTAGCTGAGGGCTCAAGTAGAGGATGTACTAAAGATTGTAATACCAAAGTCAGATCACAAGGTGGAGTGGGATCTTGAATTGGAGTTCTAAGAAAAAATGTACCTTTTAGGAAGGTCTTGCACACCTTAGCTGAAGCTAAAGGAGAAGCCTTATCGCCAGGGTGGTAGTTGGAGATGGCTGCTAATTGTATTTTAATGGTAGAGAAACTTGCCCCAGTTTGAAAAATAGATGCAAGGAAATCTAAAATAGTTGGAATTGGAGCAGTAAAAGGATCTAAGTCTCTTTAATGTGCCCACAAAGAAAATCTTTTCCATTTACACTTACAAATCTTTCTGATTGAAAGTTTGTGGATGAAAAAAGGATTCAACAAACTACTGAGGAAAGCGTGGAATGTCTAGCTATAATTGAAATGGAAAAACCATGTGGTCAACTTGAGGCCTGCAATGTCTGGATATATTATCACTGATGGGTGTGACAGGAGATCTGGATGGGGGTCCAGTGTCCATGGAGGACATATTGAGACCAAAGGAAGGGAAACCACACTTACCGAGGTCAGATGGGGTCAATGGGGATTGCTCAATGGGCTTTGCTCTTCAAGCAACTGGCTTTCTGAAGAAACATGGGTACTGGGGTAAAGGAGAGTAAGCATAAAGTAGACTGGAGGGCCAAATGTGGACTAGAGCATCTTGCGATGACTGTCCCTGAGGGGAATTAGGGGAAAGAATCTGCTGCATTTGTTGTTGAGGGGAGAGGTGAACAAGTCACAGTATGGTTGACCCCATTTCTGGAAGATCACCTTTGCCACTGACTGATTGAGACAACACTCACGAGGAGTCAGGATGGTCTTGCTAAGCTTCTCCATTAATATGTTGGATTTCCCTGGTATGTGCTTCATTACTAGAAAGTGGTTGGAGGAGATTGCCCATTGCCAAACTCTCTCATTTCTTCTTGGCATAGTGGACAAGATCTGCCCCCCCCCAGTTGTTGATGTACCAGACTACTGACATGTTATCCATCTGAATAGCAATAGTTCCTAGTGGAAGAAAGTTTTGAAGGGCCTGCAGTGCTAAAAGCACCACTGTCATTTCTAGAGCATTTATATACAAATTGGTCTCTTCTTGGGATCACATACCTTGAACTGTCTGCCCCAAGTAATACCCCCCCCCACCCTAACTGTGAGGCATCAATGGTCAGTGTGGCTTTCGGAGGAGGAAGGACAAATGGGCAGCCTTGATACATCTATTTGGAGTGTATCCACCACAGTAGAGATTTTCTCCAAAACTGAGATAATTTTATTGGATGTCAAAGAGATTGTTGATGAAAAGACCATTCGACTGCTAGAGTCCATTGAAAAATTCTCATATGAAGACAAGCAGTAGGTAGTAAAATTGTCAACCCTAAGGCTTTGAGTTTTAATCTTGCTGGGGGTGAGGGATGGCACAGAACTTGACTGATGTGATTTTAGATTAAGAATTCTGTTTTGAAGAAGAAAAGCTAGGTAATTGACTGTGTCTAGACAAGCCCCCTATAAACTCCAAGGCTTGAACTGGTTGGGGTTGGGACTTTACCAAATTTACTGTAATTCCAAGAGATTGAGATAAAAATAGAAGATGAGTTGATACCACTGCCATGCATTTGGTGAACACCTTGGGGGTTGTGGTGAGACCAAAGGGCAGGGCTCTGAACTGATAATGACTGGCTCCCAGCTGGAAGCATAGATATCTCTGGGAGGGTCTGTTCACTTTTATATGATAGTATACATCATGATGATCTAGACAGCACATCCAGTCATCCTCCTGAAGAAGAGGCAGAACCGAATGAACCATGACCTTCCAGAACTTTGAATTCTTTACAAACTGGTTCAAATAACTGAGATCCAAAACAGGTCTCAGGTCCCCTGTTTTCTTTGTCACTAAAAAGAACCATAAATAAATTCTGGATCCTCTTTAGTTTGAGGGGAACACTTGAAAAAAATATTTTGTCCAGAACTTTTGAATTTCTTGAGCTATCTGTTCCTGCTGATTGGGCGGAATATCAGGGATGCTTCTCTTCTGTGGAGGAACTTGGGAAAAGAGAATGAAGTATCCTCTGGATATGATCCTTTACACCCAAGAATCTTGTGTGATGACTGTCCAGGCTTTTAGGTGCAAGGATAAGCACCTCCCAACTGCCTCTAGAGAGGAACAGTTAGGTAACTTTTCATGAGCACTGAAATGGCCTGTCCAAGAAAGAATCTTTATTCTGTAGACCCTCATTGCCATGAGAGAAACATCTCTCATTATAGTTATTCCCCCCTCTGCCTCTGGAGAAAAATCTCCACATGATTTCTGGAAAGGCCCTTGGGATTTTCTGAACCATACTTTCTTACCACCACATTGATTCCTGGAAAAGGTTCTTTGCAGGATAGAAAAGTGGATTCCCATGGCAGACAGGGTCTTTCCATCCTTCTCACTGCAGGACAGCATCTCTTTAACAGTTGGTCCAAAGAGGGAAGATCCGTCAAAGGTCCCATTGCTGAATGATGGCTTAAAGGCTCTGTGAAATCACACAACCACATCCAGGCATGCCTCCTAATGTCTATGCCTGAACCAGCAGTCCATGAGGAACCTTCAACTGCATGTGAAAGTAACCTCATGGATGTATTAGTAATGGACTGTAGGGTGGTCAGCACCAAATAGACCAGCAAGGCAGCAAGGAGTTCCAATATATTTATTTTAGTACTTGAACAGACTAGTTTCGGCAAAAAAGCCTTCTTCAGTGTAAGACAGTACAGTCAAGTTCCTTTTACTCATCAATTTAAATACATAGCATGAGCCAATAAGATAATTGAGCTCATGAATATTAATGAAAATGAGAACAGATTTTTTATTTAGTAGTTTTAACAATCAAAAATGCAGTGGGTAACACTTATAAGAGAGTCAATCCTGAATGGAGAGGATGACAACCATGAATAGATGTATACAAATAAATTGACATTTTGATAATACAATGTGACATATATCTGTATATACATATAAATATATATTTAAGCCACAAGCAATATATGTTGAACAGGTATTCGTCAATACCACCAGTGGTAATACAACGTATCGACTACCTGTGTTAAATTGGCTTAAAAGACCCAGGCCTCCCATGTCAAAATTGGTGCTATTAAGCAGGCTGGGTAATCGACATATCCTGAATAAAGAACTTTCACCAACAACAGTGAAAATAAAAAATAAAAAATAAAAGAATATGATAAGAAACATAACAGCCAAAGCTAAAAATGAGGAGATGGATTGAGATTGGGGTGATATAATGTGACATGTATATGTATATAAAAAACATATGTAGTTGCTAGCCATAGCCAGCATCTATTGACTAAATACTGTTCCTACAAACACTGAGATTTTCCACCTAACAGCTGCCTATATTATATACATACACCACGCCCATACCATAGTTAGTGCTAGAAGTGAGCCCATATGGCTCAGTGTCCTGAACACAGATCCATCAAGGCTGAACAAAAGTATATTTATATTATTTACTTACATATATAGAGCCTAGAATACCTGTTCAACATATATTGCTTGTGGCTTAAATATATATTTATATGTATATACAGATATATGTCACATTGTATTATCAAAATGTCAATTTATTTGTATACATCTATTCATGGTTGTCATCCTCTCCATTCAGGATTGACTCTCTTATAAGTGTTACCCACTGCATTTTTGATTGTTAAAACTACTAAATAAAAAATCTGTTCTCATTTTCATTAATATTCATGAGCTCAATTATCTTATTGGCTCATGCTATGTATTTAAATTGATGAGTAAAAGGAACTTGACTGTACTGTCTTACACTGAAGAAGGCTTTTTTGCCGAAACTAGTCTGTTCAAGTACTAAAATAAATATATTGGAACTCCTTGCTGCCTTGCTGGTCTATTTGGTGCTTTCTATACTTGGTTTGGACCGTGCATTCCCCCGTGCATAGGATTTGGTTTGTTCTGTAGGGTGGTCACTCATGAGGAAAAAGATTTCTGCTCTTCTACAGACATTGACCCTGGGGACAGCTTAACAGTTCTTTTATTAAGTCCCTCTGTAATCTCATGAAATGCACTAAATAATTCTGTGACCATAACGTGAGGGTCCCTGATGCATACATTCACTTCCTGAATCTATCCAATGCCTAGACTCCCTGTTAGGGGAAAAGACAAGGGGAGCTCTGGTCAGCCAACTCCTTCTTAGTAGCTGCCACAATAGTCATGACATCTATAGGAACACCCTTCATCCAATGTAACCTATCTGATGGGACACTAAGAATCTTGTCCAGGTGTTTATTAATCAGTTATATGGAGTCTGGTTCCTTCCATCCTCTGTGGGAGACCAAATCTATTGGCTCATCTACAAGATGTAGATGGTCCAGCCCCAAAGGCCTCTAAGAACACTAATTACTCCCAGGAAGGGGTTAGGCAGGCCAACCACCTTTTTGATGAAGGATTTTTAAGATGTCTCTGAGTGAGACATCCTCAGGTGGAGATGTAGGGGCCCTTCCCCTTCATCAAAATTAGTGGCTTCTTTAAGGGAATCCTATGGGGAATCCAGGTGCCTCTTCTTGCACGACCTCTTCTGAGGGGAACTTTTTAGTGGGGTGCTCTTGGGTAGTGTCAGAATAGACAGGAAGTTACCTGGTGAAAACTGCTTAGAAGCTCATCTGGGCTGGCTGTCCCTGAGGTGAAGGATGAGAGAATTCAGACACAGGATACAAAGGAGGTTGGGAACAAGGATCCAAGAAAGGAAGACTTGAAGTCCATTTAGGTAGAGATGATACCCTCTCCACCACCTCAAAAGTCAAAGGCCCAGGAAATGCTGAGGGCAGTCCCACCAGAGCCTAAACTCTCAGATCAGGCAGCCCCCATGGCTCCTAAGTGGGGTGAGTCAGAGCTGAGCTATCCTTCTCCAAAGCTCTGAGAGGAAGTAACAGCTCTGGAAACTTCAGAGTCAAGGTCAACCCCTCGGATCCAGCACCAGTGCTTTAGCTCTGAGAGGCATCATGCTCCAACGGGGTTGGAGCAGATTGGTCAGGAAATTTGTCAGAGTCAAGGATGCTAGGACCTTTGGATCAAATAGTTCAGTTCTCAGGGCTTTCAGATCTGAGGACTCAAAAACCATGGGTCAGATCAGAGAAGAAGCATGTACAGGCTGGAAGGTATCCAATGGGAGACGGAGATGGCAGAACCCCCACATGGATCTGTGTTCTAAGGAATGTCCTTATCATCCTATTCACCTCCAACTCAGAAAGACTCCAGGAGGACCTAATAGATGAATAAGTCGATGGTGGCCTTGAAGACTTTTTCCACTTTGAGGAATGCAGACCTCAAATTAGGAGATACCAGCTCCAGGAAGACCAGAGCTGAGCAGCCAATGAGATTTAGTATCTACAGTGTCAGATCCGAAGCTTTTGGATCCAGGGTCTTGGGTACCTTTGCAGGAGAATAAGAGACTAAGACAACGTAGATGAAAAGTGTTTCCTATGCTCCTGCCTCTTTATATTTTTGAGAGGGGGTTTGAGCCCCTGATGAAGATGTACCAATAGAAGGAGCTGAAGGTGGAAGAAAGCCTATGAGGATTAATTTATTCCTGTGATCACTTAATGCCCCGACACATTAAAGACTACACAAATAATGCAGGCGGTATCCAGATGTGCCAGCGCCAAACAGTACACACACTCCTTATTGGCATCAGAGTTTGCTTATTAGCCATACTGGAATACAAACATTTGAAACACAAGAGTTCAACAAGACAATAACAAAAAATAATTAAGAAAATAAATGTGTTTTTTTTAGACATGAAGAGCTACCAAGTATGGTAGTTAAAGAATACCTCAAAAGGAGGTAGAGAAGGAAATAAAAGTCTAGCAACTATGGTAATCAGAGAATATGTCAAAAGGAGGTAGAGAAGGAAATACTATAAGGTTTACCTTATGATAGAAAAAGGATTGAAAAAGAAGGTAAGGGAGATAGTACATACTATAAACTAACAAGGATAATTGAAAATACAAAGTTTTAATGCTAGACTCATGAAAAAATATATATCCCCAAGCTTGAGAAGTCACAATCCTGTCCAATCTTGATCAGCGGCAAACAAGATCTGAGATAATTCAGTAATCAGGGGCATTGTGGGTAAGGGAGGAGCTCGAGAGTAATATCCTAAAATCTAAAGAAAGTGTCAAGAGTTGCATCTGAACCCATTCTTTCAGGAACGAATGAAAATGACAACATTAGATTTAAATTTATGTCAGAGGTATGGTAGTTGGTAAAGCATGCTAATATGCTGAGGAGGCATGCTTGTGGGGTTTCAGTCAGAGTCATTTTGAGAGGCATCATCCTCCAACGGGGTTGGAGCGGATTGATCAGGAAATTCGTAATGCTAGAAAACTAGAAAGGGACATTACAGTATTGTGAAATATTTTAAGACAGCTTCAAATTTTCCAGGGATAGAAACATTAATGAAACTAAAACAAAGGCAATAGTGGTGAATTATGTACCCACACATGAATTGGTCCAACAATATCCATATTTATGAGGACATGATAAAATGAAGCATTTAGGAGTATAGATTATAAAAGACTCTGTTGTGGCGATATGTGGGAAGAGGCTAAACAGAAGATAACACAAAAATTGAGAAACTGGAAGCTTTGTTATGTGGATATGCATACTAACATACAAGCAATTAAAATGGTTTTAGTCCCTTTAGTCTTGTGCACAGGTCAGGCATAATTTTATCAACCAGAGGAGAAGCTGTGGATACCAATTAAAAAAGAGTTGAACAATTTTATCTGGGAAGGGAAGACAACAAGGGTCAAGTGGAATAAGCTAATTCTTCCAATAGAACAAGGTGGACTAGGATTACGCAATGTGAGGGGGTATTTTAGAGCAACACAGGTAAGGCTCTTATACATAGCACAAGCAGAAAACTATAATTCAAAAGTGGAAAGGAATGATGAAGATACAGGGGGGGCAGCTCACAACCCACCCCTTTCTCTATCACTATCCTCCTTATTCCTCCCTTACCTACTACCATAACTCACTTAACAACTACTCTGTATTGTACAATTACCTTCTGAAGATAACCCAATGTGTTATGTAAATTCATTCAAATGTTTTATTGTATATTTCTTTGCTATGTTTTTTTCTTCAATGTTATAATGCCTCTTACTATATTGTACTGTGGAGCTTTATCTACATTTGCTTAACTGTTTTATTGTAAATTTTTCACTGTATTTATCTTCAATTTTGTAAATGTTCTTGCTTACATCCGCGGTGGTGGTGCTGCGGTAGCGTTGTTGCCTCACAGTAAGACGCTGACTGGTTTGACACTCAGCTAGGGCGTCTTCTGCATGGAGGCATGCGTGAATGGGCGTACCTTCATTGAAGGTTGTGCGTTAGGGCTGGCAACTCAGCATGTAAAAATCAACTGCCAATCATTAGCGGACCGGATTTCCGCTGTGGCGACCCCCAACCAGGAAAAGCCGAAAGACACAACAACAACAACTTGTACTGTGGAGCTTTTCTCCATGGGCCTCCACTGAAAAAGGGCTTTTGCTCAGATGGACTATTGTGGTTAACAAATGTCAAATAAATAAATAAATAAATTGGGATTTTGGATGTAGACTCTTATGGAGAACAACAAAAATCATAGAGTATTATATTCATAAAATAGCAGGGAGTATTCTAAGAACCAAACCAGCACAAGAATGGAGAAAAGAGATTCTGCTGATAGGGATGACTGTGGTTGGGGATACAGATAATAGACACAAGGGGCTGGAATTTATTGGAGAAAACTGGCAAAGAAACCGAGGTATTGAGAGCAAATAACTAGAAAGGGAAAGGTAATAGAATGAGAAGAGGTCAAGAATTTATTTGGAATGCAGGTTAGAGATCGCCTTCCCTACCAAGGATTGGTATCAGAGTACAGGCAAACAGAAAGAAATAGGGGGCTCATAAATGAAAGACCAGCACTGGTAGAGTTTGTAATAGAATCTAGAACATAAGCTACAGTTAAAAAAAGGAATAATTACTACAGCATATAAAATATTGCATGATAACTATAAGAATCAATCAGAGAAGCTTAGAAAAGATTGGGAAGAGAGATTGGATAAGCAAATCAAAACAGACAATGGAGGGTTATTTGTGTATCTCCCAAATATACAACAAAGTCTAGAAGATTTAGGATCTTTGCTTGGAAGTATTTACATAGGTATTTTTATACCCCAAGACGACAACAAAGAATTTTTCCTCAGTCAGATAGCAAATGTTGGAGGTGTGACAGGCATGAAAGAGATGGCTTGGGACATATATTTTGGGGTGTAATGAGCTGGCAGACTTTAGGCACTCCCTGCAGACCACTGTGTCAGAGATGCTGGGTGAGTGGACTGGATTGACTGGGGAGATGATTTTTTGAGCTGATACAACATTGGAATTGTCTAGACATAGTAAAGCCTTGCTGAGTCTAATTATGGTGGTTGCCAAAAAGCAATTTCTAGAAAATGGAAATCAAAGTCTAAACCAACTTTATTGGAATTAGTGAATATAGTAACATAGATAGAACAACTGGAATTAGGATCTTTAGAAAAGGGAAGGAGCAAACTACATAGGAAAAAATGGGAATTGTGGGAATAATATATGCAGAGAAGGAACGTGGTTTAAGAGTCAGGATTTGAATGAGCCATATAATGCTTAACTGTTCTGATGGTGTCTGTGATGTATTATGTTTGCAACTAAAATGCTGTCAAAGTTGTTGGTTTTTCTATTATATAAATGTAAAATTGCCCCTGTCATATGTGGTATTTTAATAAAGATGTTTATTGCTTGGTTTCAAAGAATTATCCTTTGTCATTTCCTTTTGGATACTTCACTTTTGTTTGGCTTGGATTTTTGTTTGTTCTGCTTTCTGAAGGAAAACGCTCTATCTGTGGACAACTTTTGTACATGAAACATCTTAAATACTCCATGCATTAATCTACCTCTATCATCTCACTGTATAAGAATCTGAATAACAGAAGGCCCAAACATCAATTCAGAACTTACAGCTGCATCCAAATGTTGTTTTTTAAATCATCAGAGAAGTTCTGATTACAAAACCAAGTGTGCAGTCATAATACAGCAAAAGAAGCAGAATTTCTTGAGACTGTATCTGTATATTAAAGAATACACCTCGAAGTCGAAGCATGTTTGAAAACCTTAGTCAAATTAGAAACAACTTAATTCATGTAAAACTTATTCTCTGCAGATAAGGATGCATCAAAATCATCCAATCTGTATGCACACTGTAAAATAAATTTTCACAAATTCCCTTGTTAATTTAATATTTTAAAGGCTTGATTACTTAAAGAGACATCCTTTTGTCTCAAAGATCTAAACATTTTCCCTCTTTATCAGGGGCACTGGATGGGATGAAGCCAAAGACTTTTCATCTGAAGAGGTAGCTGGGGAATCAGCAGCTGATTCAGCTGTCAAATGAGAAAAGAGACCTGCCATATCCAAGGAGACCTTATATTTTCTCTGAGTCTTTTTATGGACAGCTGGAATAGATACTGATGTCTTGGAGACAACTTTATAAACATCTTTCAAGGCCTTTAAGAGGGGGGGGGGGATAGCAACAGAAATGGGCATTTGGTATTCTATAAGGTCATATACCCTGCATGCCTCCCTGTCTGCCAACAGCTAGGCAGAGTCATATGCCCTGCCTAGCTCTGCTGTAGTTACCAACTGCTCTCAAGCAAAAACACTACTAATTCTATCAATCATTTGAGGAAGACTGAATAATTGTTTGGACATCCAAACATCAGTGTGTCTGGACTGAAGTGTCAACTAAGAAATCATAATTTTTATCATCAGATTCTTCATCATTCTCTGGAACAATACAAAAGGGTCTCTAGCCAAGTTAACACCACAGCTATGTATGAGAACACAACCACCCGAATTAGCTGTCTGCAGAACACTCTTAACCAAGGAAACTGCATCAGCCTCATAAACATATCTGATTATCTGCTGTTTGATGAGGCTTCCGCTTCTTTTTCATATGATCTTCAGACAGAATATCGTATCTAGCAAAGGATCTTTTACCCTGGACTACTACTGCACCTAAAGGGATTGGTTCGTCCATACTGCACCAGATACTGTAACAACCATGGAGGATTTGTGTAAACCCTGTTCTATAGTAACCAAAAAATAAAAAAACAAACCAGCCCAAAACAGGCAGAGAAACTCCACTTTAATGACACGAGCAGAAAACATCAAGTTGCGGCTGTTGTATAGTAGTTGGCAAAGTTAAACAAGAGAAACAGAAGTCAGGGTTTAATAAAGTCAGTGTAGGCTCTGTGTAGAGCCTACATGGAATGCATCCATGTACATGGCCAAGATCATCCCTCGACAGCACACCATGCATATTAATGGTGCGGCTATATTAAGGGAGGCTTTTCAGCATGAAACCTCATAGAACAACATAGGTAATGAATCTCTGTAACACTGACCTCACACCCACATACCTGTCAGCCTATTAACTTGACAGAAACAAGTATAAGAAATATTGCCAGAGCTGTGTATGCAATTATTTCACTAATTTGGATTTGTTATTTTTATTTACTTTTATGTGCATGTTTGTGCAATGCACTGTGTTATTTAGCTATGCTTAGCACTGCACACCCATCAATCAGACATGCACCAGACATCTAAAAATAGAAACCGAATGTTTGTAATTGTTTTAGCTACATGGTGCCTAGCACCGTGCAAACTCATGCGGTGAAGCTGCGCTATACTTACAGTAGCACCTTTGCAGTATATGTGAAAATACATACAAATTGCGGACATGCACTTATTAATGGGAATAGGACAAACCCAGAGTCATACAGACCCTTAAGTCTACTTTCATGTTGTAGAAAAGTAATGGAGAGGGTAATTTTGGATAAGTTATTGTCAGAATTGGATAGGGTCGGACTTGAAACCATATATCAGCATGCATATGTTGAAAATAGATCTATTACCACCTGTAACATGATGTTCTATAACAATATAATAACAGCTATGAATGAAAAATTGTGCTGTGATGTAATATATATAGATTTAACTTCAACATCTGACAGGATCATACACAAAACACTGATCACTAAATTAGAACAACTAGTTATAAATATACTCTTGATAAGATGGATAGCTGCATGGCTTACAAATAGGACACAGCAAGTATCATACAGCGAATGGACAGGTGAAATCCTTGGTTACAGTGAGGGTGTCCCACAGGGCTCTGTCCTAGGCCTTTATTTGTTCAGATAGATTGCATCTTTCAAACCGTTAGGTCATTTCATCTGAGTTATTCTACAGTCTATATGCAGATTGCCAAAAATTGGATAAACTGATTACATGTGTTATAGATAAGGCATGTCTGCAAAATAACTTGACAAAATTGACAATTTGGGCACAGGAGAATAATGTGCTGATAAACACATCAAAAAGTAAGCATATGAGATTTAGGAGACATAATTTGAAAGGTGAATATTTAATACAGCACACAATGATCGAAACTGTAGACTCATTTAAGGACCTGGGTATATGGGTAGATCCAGCTATAAGTTTTTCTAATTGTTTCAACCAATTGGTTAATGATAGTTATAGAACTATAGGTTGTATAAAAAGATTTATAAGGTCTAGGAAATCTAAAATGATGAAGTCATTGTTTGTTAATTACATTAAACACAAACTTGAGTATGGAATAACAATATGGAAATCCTATAAGAAAACAAGGGTCTATATTAGAACATCAAAGTTTCAGAACTTTGAATGTTCTAATATCGACACCTAATAAGCGAAAGCTGAAAATAGCGAAGTTTTAGATAACCGAATTCTTTCCTAGGGAAAGAATTCGGTTGTCCATTCCTGTCGCTTCGCTATTTTCAGCTCTGCAGTGGAAAGTTACGGTCGGGTTCAGGTAAATGAGCGATTGTGTGGACGTGAGGGTTAGGGTGGGATAGGTGAATTAGGGTTAGGGCACAGATCAGATAAGTGTGCGAATGTGTGGATGTGAGGGTTAGGGTGGGATAGGTGAGTTAGGGTTAGGGCATGGGTGAGGTGTGTGTGCGATAGTGACGGACCTTAGGGTTAGGGCTTGGGCTAAGGTAAGTGGGTAGATAGTGGTGTATGTACAGTTTAGTGTAGGTTTAGATGTAATATTTTTAGGTGTATGTGTGTGGATTGCTGTTTGTTTGGTGTGTTTGTGTTGTGTATGTGTTTTGGAACAGCAATTTTTTTCCCTAGGAAAAAATTCGATGTTCTAAATGTTCGGTCTTATCGGTTTTCGGTTAGTAGGTGTCAATATTAGAACATTCGAAGTTCTGAAACTTTGATGTTCTAATATAGGACCAGAAAACAAGCATGAGTAAACTGGAAGAGTACAGGGGAAATATACCCAGGGCATCCATGGATGTGAAAATTTAAATTATGAAAGACTAAAATATCTGAACTTGTACAGTGTCTCTTACAGATATTGAAGAGGATATCTTATTCAGGTATATAGGGCATTTAGAGACAACTACTTCTGAGAATGTTTGGGGTTATCAAAAAGTACTAGAGAATCATCATTCAACCTATGTAAAAGATTCTATAAGAATGAGAAGTGTACTAATTGGTTCTCTGATGCATGGAACAGACTATCAAATTAGATTAAAGCAAGTACTAGTTTAGATATTTTTAAGAACAGCCTGGACACTTATTGTGGAAACAAGTGTTTTGATATATTGTCAAACTAGAATGGCATTAATGCCCATGTCTGAAATATTTGTATGTATGTATCTCCTTCCATGCTGACAAATATTGCACCCCATTGTAATGACACCAGAAACTAAGCCGATTATTAAAGTCAATCATCTTTTGTTCATATTGTGGCATCACTTTGGAGAAGGTGAAAAACTGCTCAATGGTAGGTGCATACTAGCCTGAGACACATTCCAAGAGCTCCATGATGTCCCTCTTCATATAGTTTAGGCAGGTATGTCTCAGGTCATTTACTCCCACATGGACTATGACTAAGTCATATATTGGTACTTGTGGTCCAATGATATGAGTCTGTGCATAATATGGCAGATCTTAGTCCCTAATAAGCAACTTACCATGACTTTCTCCTTACTCAGCATGGTGAGAAGTACATCAGTGTGTCTCACAATGGGGTCTGCAATGACTAGAATTTTGGATTGTGTGGTGGCTTGCCTTATGGGCTTAGAGGTAGAGGCTCTATGAGATATAGCTCTATGTGTTGATGTGGGTGTTGTTTTAAAAGAATGCATTTGGGGCTTGTGAGGGAATTTGTTATGCGTACTTCATCTAGGAGGTCTTTGTGGTTTAGGAAGGTTTCTTTTACGTGCCTCAGCATATGTGGGTCTATATGTCTGCTTTAAATTGTGTGTGATGGGTGCAACGTATGTACTACTGACAGCCTTACTGACATTAGGAGTACCTTTATGTGGGAGCTTTGCCTCCAGTGACATTGTGTAATATATCTCTCACATACCATATCAGTTTGTTTGAGAATTAACTGGTTATCAGTAAACATGAGGCAATTTCTACATTGCCTCAGGATGCCCATATCCACCAAGCTGGTAATGGAGACAGTGGGAAAGTTCATTTCCATGGCAGCAGACCCTTTGTTATTGATTAGACAGTTGTAGTGAGAATATTAATCATTATCAGGAGTATCAGGTTTGCATGTATTTAGGCAGATATTTGAAACAAATCAAGAAGTACTTGCTGAAAAAAAAAAGAATTAGCTTGTCAGGAATAATGAAAAGAGGGGAGTTGCATGAATTGTTACTGCCTGGCTACTAGTAGTGTTGGTCTCACCACAGCTTTATGCTGCTGGGATACAATGCCCCTTTGCTTCTTCTCTCACCAGAAGCAAAATGCTAGCACCAATCCCATGATACGAAGCAGGCCACAGCCTATTTGGTGATCCACAGTCTTGTCCCAGATGTCTGTGGGCTTGTTGTAGCCATTTCCAGATAGATGCCTTGAATATCAACCAGATCAATCTGTTCAGTTTTGCACATATTTTGGCTTGAGTTCCAATGTTCATAGGATGTAATTAGGGTAGTGCCCTGATGGTAATTAGGAGCATAGCTGTTGCATCACAATGTTCACTGTTAGATATCATAGATGCCCATGGTTTGTCTAGCAAGGTCCACAGTGGCAGTGATCCATGTTAGATTCATTTTTACAGCAATTCATGCAGTCTGCCCTACAACAGGGTAATGGAAGTGCTTTGCTTGATATATATGTGAGGCCTACTGCATAGGAGTGTCAACCTTTGAGAGATGTTCCTGTCCCTCTAGCATGTCCTATGTATGCCATACAGTACATTTAGGCTCCTGGAACAAATAACTTTAGTCCCACATTAGTTCACACAACTTCCATTTGCTGTCTGGTTGTTTGAAAGGCATTGTAGCCTTGCTAGGCCAAAGTACTTACTGCAAACTTGAACAAGTTTTCTGTGCATACACAGACATTCACATCTTCACTGCAGAGAGTGTCTATAAAAAGTGTGGTTTATGCTTTGAACCTCAAGGGTTTAGCATGACCCTTACTTTGCTGGAGTTGTACATTGTCACATTTGTAAGTCTGCACTTGCGGCCATCCCTAATAACAGGATTATGGTTCAGGTAAGTGCCATATTCATGGCAAATCAGCGTACTCAATATACCATGTTATCCCACACTGTCAGGTACTGTTTTACCTTAGAATGACAACATAAACGTAATCACATCTTACATGTACCCATCTGTCAGGCCACTGCATAACCATGGCCTGTTGTGACATATACACAAGCAATAATCTATTGCTAATGATATTACCAGTGTCTGTTGAAGAGTTGTGGGCAGCGTCCCATAGGCTAATGTGAAATGCTCTGCCTGACATCCAGTAGCAGCTCACACATGCACGCACACACACAAAGTTGGCTGCAGTGACAATAGAACCCCTACCTACGTTTGTAAAATGCAGTATTTATCACACATACCACAGCTTAACTCTAACATTAGCATAACTTTAGGCAATCTTACAGAAGATGACATCAGCAGGCCTTGTGCAGGACAAGAGTATGGAGGCCTGTATCAACTGTAAGACCCAAAACAGTACAAACCCATGCCAGTTTGGAAGTCAGTGTGGGATTCACACTTGTTCTTTGGGAAGATGCCTGCCATGACTCAAGTCTGCTTTGTAAATTACCTGAGGTGAACTAATCCTAGATGACCTAACCAAGCCCTGTGATGAACAGCTTGGGAGGCCTGCAGAGCCACATTGCTTCTTACTGTCATCTGCGGCTAGTAGCCTAGCAGTCAGATAACTGTTTAGTAGCCCAGCTATGTGACAAAAGTACCCATTTTGAGCATATGTGTCTGCATTTGGATGGGCAAGCCTGTGGCCACAATCAATTTGCCCTGTCCATGAGTGAGCACATAACATTATACATTACACAACGTATTCAGTTGTTTATGTATGTGTGGAGAAATCCAGCAGATGCAGAGGGCTGTAGTGAATGTGGGTGTTGTTGCTGGTATAGATACAAGCATATGGCTTCACAATATATGTACATATTCTTATACTGTGCCATACATTTTCAAGGTTTCCACATGCAGGCTTAGGGAGATACATTGTCTTTAATACTAGGGCACTATAAATCCTCACTGTACAGATGTTTGCAGCAAGTCCACAGGTTTGACTCATATTTATGTGTGTTTCACACTAAACTGTGGTTTGCTGTCAAACATGACATCATTTAGACATGAATAGGGTTGCCACCTTCCTTCACGGCTAAAACCGGAGCAAAGCCACGCCCCTCGCGTCACCAGTAACCCCGCCCACCCCAACCCCCTCTCCCACCAACATACCTCCTATTTTGTGATGTCACGACAGCATCACTCAACGGGAACGCCCTCTTTTTTCGTTCCCGCCGCCTGCTTTTGGCTGATTTACTATGCTTTTCTGTAAAAAAAGCATAGTAAATCAGCCTATTTACAAACACCGATAGTCTGTTTCCTTTTTGAAACAGAATACCGGAGTTTGTACAGTTTTTTCCGGATTACCGGAGAATCAGTTTGATTTCCTGATAGTCCGGAAAAAAAACAGAGGGGTGGCAAGCCTAGACATGAAGTGAGAGAACACTGCCAGACATCTGAACTTCAGACTTCCCAATAATCCTCCAAATGCAACATGTTATTCTATGTACTTTCACATTTTCTAACTGCATTATTTAAAGTAGGGCCCTTACTTCTGATCCTTTGTCCAACATTATCTAATTATCTGTGGCTTAGTGGAGCTTTCCCCTCTATAATTTGGGTATGTAGGACACTGCAGACATGCACACACACACACACACACACACACACACACACACACACACACACACACACACACACACACACACACACACATATATATATATTTATATATTCATATATGTATACATACATTTTTTTTTAAATAAATTGTGCGAGGAGCAACAGATATGGGCATGCGAGTTGGCATTTTTTTAACTCTTTTCATGTTGCTAAGCAGACTTACTTTTGCATTAACTATGATTCCAACCCACATCTAGCTGTACTCCATGTCAGGATTTTGTTTGTTATGCAATCTGACCTCTTTCTCTGTTTCTTCACTGCTGTGCTTCACGAAAACTGATAAGACTTATTAAATAGGTTGTAGACATGTGGCACAGCATGCAAATGTGGAATTAATATGAGAAAGAGGTTAATAATAATATAGCAAACACAGAGTCAGAGTCTGTAAAACACAACTTATTACTAGTTCACATCCAAAATATCTGCTTATCTCAGAATTATAACCCTGAACATCACCATGCAAGCTAACTGCCTTAATTCTTTGTGCCACAGAAGCAGTTTGACAAAAAGTGGATCATTCATCATACAATCACCTGTATAAATGTGTACCTTGCTATTCCTCAGTTACCTAACACATACAATGTAAGATCAAATTCTGTATAACTGTCCTGAGACTGTGTGGAATACTAACTGTGTGAAATGCTCATATAGTATAGATGAGTTACTGTTATGGCAGTTACAAGGGGACACTGCTGTTTTGAGGGGTGGGGAACAAACCCCATGTTCTGTTAGGATACAAATTAGTCTATTATTTAGCCTCACTATCTAACATCACCCTTGAATGATATATCAGTAATCTGTTGCAGTAGGACTGCATGAATATTCCATGCATGAGGCCTACTGATTACAAATGGCAACATGATAATTGGTGTCTGTAGTCCCATGTGGATGTAATTTCTGTTCATATACCCCACTATAGTTACCTGCATAGTGTACCAGGTCCATAGCTGCAATAACATAACATAATAATTAACTAGAATACTGTGTGCATTACGGGCTTACCTTCCAAATGCAGCAGTTGACACAACTGTAGTTCAGGGCTGACTCTGTCTGATGCAAGCAGTACACAGCCAATACATAAATAGGTACAGGGTGTGTGAGTTGCCTGGCATCAATTTTAATACATGTGTGTGAGTAAGAGTAAGGTATTAGTCCCTAGGTTGTCAGTAATGTGCTATGTGTTATCTATCAGCTAAAGCCAGAGTGTACAGAGCATGTCTATGTCTGCCTACAAGGACACCAGCAAGGGGTTACTCCTCTGGGTCCTACTGTGATTGTGGCTGTGGTGACCTAGGCACTGGTGGGGGGCTGTGTATCCCTTTGCTTTGCTGATCCTGCTGCAAATGTTTCTGCAGGATCAGATTGTGTAGCATAGCACATACTGTGAATATTTGTGCACATGTGCGTGGAGTATACTGCAATACTCTACCAGATATATCAAGGCACCAGAACTGTGATTGCAGTAGCCCAAACATGCACTCTATGTTGTTTCTAGTTTGTGAGTGTGCCTCATTATGGTGTTCTTCTGTGGATGTGTGTGCATTTCTGATGGGCGTCATCATCCACAATTTCAGGGCACAGCCAACATCCCCCAGTAAATGGCCCTATGGGATGTCCCCCATAGCAAACATCTCATACGGCTGTGATGTGTTCCAGATATGGGAGTTGTGATAACTGCCAGAGTAGCCAGCACACACATTCATGATAATCCCCTGGGCATTGCACATGACTTGGCAGTTGATGTAGTGGTATCCCTTTTGGTTAACATAGATTCTACCCTGCTCACCAGGTGGTGTACTGAAGTGTGTATGAGTGCAATCTATGGCACACAGTACTTCAGTAGAGTATGTACACAGTAGAACTGTTGCATATTGCTAGCTCTCACCTCAGGGGGAAGCAGAAAAGATGTGTGGGAGCATAGCATCCAGGAATTGGTGGAGTATAGTGGATGTAGATGCCTGTGACACCCCCATCATGTCCCCAGCTGGTCTTTGAAAAGTACCTGTAGCTAGTATACTAAGGGCTACACATGCCTTAGTTTCAACTGGGATGGGTTTCCCTCAGTTAGCTCTGGCTCTAGTTGAGGGTGGCAGAGCTCACTGAATTCTGGTAATCTATCCCTGTCCACCCTGTAGTGCTCTACAATCTCCAACTCATGTAGCTCCTGGAAGGCCACCCTGTACCTAAACACTCTTCTGCTTCTCAGTCTAGGCCTGTTGTCAGCAGCATCAGCAGCACCGATTTCAGCATCTAGCACATACAGATGTAGAATATCTGCAGCAGCCCCTAGAATTATCTCGGTTAGAATTTCAAAGTCTCTACTCCAATGGTTCAGAGTACTGAGGGAAAATCAAAATGTAGGGTGTATGCTTAAGTCATACAGTTCTGGAGTAGGTCCACCATGTGGGATTGGCTAATTATGGTGTAGTTCACCTCCTTAGGATATAACTGACATGACTTAAAGGTGCTTCTTTAGTGTGCAATGTGTGCAGCATAGCTATGCAAAACTGTATATTGCTAATTGAATACATCCGGTTTTCATTTATAGCTCTCTAGCTGATGACTAGGACATGGGTGGTCTGATCGCACAAACAAGCTAAACCACACCTAAACTATTTGCAACAAGTGGCACACTGTGCAAACATGTACACTAAGCACAAAAAAACTCCTAAAAGTGACAAGACACCACCCCCTGATGTCATCCACATCCAGTGGGAATATAAACACTGTGTAGGAGCCTACACAAAGTGGATATTCGTACACGGTTGCTCCCTTTAGAGATTCAACATATCCATGACATTTACCTCTCATATGCATAATATTCATGCTGACAGCCTAGAAACTATACAGTTCATAACCGTGTAATGTGGTTAACAGCATGAAAGCATGATTGTGCGGACCTGATGCAAGGTCTTAATTTTGTCTAGAGTACATTATAGTGTTCTCTTACATTTTTTTTTTATGTTAAACTTGTTTGCACAATGCGGGACATAGAGCAAACACGTGGGAATTAAAAAAAATATATATTAATTTGGGTCTGTAATAGATCACCGAACGCTTAAAAAAGCAAACGGTGATTAATCAACCCTATGTAAGCGAAAGCTTGCAATGTCGAACTGTCAGAACAGCGATTGTTTTCCAGGGGAAAAAAAATCGCTGTTCTAACAAAAAAAAAATAAAACACACAACACTTTAAACATTCCATTAAGTGGGGGGCTTCGCCCCCACACCCCCAATGTGGGGGGATGCACCCCCACCCCCCTACTTAAATATACCAACTCCCAGACCACACTACAGTGCCAAAAACAGCAAAGTAACGAAACGGCCAAGCAAATTCTTTTCCCAGGGAAATAATTCACTTAAAAGCCGCTTCGATATTTTGCTGGTTCAGTCTTTTAAGTTCGACCAAGACGCATTCGAAAGAATGCATCTTCAGTCTTTTAATAGGAACCCTATTAATTTGACATAATTCCTGCTGTTTTCAGACATCCACAGTGTATAATTCGAATATTTATGTATGAGATTGTACCTTTTTAGGGTAATTATTTCCATATCTGTGGACTTTTCTATACCTTTCTTTCAGTGTAGACTCTGGTACACAGAAAATTTCCCTGTACACTACTAACACTGACATGGAGTCTACACAAATGCATTACAGGTTGTTGGATCACTCCACCTGGTTAATTTGCATAAATTTCAGATAGGTAAGCCAAAATTTGCATTGCATGAACGTTTCCATAGTTGTATGTGCATGCGTGCGTGTGATTGAGCACCACTACATGGAGTTTATAGAATCTAAAATTGTTCACACCGATATACACACTGGAAAAAATTTCATGTGAGCTTCACTGAATTTCTCCTAGAGAGAGAGAGAGAGAGAGAGA
Source organism: Protopterus annectens (assembly GCF_019279795.1). NCBI lineage: Eukaryota > Metazoa > Chordata > Ceratodontiformes > Protopteridae > Protopterus > Protopterus annectens. The sequence continues at coordinate 763,588,745 of NC_056739.1, read as the reverse complement.
GAGAGGGTAAAAATAAGTAATCAGCAGGCCGAAAAATTGCCCAGACAGAATCACTAACCATAGGCTGAGGCATTTTTTTTTTTTTTTCTTTTTAGGTGCAACTGAATTTGACTTGGGGGGGAGGGAGGGAGGTAGTAGAGTTAGGATAGAAGAGAATACAAGCCAGACTAATAAAATAACAATACTAGATAACTCGTTTAAAAAAAACTTTTTATACTTCCAGTTTATACTCATACCTCATTATGGTGTCTAGAACTTTTTTAAGTCTGGGTTATTTAACTAAATGACTTACCAGTTAATAATAGGCAGCATTAGAAAGGGCAAATAGTTATTAATATGATGACACTAAGATTGTTAGTCTAAGATGCCTTGCAGTGAAGAAATTAATCTTTGCCACTGATTATTCGTATTTTCAATTTTATGTTTATATTTTCATAACTATTGTTATTGATGGGTATGGTGTAAAACAACCAATGCAGGAGACAGGCCAATTCATTGTCAATGCTGGTTGATATCACACTATACTGGAAATACTGCTAGTCATCTGCTACTAATTATAAAAATAAATAATATTTCTATATGTGATTAATTCTTCCAAAACCGATTGATTCACAAACTGTTGCATAACATTAAGCTAAACCTTAGATGTTGAAGAAACCTGACTTTTATATTTGCACTGTAAGCTGCACATCTTGAGAGATATCCAGTATTATTTGTTTTCCTAATTATACACTTAAACATTTTCACATTTCTGTAAATATCTCAATAAACATACACTTTATAGAGGATTTTTTGTTGTTATGTGAAAGCTTATGTCTGGTTAACAAAAACTATTTTTATAATGTAAGTCTAGGTTGTACAGTTTTCAAGGTATGAAAATTTGTTTATGAAAATTTATAAAAAGTATAATTTGGGGGTTGTATGCATTATGGTATTTATGAAAAAGATTGAATGCACATAATACTTCTTACTGATAATATTGGTATTTGTACAGTTTCAATAGCTTTTATTGTTCACAAAATATTTACATTTGTTTATCTTATCATTTTTTGTTTTATTTTTCAGAAGATGCTTTGGAATGCAAGCTGTGTATAGGCTATTAGAGGTGTGATATTTCACACCACATAGGTGTTAATGAGACAATGTATCGCAATAAGCACTTACAGTTTCTAGTAATAAGTATGTCCCCATGCAAGTAAAGTCTGCCAGACTGTGCTGTATCACAAAATAAAGTTTGAAATGTTTCAGAATTCTTTTACAAATGGAAGAAGTTAGACAATTTTCAGTAAACAAAGTCCAAACATTAAAGAAACCAATGTGCCAAACCAGTGCTGGAAATTATCTCCATACACTTTATTTGTTTATTTATTTATTTATTTATTTATTTGTAATTGCTTACCGCGGAGAAAAGCTCCACAGTGATTTGTTTGATACATACTCATTTGGCAAATAACACGTTTTTTTTTAACAATCAAACAAAGTAAGAAAATAAGGAACTGTGCATAAATCAGCCTACTGACGGTATGTGTATACACAGGTAACACTTTAACCATGATAAACTGCCATAAATAATATTTAATAGCAATTTAAACTATATTTTCTAGTCAGAGAGAGCAAAATCTCCACGGAACATTCAAATAACTTCATTTGCTGCAAAATCATGACCCAGTATTAAAAACACACAAGTACAGTTATACATACAGTAAATAATGTATAAATACTGAAAATATCCAGGTTCTGCAGTATTTTCCAGTCAAAAGATGAAAATAAAGCAGGCTAACTGTAAAGACAAGCTCAATTAATCTGTAGTTCTCAATGCGAGAGACAAAGCCTAGTGCCTCACAGGATATATACACACTGTACTTTTGAGAGAAATACTGAAAGTTTCTTCAGAAAAAGAAAATGCAAGCACTGGTCAAAGACAGAAGCCAAACAAACACTGCTGCAAAAATGAATTCTAATATAAATTACTATAAACACTGACAGAAATAAAATATTCAAATAAATACATATAATAAACATAAACACAGAAAGAGAATAAATCTAATAAGAAAATGAGAGAAAGGGTGTCCTCCAAATGGGGTGTATCTGAGCAGTAAGCAGAAAACCAGCACTGGATCCAGTGGCGAGTCAGAGGAATTTTCTCTTTGGCAGGTAGAAAGACTGAACACTTACTTCCTGTGACAGCTAAAGGAACCCCTTTCAGGATATGCACAGACAATCAGCTGTCACAGGAAGACAGAAGGAGGGGTGCCTGAGCTTTTGAAAGCTGTTCCATACTGGGCTACCTTGGAAGATAACCCAAAATGCCCCAAAATGCCACTGAGGAATGTTGAACATTCAAAGAACCTAGTTAAGCTTAAAACTTTGCCAGATTCCAGAAGCCTGGCAGCAGTAGTCAGTAAAACAGGTAAGGTGTAAAAAAGTCAAAAAGTAAAAAATGCAGTAAAAAGTAAGCACAACTTTTAATGCAAAAATGTAGTTTTAAGTTAGTTTTAATAACTTTCTACCATAGAAGTAAACAAAAATTGATGCTCCCATTTCAAAGTTATTAAAAGTCATTTCATTTGACAGTCAATAAAAAAAAACTTTTTCCTAGCTTTAAAATTAATAATTTTACAGAGAAAGTATAATTTCTCTGAGGCAAAGTTAAGTGTAATTTTATTTTCTTGGGAAGGAAACTTATCTGCCCAAAAGTGGAACAATGAAAGTCCACTGCCAATCCTTACAAGCTGCAAGAAAAGTGCTCTTCAGCAGCAGGAAACTTCTGAAGGGCTTGTTGCCCAAATCAGACCATTTAGACTGTCCATCATGAGCTGTTTAATGGTCTGGGTGAATAGAAGGTACACTGAATGCTTTAAAAGTTATCTGGTTGTTATATCCCTAGCAGGATATAACTCATATAAGCTAAGGCTACTACAGCAGTGATCCATATGAGGAGCATTAAACTTTTTTCCCACATCTGTGAAAATCATTCCCATCCTTGTCAGATAGAAAGACTTTCTTACAACAGCTGCATACACTCGGATACAGCAGTTTGAATGTCATACCTGCCTCTCAGCATCCCCAAATGGCTGGGATAATATGTTTAGCAGTAGAAGTTTTAGGTAAAGAAATCATTGCAGGATCTGATTTGAGATTTGCATACAACAATTTGTATGTCTGAGATACATTATATGGCCTACCAGACATTTTTTTGGGTAAGATGCTGACTGTCAGATATTCTGCAAGCTGTTACAAAAATGTCCTCAAAGGCAGACAAAGCAGGTTGAACAGCTGAAGGCTGTGGAAAATATAGTAGTAACATATCATGATACTCTTACTGGAAGACAGGAATAACATTCTGTTTCCCTAATAAAATAAATCTTTCATTTTGTTTATAGTCTCAGAAGGAAACACGTTGAGTCATGGACTTTTATTTTCTGCAAACACAAAATTACTTCTGCTGACAGTGGAGAAAGGAAACAGGAAAATGAATGTACTAAGGTAAAACATCTTCTCTGCCAGATTTTTACAGTATTTTCACAAAAGCGTAACATCAGTAAAATTCCTTCAGCCAACATTTCAGTCTAACAAAATGAATTTCCTAGCATAAAATTAAAATAATCATAGAAAAAAATCAGGAAAATTAAGTGTTTGAAGGTTTTCCCTAAAAGGGTACTTATCCACCCAGTCTTGAAAGGATTGCTGACTGTCACAGGAGGCAGAGAACTTCAGCAGCAAGACATTTTTAAGCCTCTTGAAACCCAAACTCTCCTTTTTTAAATGGTTCTGCTGGAGCCATTGGCAGTTTGGTTATGTGTAAGTTGCCCTAAAGATTTGAAAGCTGGATGGTGGTCATTTCATAGACAAGGATATAACCCAAATAACTTAGGCTCCTACAACAGTGGTCTACATGTTTAACATGCTATATTACTTTCAGGTACTTCTCCAGTCCCTTCAGGGTCCTAAACTTAAGTGAAAAATGTAAGTATTTGCTTTGCATTTCAACAACCAGTTTATCACAGTCAACAAAATTCCAGTCTTTCACAGCAGTTTTTTTCTTGCAAAGCTACAGTTCACATCTTTAATCCTATATCTATGAGAGGGACTGATGCGTTATAGTCACCAATTTACTTATTTCATAATAAATATAATCAAAATCACAGCAGGAACGGAGGTCAGGCAGTGCGAGATATATAAAATCAGACTATTATAAAATAACACAAACCACTTTAACTGATTCACCACGTGACCACGTGAATGAATGTGTATCCGTATTGCCAGTATTAAAACTAAGAGCAGCTAAATTATATGGGTAGAAAAGTTATTTATAACAAAGTGTGTTTTTTAGAATAAATATTATGAGAGCGGTCAAGCGGCGTTCCGAAAGACATGCGTGAATAGGTGTGCCTTTGTTGAAAGTTGGGCATCAAACTGGCAACTCGGCACTGTAAAAATCTACTGCCAATCATTAGTGGACCAGAGTTCCGCTGTGGCGACCCCTAACCAGGAAAAGCCGAAAGACAAACATTATGAGAGTAGATAATTTATAGATTTTAGAAGAGGGTAACATTTTAGATTACAGTTTTAAAGACATGCATTTTTTATTTGTATGTTCAAAAACACACAGCATTTCTATATTATGTATGTACAGCTTTAAATGAATGAAATTGTCTGATTGAATAACTGGATTATGTTTAATATAAAAGCCCTGTGTTAGTAGCATTGTATTTTTTAACCTGAAGAAGTCCTAGTGTGTTGGACGAAAAACACAGTGAATCACTTAAAGCATTTTGTCTGATTTTATATATCTTGCAGTGCCTGAGCTAGTTCCTGCTGTGCTTTTGATTATATTGATTGGATTTGCTTTGCACAGTGTTCTGTGTGGAGTGGTAAAGTTTACTTATTTCATAATGTTACTGGCCCTTCCTGAATACCTGTGTCTCCCAACAAAAGTCCCTCATTCAATTCCATGCTATTCCTGACTGCTTCAGTCAGCTCCAGTGCATTTTGCATTGACTAAAGCATTTTCATTTGGAACAAAACACATTTCAATAGCAACATCTCGCTATGGGGTTTATTATTGTCAAAGAATGAGAAGCAGACTCCCCTTTAGCTTACTATCTCACTCTTTGTTGGGTAACATTTTATTTCATCCTTAGTCTGCTCTGCATACAAAACTGTCTTTGATCCTCCATGAAAAATATTCTTACAACAGCTGCATACACTCGGATACAGCAGTTTGAATGTCATACCTGCCTCTCAGCATCCCCAAATGGCTGGGATAAATGTGCTTCTCATCTGGCTAGAGTAAATAATAATAATAATAATAATAATAATAATAATAATAATAATAATAATAACAAGAGCTATAAACATCCTGCTTTATATCCACTGAACCAGACAAAACGTGGTGGCAAGACTGACTGTGGCTTTTGCTGGTTCTTCCTGCTTTCTGTAGTATATATAAACAAAAACATAAATTTAGATATAAATATACATACGCATGTTTATTATAACAAGTTGGTTATGGAAAAAGGGGTTATGTATCTTAATGCATTCTTACAATGTATGGTGTGTTGGAACATTCCCACTACCATTAGCTAAATCACAAGGTCATAACTGCCATATACAACAGTATAAAGGGAGTAGCCAACAGGGGTACATTCAGGAAGCTAGTATATCACATAGAGACTCATTTGAAGGAAAACTTCAAAGCATGAAACTATGAGAGGGCCCAGTAGGGGCTAATATCTCTGGGAGAAACTACTGATCACACCTTCTGGAAGTGCTTATCTTTGAAGAGTAAATTTGTACATGGGACATTTCTTTTAGGTAAAACCCTGCAACCCAGAAGGGCTGTGTGGGATGAACACTGTCATAAAGTCCCCCTTTTTTGTTCTGAGACTTTAAAGTAAAATGGTTATTATTTTAGTTTGTGGATACTCCTCCTCTCTCCCAGTTACTATGGCTTTCCCACAGGGATCTATACTAGGACTCCTCCTTTTCAATATTTTATATAAACAAGCTTCACACTGCTGCATACCAAGCTAATATTGTAAAATACACAAAAGCTTCAGCTTTAATATATACAGCCACCACACTATCCAAATTCCTGGAAATCACTTAAATCTCTATCTGTTCCACATAAACCTGACTAAAAATTTCAAGCCTGCTCCTTAGTCACAAAAAAACGAAAACAAAACTGATGCTCTTCACCCCAAAACATTATCTCCATCAAAACAATCTTTCTTGGTTATACTTGCAAATACTAAAAATGAGGTAATAACACATACCAAATTAATGGGCATTTGTAATAGATGACAGTCTTAAAATCATATCTACATATTCCTTCACAAACATTTAAAAAACGACCCTCCAGAAACTTGGTACTCTCTATAAAGCCAAGCAATACCTTACACAACCAGAAACAAAAATCCTATCCTCAATGTATTTGCTGCCAAACTCCTTATATGCCTCATCTATCCTCACAAACCTATGCTCTAACTAAAATCAAAAATAGCTTCATGTTAGAACAAAGTAGCTAAATTTGCTACCAGCACTGAACACCAAACCCGCCAATGCCAGGCCTTGAAACAGCCTAACTACTACTAACATATTCTATCAACCAGCTGTGGCATACAGACTGATAATGTTATCCTGAAAAATGTTCTGCATTAAAAAAATATACTACTGTCCTATACCCCACAAGAGTCGTCTGGTGATAAATGTCTGCTAAGCATTAGTAAGGCAAATAATTAATCAGGGGAATCACTATACTCAAGCCATATCACAAAACTGTGTAACACCATCCTTACACAAGGAAAACGACTAACAAACCTCCAAGCTATGAAATCCATTTCTAACTCCTTACCCAGTCTTGATCATACTCATCACCGGATTGAGAGTTTCAGTGATAGCAGACACAAATTACCTATCCCTAACTTTACTAATCTTATTCCTTGCTCTCTAAACTCTAATGCTGACCCCAGAGCTGGATATAATGGCAGGCAATCTAAGCAGTTGCCTAGGGCCCACTGCTGACTGGGAGTGGGCCTGCTGGATGAGGGGTTGCCAAAACATTTACTTTTTAATAACTGCTAACTGGGAGTGGGCCTGCTGGCTTGAGGGGTTGCCAAAACATTTACTTTTTAATAACTGCTAACTGGGAGTGGGCCTGCTGGCTTGAGGGGTTGCCAAAACATTTACTTTTTAATAAGAAAGTAAAAAAAAAAAAAAAAAAAAACAACTACACATCTTCTTTAAGGACATTCTTCTTTTAGAATGCTCTTATATACACATGTGCATGCATCAGTGCATACAATGTATGTGTATTTGTTCCTTCTGTTGTAATTCCATGCATGGAATTTAAACCTCGGGACAAAAGATAAGATGCTTTGCTAGCACATTAGAGCATTTCTGTCTGCTGTCAATGTTACAGTCCAGATACACGCGTGTGTGTGTGTGTGTGTGTGTGTGTGTGTGTGTGTGTGTGTGTGTGAGTGTTGTTGTACATTGAGATCTGGTGTGCATTTGTGTCCTAATTAAGAGTGGCAGGTTATTTAATTTAACCAGGTTCAAACTCTTTACCTTGGCTACAGGAGGCATGAACCTGAACCATACCGCTCAACTTCCTAACACAAGAAGTCTGGACAAAGCCTTAAATAATAGGGGGATAGAAACCCAAAAATAGGGACAAATTTTAAATAATGCTCTTATATGCTTAAAATGTTATTAGGATAACGGGTTTTGTACTAACCTGTATTTACTGAAGGCTATGAAGTCTGAAACTCAAATGTATGTCATTATTTAGTGACTTCAATCCTCTGTAGTTTGCTAGAAAACAACATAGATTTTTAAGACGAACAGACCACAAATATTAGGCAAAAATATGGACTTTCTGTGGAAATTTGGACAGTTGAGAAGCATGATTACACCAACTACCTCAGTGCATTTTCAAGGAATTGTCAACTTCAATGTATTTTCAAGGAATTGTGAGCTTCAAGGGAAGAGAAGTTTACATTTGCTCATGCTGTTTTCAATGTGCAACTGTTTTGTTTATCAAATGGCCAACACTGTGTTATACAATTCATAAGCATTGTAGTACTAGTAGTACAACATGTTGCATTCCTGTTCTTAATGCAGAAGGCTGTGGGTTATATTCCCATACCATTTAGATGTATTGCTGATACTGTGTTGCAGAGGTATTGCATTCCTGAGTCTGTCCTCCTTTGGATGAGATACCTAGTAATTATGAATGTTTTATTGGTTTGCCATCCATTCCCTGGTACTGTGTTACCAGTTTACTATTTTTTTTGTAGTTTATGTAACATAGGTAATTTATTCTTCAAGGGTAGCAGGCACTGCATTTGTAGATAAATCCCTGAGATATAAAGTTGTTTCCAAACACCAACCTCTTAAGTTACTGATCTTTTTAATGTGGAATTACTGAGGTGACTTTTACTTCTTCAGAGACTGTGCATTACTGACTGATATTGGTGGATTGCAATGACAGAAGTTTCAGTGGTCTTTTTTGGCTGAAATGTTCTGAAATGGGCAGTTTTGTCATTATTGGTTCATTGCTTACTGGAAACAATTTCAAAACTATAAATTTAAAACACATTCTAATACAAGAAACATAATTTAATATAATCAGAAAGGTGAATGACAGAACACATGCATGTGTGCATGCTTTCAAAATGTGTACAAGTGGCATATGGTTAGAAAACACCCAAAGCTAAACCTAATCCACAAGTGGCCAGATGCATTTTCTTTGAATGTGGCGTTAATGCTGTTTCAATGAATATGAGTTTCAAGGGCAGATAAGTTTACTGTTAATGCCAAGTCTGTTTTCATTGTGAGACTGTATTGTTTTGTTTAGCAAATGCCTATCAGTGTTTGTGCTAAAAAATGAAATAAAGGTTTTATAATAAATCCAAATATCTGCAATCATTGTAGAAGTACAGAAAAAATATAATATGCACACTGATAGGTTTGAACAGTATTTATGGAAACTGGGAAGAAATTACCAAGTAATAGGACACTGGAATGACTGTGGGGGTTGCTCTGTGTATGTGGGGGAGATGTCTGATCCATTTCCCTGCCTAGGGCCCCATTTGACCATGATCTGACTCTGGCTGCCCCCATTATCCTCCTATATTATTTTTATTTCCACTCCTACATACTTCTATAACTTATTTTTCAACTCTACTTCCCATTGTATCTTTTTAAACTCTACAAACAATTCTGTACTAAAACATGTGAACACTAAACTTCTTCACAATGTCATCTTTGGTATAGTAAAAATCCATTTATTTACTTGCTACGAATATTTAGAGAACACAGAACTGTATAGACTTATACATACTGATGTAAATAGCTTACTCTATATATCTGTTTTATTTTTCTCTGATCCAATAACCCACAGGTTGAACCCAAATGGAAAAGACATAATTGGATCAAAAGTTATGTACTTACCATAATAATATTTCTGAGTTGTCTGTTTATGTCCTTCTTCAATGGCTGGGTCTTCAGATCTGACCTCAGATCTAACTTTGGGCACTCCAGACTTTAGGATTCATGGCTCAGGTTCCTCCCCTTACCCATAATCCCCTCCTGTCCCCAACATTACCTCAGATTGACTTTTCCCATAAATCTCAGGCAAAGTAAAAACACATAGATAGCTATCAATCCTTTAGAGCAAAAACACATAGATAAATATCAGTCCTTATATACCACTTACCTGAATCCATGAAGGGGTATTGCTCTGAAGCTTGAACATGTGCAAGACATTACTCAGGAGAATTATCTTCCATAGAATGGAAGGGGAAATAGGGAGGGGACTTGAGGAAGGATGGAAGAAAAAAACACAGATCTATTGTTAAAGTGTATTACTTTAGTACCTGATGTTGTCTCTTCTGTCTGTTCCTCAGTGGATGAGACAGAGTCCCCAGCTACTGAGAACTTGCTGTGGTCTAAAGGAAGGATATTCCAGGAGAAGGATTAACCAAAGGCTGCCCTATTCCTGGAAATCAAATCCAGCTTATAATGAGAAATAAATGTGTAAACATTGGAACATGTGGCAGCTGAACAAATGTAATCAACTGAGGCCTTGGAAGAGAAGGCTGAGGAAGCTCAGACAGACCTACTTGAATGAGCTCTGAATGGTCTCAGCAGGGTCAAGCCTTTTGCTTGATAAGCATCAGAAATACATTCAGATAACCATCTAGCTAAGGAAACTTGAGAAACCTGTTGACCCATCTTAGCTTTAGAAAAAGAAAGAAATAGTTGATCTGTCTTTTTGAAGCATTTGGTATGATGGAGGTAGAAACAGAGTTGGTGATGATCATCCAGCAAGTATGGCATGCATTTCCCATTATTTGAAAAATTAGGAAATAATCCAAATTCCATTGGAAAGCCCAAAGAGAAAATCTCTTCCAATTATTTTTGTAAGTTTTCCAGGTAGTTGGAGGAGTTCCAGCTACAGGCCAAGTGGTTAGAAGTGGCAGAAGTTGGATCCCAGATGCATCGGTTGAGGAATGGATGAAAAAGACAACATCAGATTAAAGCATTTAGCTTGTTGGCCTTAAATGTCCAGATGAAATGAGCCAGAGGGTGAGAGAGAGAGAGAGAAGACATGCATTGGGATCTAGCACCTAAGGGGCTGAACCAAAGAAATTCAGAGAAAGGGAAACCACACCCGATAAAGCCAGAAGAGGACAATGAGGATGAACGTGAAGTTTTTCTCTGATGCTTTCTGCAGGAACGTTGGAATCAGGAAAGAAGGAAAAAAGGGGAAAAGCACAGAGAAGACCAGAGGCCAAATGTGAGTCAAAACATCTTTCAGAGACTCCTCATCCAGGGGAAAGGTCATGGCAAAGAACCTGTTGCACTTGGTGCTTTCAGAAGAAGCAGAAAGATTCAAATGAAAAAAAACAGGCCAGCGAAGTCAGGAAGCAAAATTTAATATCCAACAATTAGGAATGCATAACAATAACTGTTGGGTTGAGGGATGACTCATGAGGCAGCCACACTCTCATTGGTTCTCAACATAACAGATAGGAACAGGTTCTCCCATCTTTGTTGATCTACCACACAACAGATGTGCTGTCTGTCTCAATAGAAATCATCCCAAGAGGGAGAACATCCTGGAAGGCCTGCAATGTTAGGAGAACTGTCCTCATCTCTAAAACACTGAAGAGCAGATTGGCTTCTAATGAAGACCACGTGCCTCAGACCATATTCCCCATGTAATGCCTCCCTCCAGGACATCTGGGAAGCATCCAGGCTCACAGTGACCTGGGAGGATACAAACTGATGGCAGTGAGATACCTTGGGAGAATGAATCCACCACAAAATGTGTCCTGCAAATGTTTATCAGACAAATCCAAAACCCTATCAGTTGGTACCTGATGGAAAATTGCACTGGTAGTATATAGTGGAGAGGTCTTGTGATGTGTGGCTAGAGGGACAAGTGTGATGGAGGCTGCCATCAACCCCAAAATCTGGAGAACCAATCTGGCTGGCAGAATGACAGGACAGAACATTTAGTGCCTGGTTTTGCAAGGTGGACAACCTGCATTCTGGCAGATTTGCTACCCTGGTTGTTGTACCTAAACCGGCACCTATGAATTATAATGTCAGAACTGTAAGAAACTGAGATTTGTCCAGGCTAATTGTGATCCCCAACTGGTAGCAATGGTGGAGCAGATAGTCTTTGGCCCAAACAAAAAGAGACCTGTTAGGAGCGATAATAACCCAGTCAACAAGATACGAGAACACCTGGAACCTTTGCAGTCTGAAGTGAGCTGCATCCACCACCATACATTTAGTGAACATCTGGGGGGCTGTGGTGAGACCAAAGGGCAGGGCTCTGAACTAAAAGTGTCTGGCTCCTAGCCAGAAGTGGAAGACCTTCTGGGCCGCCTGTCCATCACAATGTGGTAGTACACATCCTGAATGTCTAGTGAGCACATCCAATCTTCCAGCCACAACAGAGAAAGGATGACTGTACCCTAACCATCTGGAGTTTTATATGTTTAATATACTGGATGAAATGACCGAGTTCCAAAATCGGCCTGAGGTCTCCATTTTTCTTTGACACCAGAAAGAATCTTCTGTAAATTCCAGATCTGTGATGGTCTGGTGGATCTTTTGGATGAGTCACTTGGACAGCAGCTTTTTTTACTTCTACAGCAGCTGCATTCCTTTGAGAGAGTGGCACATTGGGAGGTTTCTTTGTTGAAGGAGGGAGGAAAAGAAAGGGAATGGAGTGCCTTCTGCTTATGATCCTCCACACCCAGATATCTTTGCTGATGGATGCCCAGGCCTCTGGTTAGAGAGACAAGTGCCCCTGACTGCCTTCAGAGCGAGCAGCTGAGCAACAATTTCAGAGTGCTGCTAAGGCCTCTTAGACAAAGAAACCCTGAAGCCTTGGTTTTCCAGGCCTCCTCTGCCTTGCAGGTGACACCCTCTATAAGTATTCCACCATCTGCTTGCAGGAGTCTATCTCCAGGACTGTACAGGGGAAACTCTTGGCATATCTGGAACCAGGCTTCTTACACCCTTTCTGATTTCTACTGAAGGAATTCTGGAGGAATAGACCATATCCTTATTGCAGAAAGTGTTTTGCCATCTTGCATACTTCTAAACAGTGTGCACTTGACTTCTGGTCCAAACATAATTGTGACATCAAAAGTGACATTGACAAACATTTTCTTGAAAAGTTCAGCAAAGTCACTTAAGAGCATACAAGCATGCCTCCGTATGGTAATGCCTGTGCTTCGGCTCTCAATATGCCCTCAGTCACATTAGATATCAGGTAACTGGAGGCATTTCATATGGATTGTGGGGTAACCAGCTGCAAGTCCACAGCTTTCTTGCCTTCTGCAGATGTGGACCCTGAGAGAGGTTTGGAGGGCTCCTTACTAAAATCTCTCTGGAGTCTTGTCATATGTGCCAGATAATTCAGCTCTCTCAAAGCAAAGGTAGCAGAAGCATAAACTTGCTTCACAAATCTGTCCAATGCCCTAGATGCCCTGTTAGGGAAATGGACAGATGAGCTTTCTTTAGACAGCTCATTTTGGTGGCTGCTGGTACTACCAAGGTGCCCACAACCAGACATTTGCTCCAATACTGGTGATCTTTTGATTTAAGAAGAAATTTATTGGGTTTAAGTAGAATAGGTTCTGCCACTTCCAGCTCCTTCTATGCCCATTGATTGATTAAATCCACCATCTCATTAATCAGCAGGACCACTCAAGAAGTATCTCTGCCAATCCTCAAGTAACACTGATTTCTCTTTGGAGGGGCTTTGGAAGACCAACTGCCTTTCTGTCTCGAGTGTTCCAGAATTTCCCAGACTGAGATGTCCTCAAGTGGTGATTGGGAGGGACCACTACCATCATCAAAATTCATAGTATCAGTGAGGGACACCTTGGGGGAGGCACTGTACTTCCTCTTGCAGATATGTTTCCAGGGGACCTCTGTGATGGAATACTCCAGAGTGGACACAGAAGACTGAGAGGAATCTCAAGACCCAGGGGAACCAGTTGTCTTGATGGGATAGGAGGATCAGGATCAAGACTCAAGGCCCTTCACTGGAGGATGGGCAGGGCCAAGTAACGGAGGGAAGTCTACTCACCTGAAATGGAGAGAGGTCTCCAAACTACTTCAAAGGCAGAAACTGAGGGATGACCCAATACCGCTCCAGTAAGACCAGAAGCCTCAAACTAAGCTGGTCACATAAACCATCCAACTCTGCTCTGAGGCCAAAGTTGGAGCCAAGCTATATAGTGCCAAGGTTCCAAATATAAGAAATGGTTCCAACAATTTTGGAGTTGATCCTTGACACCCAGAACTGGGCCAACACTTTAGCTTTGAGATCCCTATGGGTCACATAAGTCTGGAGCTGTGTGGATCAGACACATTGCTGGATTGAAAGCCAATGACTTCTTCAGATCTGAAGAGGGCAACCTCTGGGACAAACTAGGATACGATATCCTATTAGCCAGAGGTCTCTTCAGGGTAGGAGCCACTATAGGCAGGGGGAAGGACCAAAGCTCATGGGTCCGACAAATGTCACAGCAAGGAGAATTGCCAACTGAAATTGGATCCTGATGAACACCCTCATCATCCTATCCACATCAGCTTCTGTTAGGCTTCTGGTAGAGCCAGAGGGAGGTCTAGAAGTTCTGACCACAGGTCCCTCCTGCATGAAAGAGGAGCAAGGTCAAGAGAAAACTGGCTATGGCAAAAATCCAAGTTCTGGCAAGGGCGGAGACTGTGATCCAGTAACAACTGGATCCAAAACAGAGGGTTGTAGATGAAAATTTAAGTAGTTTTAGAGACAGAACCAAGGAAGTTACCAATGAGGAAGAACAGTCAGGTGAGCACTTCCTAATCTCCTTGCCCTTTTCCTTGGGCTTGTCAAAAATCTTCTTCCTATGTGTCTGTCTGAAGTTGTTTTAGCAGACAGTGTGGCTCAAGATACAGCAGACATAATTTGGGATAATTCTTCCTCAGGGTCTAAGACACAGCCCTTCAGTACAAGCTTGTTGAGTCATTCAATAACAGCCCACTAGCCAAACGTACAAATGCTGCAGTTTTCCTCCAGGTGGGCAGTGCTCAAGTAGTATACACACATCGAATGAGTATCCGAATTAGAAATCTTGTTGTAGCAGGCCATGCCATTTAAACCTAGAAGGCTTATACGACATGGTCAGCAAAGGCACTATACCAACAAGAAAAAAATGGCAGTAATATAATAGCACAAACAATGGCGATAATAATAATAATAATAATAACAAGCAGAGAAATAATGACTAGCCTACTACAAAGGAGATACAACCTACACTAAAAGAAAGCAGACCAAAGGCATGGAAGGAAGAAGAGGCTACTTATTTATTTATTTAGTTAGTTTAGTTTAGGTTAGTTAGTTAGCTATTTTAAATAGTGTAAAGGAAAAAGAAATACCAGAGTTAAAGAAAGAACTAGCCAAAAAGAAAGCACTTAAGGATCAAATAGTTTTACCAGATATATCAAGCCTGACCAAGGATTGCTGTACCTGATGAGTGGTAAACAAGATCTGAGGCAGTTTTGGGAACAAAAGGGGACTATGGATAAGGACAAGAGCATGCACAGTGAATCCTAAAGTCTAGAGTGGCAGAAGTCAGATCCAGTATCAGATCCAAAGGCTCATCTGTTGAAAAATGGATGAAAGAGACAACAAATCCATTCTTTCTCTGAGAATTTTTTGAAATGTCATTATTAATATAAATATATTGTATTAGAGCTTTTCTCCCCAGGACTCTGCTGAAAATGGGTTCTACCAGTTGAACTTTCCTGGTAAAAAAGAAAGATGGATAGATAGGCAAACAGGTAGCTATATATAGATATATAGACATATATATATATATATGTGTATATAGATACATAAATAAATCTAAGTAAAAGGAGGAAACGGTGCAAGAAGTCACCAACAATAACAGAAAAAAAGTGCCTGGATAGCCGTTTCCACGAAAGCACGTTTATTGACAGGTATTAAGCACAGCACAACACTCACTAATGCTGACCACAACAGCAAGCAGTATGTTTTCATCCACAACTTCTTCAAATATACACAAGCATTACTTTATTTTTTTAATCCAGAATCCACACTGCATAGTTTTAATGATTCAAACTATGCAGTGTGGATTCTGGATTAAAAAAAGGAAAAATATATAATGCTTGTGTATATTTGAAGAAGTTGTGGATGAAAACGTACTGCTTGCTGTTGAAATAACAAATATAAAAAATGTTGCTTATGTTCCACCTCCAGAGTTTTGTTTTAGGGGGATGGGGCTATTGTGGTGGTGTCTGCATGGGCAGGTGACTAGAACTTACCAATTTCTGGTTCCCTACAGTAACTCTCCTGCCAAGTGCAAATGATGTCTGGGCTACAGGATCTGATCTTCCTGTAATGGTCATTTTTCTGCCATTGCTAAACTGGTATTTGCAGAAATAGAAGAACCACTGGGGAAAACTGTAGAGTCATAAATACAACTGGCCAAAGGCTGCTGCAGCTGTAACAGCAGCTGACTATGCAGACAAAGATGGCTGCCATCCCCAAGACAGTGCCTTCGCTGAAGAAGCTAGCTGCAAAGAATAACCTGGAATCTTATTTGGGCACTATGCTACTACAGAGAAATGAAGACACGCAGATTCACTAAGAAACCTATCAGTTTACAGTTAAAAGGAGAGGCACAAAAACATATATGGAATATGGAAATTGATGAATGCAAGGACTTACTCAACTTTACTTTCTTTAAGTTTGTCTAAGTAATCTTACCAAAACATTAGATGTTTAAAAGTTTATTGCTGCAGTAGCCTTAGCTATATGGGTTATAGCCTCCAAGGATATAACACCTGGCCAGTTTACAAAGCTTTAGGGGGCCTTCCACATGCTAAAATCATCAGTCAGCTCAAGAACAGATGACTAAGAAGACAGGCTTGGATGCCAAGACCTTCAGAGCTTTCAGGCCAACAAAGAATGGGAGACTGAAATGTGAAAAGAAGTACCATAGTTAAAGTAAGAACTATCCCCCAAGAAAACACTTACAGTATAAATAATTTTACCAGACACAATGCCAGGAACACCAGAAAATAAATCTACACATCCTGGCTTACACAACATATGAGAACACATATGAGGTTTGAGGGAGGGAGCAGCTACTGCAACAGTGATCATTCAAATATCTACTATTATGGTAAGTTTACTTACACAACTGTACTACATACATCAAATTAATCATTGCTGCAGTTGCCTAACCTACACGGATAGATTACCATAACATAGCACATTTAGGAGACAGAAGGAAAAGCATTGAGAAGCATCTGGAGTATTCTCCTAGCAAAGCTTGATCTAGTACTACAGAAGGAATCAAGCTGGTGATGCCTTATAAAGGTATGAACACACAAACAAGTTGCAGCTTCTAGAATCCATCCCTTCCCAATATCCCTAAATGAAGCCAAGGCCCTGGTAGAATGGGCCTTGACTCTGCCTGGAATAGTTTTGGTATGGTGAGAGTAACAAAAGGTAATAGCCTGCGACAACCATTTTGAAATAATATGTTTGACATAGCTTGTCCCTTTTTCTTACCTTCACAAGAAAGGGAACAATTGATCTAAGGATCTGAAAGATTTAGCTGTGTCAGAACAGTACCTAAGTTACCTGTGGACACCCAAGGTATGGAATATCTCTTCTCCCTCATTTTTAGGTTCAGAAAAAAATGCAGGGAGGTGCACAGTTGGCTTAAAGTAAACGTGGATACCACTTTAGGAATAAAAGTAGGACCATTTCTCATAGAAACCCTCTCTCAGTGGAAAATAGGATAGGATTAACTCACCATTAGAACTTGTAATTCAGATGTCCTACTTGCAGAGGTCAGAGCAATCAGTAAAACTGTTTTTCATCTTAAAAACTTCAAGTCAGCCAGGTTATCTGGTTCAAATGGAGCAACTATTAGGATTTCTAGCAAACAGGGGCTATTGGTTTTCTTGTATACCTCTTAAAACCTGTTTCAAAACATTTGGACCTGAGAATGCATTGTAAGAGGAGGATCAATGAGCAGACATTCTGAAATGACCAGTAAATGAACCAATAATCCCAAATGGGTGCCGGTTATGTTGTTGGCACCAACTAGAAAACCTTTTCCATTTCTAATATATGATTTTTTTAGGAGCAGGCTTTCTTGCCTCCATTTATACCCCCCTGCACATTTTCAGTAAACAGGCGCCTGAAAGGAATTAAGACCTTATCATCCAGGCAGTCAGCTGAAGTTGACTGATGTCAGGGTGTATCAAATACCCATGTTCTTATGTGAGTAGATGCAGTCTGTGAGGAAGCCTGTGGTAATTGCCCTTGGCTATTAATAAATGAAGGCAGAACCACTTTTGCCTGAGTCAGAACAGAGTCACTACAATGATCATGATGGATCCCTTCTGAATCTTCAGAAGTGCTCTGCATATCTGTGGAAAAGGTTGAAAAGCATACAGGAACATTCCTGTCCAAGAAAATAAAAAAAAACATCTGTCTTCCAAGCCTTCTTGCATGGAGTCCTGGAGAAGGATCTTGTCAGCAGACTGCTCAAACAGAAGGTAAATTGGTCTACTTGAGGAATTCCCCAGACATGGATACAATCTTGGAAGACCCCCGGATCTAGTTTCCATTCATGAGGGTCTTCCTTTATCATGCGCAGCTTGTCTGCCACAAAGTTTTGCTCTAACTGAATGCAGGATACCTGTAGAGTGGGATTGTGTTGTGAAGCTATATCCTGAGCTAACATGAATAGTCTGCAAAGGGGGTATGGGCTGATTCAACCTTCCTTTTTGATGTACCTCATGACTGTGGTATTGTCTGTAACAACTTGAAGAGGTCATGTGGAGCAAAGATGATTCAGAGAGTTCAGTGCCTTTATCAGGGCAAGTATCTATTTTATATTTATGTACTTGCATCTGTCCTTGGTGTACCATACCATTGCAGTTTTACCCCTCCTGAAACTGCTCCCCAAGCAAAGTCCAAGGAGTCTGTGGTGACTTACCACTCTGGAGCAAGGAGGAAGAAAGGAGGACTTGGATTTAGGGATATTTGCTGTCTCCAGCAAATCAATTATCTTCCAAAACTCCCCAGCACTCAGATTAGAAAAGACAAAGGATGTTGGTGCTGGGACCAAAGAGATTTCACATACCATTGTATGTTTTTCACATGAAGTCTTGTCAAGGGTATCATAAGAATCTTAGATGCCATGAGACCCATATTCCTGAGGTATTCCTTCTAAATGACTGAAGTTTAGGAGGAAAACCTTAGAAATAGATGTAGATATAGCTCTATATTTTCCCCTATGGATAAATTCTTTGAACTGAGATGTCTAGCTGACATGACAGAAAAACAATCCTGTCAGAAGGAGTCAAAAGAGGAGTGTTCTCTTGGAACACCAGGCTGTGTAAGAGACCTCTCACTCAAGTGAGAAATCCCTGACACTTTGAAATTGACTATTTAAAGATAAGTAAGTCAACTAAATATGGAAAAATGTGGATACCCTGTAGCCTGCAATGAGCCATAACAGCAGAGAGACACTTTGTGAACACTCTTGGTGCAGTGGCTAATCCAAAAGGTAAGGCAAAGAACTGATAATGTGATCCAGATACAGAAAACCTCAAGAACCACCTGAAGGGATCTCAAGATAAGCATCTTTTGAATCTAGTGTTAGCAGGAAATGTAAATGAGGAAGGAGAGGTAACATGTTGTAAAGTGACACACTTTGAATTTCAGCACTATCATAGACACTTTTAGGAAATAAAGCTCCAAAACTGGTCCCCAAGCATTGTCTTTCTTGGCACTAAAACATCCTTGAATAAAAAACCTTTCCTCAACTTGGGAAGGAAGAACTGGTTCTATCACTCCCTGGGACAGCATGTGATGAAGGGCAGAGGGAAATAAGAGAGTCCAATCTGGTGCTTGAGGAATTACCCCCTAAAAAGGAGAGATTTTGTCCCAGTGTCACCTGTAACCTTGATGGATAATCTTCAGAACCAATTTCTCTAAAATTATTTGTTGCAAAAGAAAAAAGTGGAGATCCAGATTTTATAGAAGGGAAAAGGGGGCTGCCAGGGTGGGGGTGAAGGGGTGCAAAGTTCTTTTAATGGTTATTATGACTTGCTGGATTATCCTTGGCTTTGAGGCATTCCTGTATTCTTTTCGAAACCCTCTTGTCATTTATTCTTAAAATTCTGTTTAACTGCATTTTGTTGACACTGTGTATTTTGATTATTACCAAAACTGGATGAAGGATTAAGGAATCACTTGGAAAATTTGGAAAAGGAGGGCTCAAAAATCTTACAGATTCCATATATCAGCTTGTCCCTTTTATCTGCACCAGATGAACTGAAAACTAAATCTCTATTCAGAGAAGAATTTTAAATCTCATTTTTACATCTTCTTGGGGGTTCTGAGACTGCGGCCATGGAAACCTCCTCAAAACAGTACCAGTAGTCATAGCCCTGGAAGTAGAATCAAGTGACGCACCCCTTCTCCCAGGACCAACAAGAGTAGCTCTTCCTTGCTCCCTGAGGGGACTCCAACAGCCCCAAAGGATGTGGTTAACCACTGGTCCATAGAGGCTCTAGGTATTATACCAGAGGGATCCAGGGTAAAAGATGACTGATCGGAGGAACAAGCTATGGCCACAGCAGAGTCCCCCACTTTTGGCTGATGCAAACTGCTAGCCTACTATGGTGACAAAGTATGTTTACTTAGTTTATTCTTTTTGTGGGTGGAAGAAGGTCTGACCATGGGACCAGTAGTTTAATACATGGCCAAGCAGAAAATGGTGCTTTACTATGGACAGCAAACAGCAAAAGCTGGTAAAAATCTACAGTCTTTATAAAAAAAGTTACTTTTTATTTTTACACAAAAGCACAGTAGAAAGCACTTTAAAAGACTTTGTCAGCCCCAGTAAGTAAAATAGGCACAATTTATCCACAGAAAAATGTTTTTCAATTACTTTAAACAACTTTTAAACTGAGAGGAAAAAAGTGCACTTCCATTTAAAAGTACATTCAATTCTCATGACAGAGCTCTAAAACACAAACGTCTAGCTTAAAATAACTTTCTTAAAAAGAAAGGTTTAACAAAACACTATTTAATGTGGAAGGCTTTTCCCCCAAACTGAAATTGTCCAGCAAAGGAACAGCACAAGCCAACTATAGGCCCTCTAAAGCCTGCAAGGTAGCAGCACTCCGAAGGGCATGGCCCCAAACCTCTCTTTTTAGTAAGCTTAGCTCAAGATAACTGACTGTTTGGTTATGTCGAAAGTGCCCTTAAACTTTGGCAGCTTGCTGGCTAATCCATATATCTAAATCTACTGCAGCAGCAATCAGTATAATAACTATCTGTTCGTTAGATCTGGTATAACCCCCTGAGATACAAGCAGAAAAATGTTATAACTGGCCTTTTAATGAAGTTAAACCAGTAAGTACACAGATGAATGACTAAATATTCTGGTTTTAATCTGAAAGCTACAAAAAGCTAAAATGGCCTGAAACAGCTTTGTCTAGAAATGTATAAAAATGGGCAATCCAGAGTGATCGAGAAATTTGGTAAGATAGTAATTTTAGAAGAAAGCTTATTACTTAATGGCAAATACTTTAACAATGAACTGACTGCTACCAAGGCTATAACTGCCCTAAGCAATTACTTTCTCTAAAAAGTAAGGCAGCAAGAAATCTGTTAATCTGCCACAATATAAAAACTGAAATGCATGCTTTAAACAAAGTTGTACCTACAGAGTACAAAAGAACTATGGCTGGAGTAATTGAGACAGCTCTGTGTCACTATATAACATCAAACCTTAAAAAATTTGCATTATTTTCAGAAAAAAAGGGGATACAAGCCCCAATGGATATTCCTTATCAAGTGTTCCCTAGTGAGTAAACATAAGATCAGCAATCAAAAACTGGGTACTAATAAGGTGATATTTACTGACCAAGGCACTCCCTTTGCATGCTAAGGAAATGAGAGAAGAGGAAAAGTCATCATTTAAAAGTGTGACAGAAATCTGTTAGCCTACAAGATAGATTAAAGGTGTTAATGCCTATAAAAATGAAACACATGTAGAGACTCTAAGTGATAACAATGAGTTTATGATAAGAATGCCTGACACTGAGAATGTCCTATATGGATAGGCTTGTCTTATATGGATCACCTTCTCGGCCTCCTACAGGTTACTGAGAGGAGATCCAGGCCAGACATACAAGGCATTCTCAGATCCATCTCTGTTGGATCCTTTCCACATCTGCAAAACAAGAACTACTACATCTAAGGATTTAAATTTGGTTGTGGCATAAATAGGAGACATTGGCGAGATAGATATGTGTCACAGAGGATCCCAATGATCTTCAGCAGCTTTCCCACCCTTGTGATGTAGTGTCCACTGTTAACCCTATTTAAACATAACCTTGACCAATAGATGGGAAATCGGAAAATCACCCTGGGTCTTACCATCATGCCTCAGACAGATAGAGGCAGACAGTAACTATGCACAAGGTAATAATGTACTCCCATGACCATTAGAAACTTTCTAATTAATGTAATCCCTACACAGGGACAAAGGTGTGTTGGGTTGTGAGGCCAGGATTATAAAAGCCCTAGTAATCGCTAACCTAGTATATACCTATGAATCACAGACTATATGGACAGACTCAGAAGACTCCAACTATTTTCTGTCTCATATCGCCTACTTAGAGGCAATCTCTGCTTCACTTACAAAGTCATGTCTGACCCAGCTCTTTTAGAAATACTACATCTAAATAAATTCCAATCCTTCCACACCACATGCTCCAGAGACTTCAACCTCATTACCACGATCAACAGAACATGCTGCCCATGCTATGGAATAGACTTCCCATACATGTCAAACAGAGTACCTCACTGTCCCTCTTCAAGAGAAATCTTGATGAGTGGATGGGAAACAGAAAATTCACCCCGGGGATCACTCCAGTGGCTCTACTCGACAGAGGCACTGGGAACTAAGGTTGGGTGGCACAATGCCAGGGTAATCCTATGGGATAGGTTTGTAAAGCCTCCAGGACCATTAGCCTAGTACACACCAATGAACCTCTAAATAAGGTTTAGGTCTTTAGAAAAGGCAATTCTGGTACTGTTTGTGCAGACATGCAGGAGGTCCATCAGAGTGGGTTCAGCAATGCCTTGTATGCCAGGCATAGATCTCCCCACACAACAGCCTGATTACAGGGTTATTGCTTGATCCAAGTGGAATATTGTTTCAAATGCCTTGACCAGGTTAAGGCAGGCAGTATGAACCATTTTGGCCTCATCCATTGCTTTGGTGACCTTCTCAAAGAAGTCCACCAGGTTGAGTAGGCATGACTTGCCCTTGAGGAAACCAAACTGGGTTGGATCTAGTATTTGGAGGTTTACTATAGCATTATTGATCATTTCCATGATAATTCTTTCCATGGTTTTGCATAGAAGATGAGTGAGGTTTATGGGTCTGTAGTTTCCAGGGTCTGTTGATGGCCCATTTTGTGCAGAGGGATGACTGTTGTTGTTCTCCATTCATGAGGCATGAAGCCTATTTTGAGGCTACAGTTAAAGCAATTCCAGAGATAAGTCATGTTTCATGATAATTAGAAGGCATCCTGGTATATTGTCTGGGCCCATTGATGCAGTGTTCTTTGCCTTGGAGAAAGCATTAAAGACCTGTTCCCTAGTGATAGCGGGAGAGTTATATTTGATGGCATTTCCTGAGGGAAGGTTAAGGGGGAGATAGGGGTAAAGTTGCAGCTGAATTTGTCTGCCAGTATGTTTGCTATTTCTTCTGTCTCAGAATAGGTGACTCCATTTACAATGAGCTCTGCACACAATTCTGTGTTGCCTTTGAGGTTGCAGACAAAGCTAAAGAATATCTTGTGGTTGTCCAAATTTACCTGAGATTGGTAGAGTATCTGTCCTCTATGTGAGTGCGACTTCGTTTTTGAAAAAGGAGGAAAAGAGAATCAAGCAGAAACGTAAAAAGGTACACAGCAGGAAAGGCGAAATAACTGCACTTCCCTGAACTAAATCGCAGCACTTGTACACCACATCCCTTCTGAGAAGGCACCAAACAAGAACTGAGGTACTTTAGGGGAAGGGGAGGGAATTATGGGTGGGGGTGCAGTCACAGCCACACATGAACAACTTCCAAAAGGTGCTGAGGTCAGATCTGGTTGAATTCAATAATCCAAAGGTTGAATCAGATAAAAGTAGACAACATCGGGTCTTCCTTCATCAAAGGGAATTCAAGCTCCAGTGGCCCTCTGGTGTCGCCTAGTCGCTGGCAAGATTGGGGTCACTTTATTTAACACACTACTGACACTTCACAATTCAAAAATATAATTCCATCCTGAAAAATGAACATTTAGATTTCAACATAAAAAATATATGAATATTCACTTACATTTTTTTCTTTTAACTAAATCCAACACTTTTCTATCATCACATAAAAACTGCCATAATATAATACTCCTTCCATAAATTAAAATTAAATTAAAATCCCCTGCCCCCAAATTTCTCTCAGGCAGTAAAATACCACCTCAGGTTTCCCATGAGGAAAAAAGGATAATAGCCTAATAGCTGGATTATCCCAGTCATAAGCTGTAAAGAAAAAAAATGAGATAAAAAGGATCATTTGAAAGCACTGCACCTTCCTGAATTAAG